>NW_026592548.1:10771212-10823005 GCF_907164565.1 Psammomys obesus
TAAAAACTACATAAAAAAAGAATAGTAACCTTAATGGTAAGTTTAGTGAAATTACAGCATACAAGAAACAATGTAAAAAAAGCTACAATTCTTATAAAAAAATCAATTATAATTAAAATTAATAATGTCATTTATAAAGACCACAAAATGTATAATTTAATTCTTCTATATCTATCACATAGTTATACATTTAGTATATATTCATTTATCAAAATATGTCAAGCTAACATGAAGAAAGCTATAAAATATTGATTAAAGAAAGCCCAAAGTTTAAAAAAAAATCAGTTTTATTTATTCATGATTGCATAACTCAGTATCTCTGAGACGTCAATTCTTAATCTTTTATAATTTTACACAATTTCAATCTGACTTTAAGCAGGACCAAGCAATGTGTGTTTGTGTGTGTGTTTTTACATCCTAAATAATTACATTTACGATAAAAACTATAAGAATCAGAGAAAAGCCAAAGTGGAAAGTGAAAGTGGAAGAGTGAGAACAGCCTAACAAAGAGAGCATTGACTTGATGGAAAGGCTCTATGATTCCTGTTAGTATGTTAGTAGTCAGACAATCCTGTGCCTTTGCCAAAACGTGAATAACTATATATTAAAGATTATTTTCCTGTGTGTAATTTATATTTTATTTTTTGAAAATAGGTAATAAGGCTTTTTACTCAACAGGCATCCCCTTACATATTCTCCTTTATTTTAGTCTTACTTTAAAATAGCTCACTTTAATTAAGTTTAACAATTAAGTGTAGTATTAAATCAAATTTAAAATATTCTTTATTTATATGGTAAGAGTTAAGCAATTAAATTCTAAGCAAAAAGCTTGTTATTTTTCCAATAAAATATGTTAGATAAAGTCAGAATGCATAAAAATAAGGGATTGCTAATATCAGAATGACAATTTCAAGAATATATCCTGTAGGTGAAGTAGCTCAAGTTTCTAAACTTGCTTCCTTGCCTCAGATTTGCATCCATACAGCTGTTTACCAGGAGTAACAGCAAAACCATTATTCTTCACTCACTGAATATAGCTTCCTATCCAGGGACAGAGTGACAAGTAAAAATACATTAAAATCCCAAGATTGGAACCTTCTGAAACATTGCAATAAGCATACTGAAATTTTGCACAGATATGTGCATTTATCTGACTGCAGTTAGGGTCAGATGTCTCATTCAAATGATAAGCAAAGACCTCAAAAGAATCTAGTGGTTTTGGCCTAAGAATAACTAGCATACATAAGCGCTATATATAATTAAAGAAATATTCACAGATGATGGCCACAGCTACTGTAACATTAATGGGGTATGTAAAAATAAAGGACAAGTGAGAAAATGTTAAGCCTCTCAAAGAGGGAAAGAAAAAGAAGACACCTTTAAATATAATCTTTCTTTATTACCAACCTCTGGGAACTGTAGGAAGGATACATACACATCTTCCTTAGGAGTCCTTTGGGAACAAACATGCATTCGTTAACATTACATGCATCTGCTTTTTGGTTCCTCTGCCTGATTCATCTGCCTACAGCCTGCTCTACTAAAGCTAGCACTCTCCAGCAGCCATTCAAAACACTTTGGCTGCCACAAATTCAACAGATAATTGGTCTTTTGGCCTTAATTGATTTGAAATACACATCATTTAAAAATTAAAGGACAATGGACTTAATTTGCAATGAGAAGAAAGCAGGGTTTTTAAAGGTTGAGTTGATGGGATTTAGAGTAGACGAATGAGCTGTTAGCGTCATTTATGCAATCCATTAGTTGCTAATGGTCTTAGGGACATCTGTTGATGATGCCTAACTTGATCAATTTGGGGTGCAACTTTCCTGTTGGGAAATCCAACCATGCACTCACTCAGAAATTTAAATGGGATTAATGCTTGCATGTGGACCATCACATACAGCCCCTTGTTTTCCTTGTCAGCCTTTCACCCAGAAGAATAAAATGATTATATAAGGAGAATGTCTTTGGTGTTGGTTTACAGCAAAATTCTGAACATTTGAAATTTTGAAATAAATATGAAATATTTTGTAATAGCCCTCCATAAATGTAGCGCTTACAAATACATATTACAGTGTAGTTAATAAAGTGGAAAATTAAAAGCTCATTACTCTGAACTTAGACACATGGTGTAAAAAATCATGAATCTCATTTTTGCATGAGTGTGTAAACGATACTCCTTTTATCTCTAAATTTCCACTCCATGATGGTAGAGAATATTTACTTCTCATGAGTTCGTAGCATCTATACTGGGTGAAGATGAAGTATTTGGGTTAGGTCCAAGGTCAATATATTGAAGAATCTATAGATTTCATGCTGCCTGTATTTTTGAATATTACTATCCCAGTGAGTGCATGCTGGAAGCCTAGCAGACCACTGTAGTTCTGCAATGATGTGGAGACTCTTCTGAAGCCTGTTAGCTCACTGACAAGAGGCAAGGATGCAATTCTGTAGTTAGCCAGACCTGGCTTTGACCTTTCTTTCTGCTGTAAAATGAAGATACTTTGATTCATTGGAGACTGAATTTTTTCAGATCTAACTTGAGAATTAACTATGAACTGGAACATTGACACAAAAATACTCAATTAAATACTCACAAACCGAATCCAAGAACACAAACAATATCATCCATCAAGAACAAGTAGGTTTCATCCCAGGCATGCAGAGGTGGTTCAATATATGGAAATCCATCATTGTGATCCACCACATAAATAAACAGAAGGAAAAAGAAAAACACATTATCAATTTCTTAGAAGCTGAAAGGATTTGACAAAATCCAACACCCATTCATGTTTAAAGTTTTGGAGAGATCAGGAATACAAGGCACATACCTAAACACATTAAAGGCAATATAGCCAACAGCAAAGTAAACTGAGAGAAACTTAAATCAGTTCCACTAAAATCATGGACAAGGCAAGGCGGCCCACATAGTGAGGAGTTGTTGCACAATGGAACAAGATTTCATCGCTTCTCCCTAGGATTACAAAAAGGCAAAGGCAGATTTACTAAGGTGTGTGTGTGTGTGTGTGTGTGTGTGTGTGTGTGTGTGTGTGAGATGTTCTATGCGAGAGTTAATGGGATTTCATGTTTCTAAATAGTATCAGGAATGCAGATTAGAGGTCATACAGTGAGAACAGGAGTAGATTAAACTGCATTGATAAAGAGAGATTTCCTAAACTGATTTTGTGAGTTGGAAGTATCTTTAAGTATACAAAAAGTATCTTTAAGACCGAAAATAATTATCAAACTGCTGATTAAGCCCAGATATAACAAATAAAACTATAATGCATACAGCATAATCAATTACTAACTATACCATACAGTCATGTGTGATAAACTAAGACATGCTTTGGGGTTTAAGGGTACCAGAGAGGTGATCTTTCTCGTTCAGTAGAGTTGACTTTACAGTGAGAAAGAGGTGGGATGTTTCACAGAAGCCCTGACTGAGTCTGTTTTTACCTGAGGCTAAAAACAACAGAGTAATAATAATAATAATGAGAGGCTAGCAAGAGCTCTGCTAGCCTCTTGTGGCTCTCAGAAATAAGACCCTGTGGGATAGGTGGGATGAAAGTAGACATTAAGACATTCACTTTCAGAAGTTCAAATCTCTTCACTTAGATTCAGGGAGCATGCCTCTGCAAAACGTTCCCATTAGAAGGAGTAGTAGGTATCACAAGCACGTAAAGAAGAGGCTTTAGACGGGCAGAGCTTTCTATGAATCAATACCACCATAAAACAAGCTTCTACCACAAGTACATAATTCAGTCTTGCTTGAGGCCATGTCAAGACACCTGCTCATTTCCTGAAAGGGGTGCTAAATACGGAGAGCAACACAGTGCTTTTAAGGTTTTACCCAACTTGGTAGATTAAAGGACCATTCAGCAGGCTCCTTGGAGAAGCTATTATGGAAATTAAAATGACCTTTTAAAGGTATGGTAAGTCCCTCCTGGAACTTTGTTCTATCCTCTATGCCATCCTGCTCTAGGTAAAAGGGAAAGTGCTTGTGGATAGTTCATTGCATGGGGAATATCCAAAGCAATGAGTTGCTTTTAGAGTTGATTAAATGCTAAAATGAAGCTTTTTGATAACCATGAGAGCTGACTATTGTAAGTGTACTCCAGTGTCATGAATATTACTGCTAATACATGATAAGATTTTTAAAAGGACATAATAAAGTGTAATAAGGAACAGATCACTTCCTTCCCTTTTGAGGTTTAGAAAAAGCCATTTGGTCTTTACATGATGGCAAAAGGGAAGTCCTTTTAAAGTGAATGACTTGTCCAGGCGGGTTGTAAAATGAGATTAATAGCTTAAAGGAACGGACTGTTCAACAAGCTGTGATGAGGTTAAAGATATTTTAATATCAAAAATGAGGATTTAAAGAGAACACAATTTAATATTTGTGGCCTGCCAGTGACAGAAACTGTTGATGATTAATAAGAATGGCACTTACTTCTCTGCGTACATTGCTTAGCTGGACAGATTATCACATGAGTGCATTATACTGCTGACGGCTAAATACCCATGCTAGCTGGAAGGACTAGCAGTGAAATAAACTATTGTACCCTGGATCAGTTTCTCAAGTTATATTGTAGATATGCTGTTCTGTAGAATGTCAAATAAATGTACTAAGTAATACTCAAAATATGATAATGCAAATAGCACTGTATAAGAAGATGAACTATTATTGAAAATGCATTAACTTATTAGTATTATTATTGTGAGAGTGTCTGCATGAATGTGTGTACATGAGAGTGGAGATGGTTCAACGGCTCAGAACGTGTACAGTACTGCTCTCCCAGAGGATCCAAAAACAATTCTCAGCACCCAATGGGCAGCTCACAATGGCCTGTAATTCTAGCTTCAAATACCATCTTCTGGCCTCAGTGAGCACCGTACTCACATGCAAAAGCCCACAGATACACACAAACACACACAGAAGGCCACAATTAAAATAATAACAATATTAATCATTATCACTATTAAAGAGGTGGTTATGATATCCAAAATAAACTATATACACTTACCTACACTTGTTTAGTCTATCTAAATATTTGGTGCAATATCTGTTAGACTAATGACCACCCACTACTGTATCCTGTTTTTCTGGGCTGCTCAGTTCTTAAACTGAATGAATCTGCTTCTGTTTTTACCGTGTCTGGTTCATTCTTCCACAGTAGTAAGACAGAGTTTGCTGAGGTCATGTGTGCCAGATCCAGCAAGCCCTCATTGAGATCACTGAATACCAGATAGCACCCAGAGTAAAAGTGCACTCTTTTCCTGACCAAGGAGGCATTCCTGACCCAGTCTCCATGCACCTTGCACTGTTACCATCCTATTTGTTTTCTTCTGTGGGCTGCTGTAGCAGATGTCCTTCAGCACCTGAACACATTCATTTAACCTTTTCTCTAGGGACTTTTCTCCATTAACAAGGATGCAAGCAGAGCTTTGAATTCACACCCTCAAAGCCATACCCCATGAACCTTCTAGCAAAACAGCTAATCACCAAACCTTTCTCAATAGCTCATGCCCCCACCCGGCATTCAGTTTCCCATGACGCAAAGGGCAGAGCCAAGTTTTGCATCCTGCTTCTTGGCCTTGAAGATACCTTTCTTGAACCTCAACCACTGGCCTTAGCATTGACTGCTGATGTATTCACTTCTCTGCTGGTCTGAGGTGTCGTTTCTCCTTTCTACAAGTATTCGTTCCATTATTTACTATTAACTTTTTCTTGACCTGGTAATTTTACCTCTTTGCCATTTATCTTTGCACTCATATTTTTAAAAATATTATTAATTAAAATTTATTCGCTATGTATCCTGGCTGTATTCCCCTCCCTCATCTCCTCCTGGTCCCACCATCCCTCATCCCTCTTTATGCCACTCCGCTAGACCACTGATAGGGGAGGTCCTCGTCCCCTATGATTATATTCCTGTTGACTTGACTTCTAAAACTGTTATGTCTTTCTCTTACTTCTGACTTGGTTTGTGTCATTTGTCTAGCTTTCTTCTTAAATATCAGACTACTTTAAGTTTCATTATTATTATTTTTCAACAGTCATACAATTTCTCTGGCTTAATAGATACCTGGTCTTTTACTGCAATTCATGCAACTTTTAATGTTTTAAATAATTTCTATTTAAAAAATATCTTGGGGCTTAAGAGACATGTCAGTTATTGAAAAATTTAACACACAAGCATGATCTAAGTTCAAAACCATAAAAACCATGTAAAGCAAAAACACATACACCTAAAATCAGGACTCCTGTCTTAATGTGCTTTAATTCTATAGCCCCTCTGTTGAGACTTACTTTATTTCTTAGCATAACTGAGGCTCCTCTGTTAACAACTGTGTAGCCTTTAGCATATCAGAAGCCATTTTGCCTCCAAATCTCCATTTTCATTATGTCTCTGTGGTTTTATTCTCAAACTTTCAATGCTTTATTACCTGGATACAATACGAAGTGGCCCAACTGCAGAGGCAATCAAAGTGAAGGTCAGAAACACTCTGTCTAGCTAGTCAAAATGATGTAATGGTGCGTTCTACACCTGGATACTTGATTGCGTTTTTGTTACCTGGTTGTTACCTAGTGCACTTTGTTTTCTATACCAGGTTACAGTTGTGTTACATGGTTGCTACCTGGTTTGTTTGTTTGTTTGTTTGTTTGTATAAAAAAATCTGCCTTAGGAGCAGACCAATGTCACTGTCTGGCTCCCGAGCCTAGAAATTGACCCTGACTGGTCAATTTCTGTTTAGCGTTCAATAAACCTCTGCTGAGTTGAGTCAGGTGTGTGAGTGGTGAGTGAGCAGATCTTCCTGAACCTGTAACATTCTAGGATGAAGTGGAAGTCAGAGACAGGAGAGTCCCAGGAAGAGCCTGATAGTGATAGTTCACCCAGTGCACACAATGGTGAGCAGCATGTGCCCCCCCCCCGAGAGAGAGAGAGAGAGAGAGAGAGAGACAGAGACAGAGACAGAGACAGAGACAGAGACAGAGAGACAGAGAGAGAGAATAGAAAGCACTTGTACATAACACACACAGATAAAAAAAATAATTTTGTTACAATTTCTTTGTGCCTATATATTTCAATTAGGTTTTTGTTTTGCTGGTTTGTTGGGTTTTAGTGACTCATGTACACCTATCTACTCAGGAATAAGAATTACATGCTGTTCACTTACAGAGGCTGTCTGCTCTGAGAAGTTTAAGTGTGTCCTTTTCAAATTTTCATGTAAGTGGATTCTCTGTTTACAAATATGTGATCTTTTACCATTATGTTAGACAATAATTAGCAAGATTTTACGAAGCAAGTTCATTGTAACAGTACTGAGACTGGTAAATTGAAATAAATAAATATAGATGTAATTATTTTTCATCTCAGAATGACTGGGAGAATGAAAACAAATTGATTCTTAATACACTTTCCTGGTCCCCATCTATCTGACTTCACCAGAGCTCTGGGGATGTACACCTTGAGTTCCCTTTATCTGTTTGCCTTTGTGATTTTTTTTAATTTTAATTTTAATTTTTATTTTTTATATTAATTACAGTTTATTCCCTTTGTATCCCAGCTGTAGCCCTCATTCCCTCCCAGTCCCACCCTCCTTCCCTCATCTCCTCTCCTAGTCCATTGATAGGAGATTTTTAAGTACACTGAACTTTGACAACCTGTATCTTAATTTATTTAGCCCCTCATGTTAAAGTACAGAATAAGATTCCACTGCTACCTTCAATAGACAGGACACACTGTGAAAACATTAAATGGTATAAAATATATTTGGAAAGTAATACTATAACAATATTTGATTATTAAGCAATTGAGGCTTTTAAATAAAATTATCCTTCTTCCTGAAAAGAAGGAAGAAAAGAGACTATTAGAGGTTGCCCATAAGCTTGCTTTATGACACAATATCTGAAGTCATTATTACCTACTGTTATCATGTGTCTGACATCATGTTCTGATAGCCCCTGGGGGGATTTGGGGAAGATACTAATATAGCTTTGTTCTGCTTGCATTCTTTTTTGTGTTGTTCAGGTGTTCCCCTGTAAATGTACACAGATGGACGTCTCTAGCCAAATGGTGGTGTCTTTGTTCTTAGTGTTTTGTTCTGGAGGATCATACCAAACGTAGAGTATATGTTCAATATAAAATCTTGTAAAATGAATAGATCCGTTTACTAGAACACAAATGTTTTTCTTCATACCTTGTCATGGATTCTAATATGATGGGAAGAGAACATAGAAATTTAACTTCTTTCTTGAATCCAAAATCGTTTTGATATATATCTTCAAATTGATATGCCTGTGGTTTTATATAATCCCCCAAGTAGCTGGAGTAATTAGTTCTGCTGAAATCACAAGAAAGTTTTAAATGGCAATGTGGAAGCTGAAGATAATCTGTCTACAAAGTCTCTTGGTGGGCAACGCTTGCAGTAGTTTAGACTTCATAACAGCCACAACTATGCACACTCATCCACGGGTGTGTGCTGCTGAGCCTAGTAGCTAAGCACAAGTCTCCGAGGCAGGTGCCAGGTCGCCACTATTTAGGTTCCAGTGTGTTAGGCTGAAAATGTTCATAAGGTAGATATGAAGTCTTTGTCCAGATATTGGAATGATCAAACAGAGGATGGACTTGAACTGAACTATATTTTCAATCCAAGTGTACCTAACCTACAGCCCAATGCAGATCTGTTGGGTCAAGCCTCATTTACTTTAGCCCAGCCCTTGCCGGACCACACACCTGTGTGTGCCTATGAAGACACACCCCTGTGGCAAAGCTGAATTTCAGGGTGACTTTCCATGGAAGTGTGTTATGGCAGTAGGTATTACACACCTATACTCCCAGCACTAACAGGCTGTGGCAGGAGGATTGCCGTGAGCTCAAGTCCACTCTGAACTACAGAGTGAGTCTGCAATTTAATAGGAGATCTTGTCTTTAAAAAAAATTCAGAGTCAGGAAAACTCCCAATCTTTTATAAGTTATGTTTATTTTTTCTAACACGCGAAAATATCTAGGCTTTAGGCTTCTACTGACCTTTGCCATTCTATCTGTATGTGTTAGTCTTTTATGTTCTAATGGAGTTATTAATCACATTTTGGCTTTGTGAAGGGAGTATAGAGAAATCAAATAAACAAAACATATCTGGGCCTGGTGGCACATGCCTGTAATCCCAACACTAGGGGAGGTAGAGGCAGGCAGATCTCTGTAAGTTTGAGGCCAGCCTGGTCTACAGAGCAAGTCCAGGGCAACCAAGGATATACAGAGAAACCCTGTCTCAAGAAACAAAATAATAATAATGACAATGATAATAATAATAATAATGAATGAATAAAAAGAATTTATACAGAGCATTGGATTTCTCTGATTATTTATCCAGATTTTAATCCTTGGTGAATTTCTTTGTTTTGTTTTTATTTTATTTTCTTCAAGAAGACTTTCTAAGCTTTTTTTTTTTTTTTCTTTAAAAGCATTCTGATAAATAAACAGTACCCTGTTTTTGGCCTTTAATCTCATCAGCTTTGTCTCTGTGTCCCATGGGTAAATTGTACTTCTCTAACAACTGTGTCAAGTTTTATGATCCGATTTTAATTCATTCAGCTCCTTCCACTGCACGAAGACAGTTCTAAACATAAGAAAGGCATTTCATAGACCCAGTGAACTCCTCCAGTTTGCCTGCAAATTCTCTTTTGTGACTCTGACTTGTAATACTAGCCAAAACTTTTAATTTTTTTATGTGTGTACATACCAACAGAGTTAGGCAACAGAGTTTTCATTCAATTTCTTAATAGAAATCTGTGACTGATAAATTTTCCCCTTAGGTAAAGTTTATGTGAAATACCTACAACTACAATGAAACTCAGTCTGTTGACAGAAGTCAAGGAACATGACCAAAAACATATCTCCCAAAGTGCTCACATTTGGCCCTAAAAACTGAAGGACAGTGGCCTATGAAACAGTTTAAATTGAGCTTTTAAAAGAGAGTGACTGATCTGGTATTTGTGTCTGCTCGTTCTTATAATGAGTCATGCTGCTGTTCTAAATCTTTGTGTTTCAGAATCTCTTGGCATATTTCAATTCTATTTATACTTATTTAAGTTTCAAATTTTCAGCCTAAAGTAAAGAGAATTCAGCACAGTGTACAAAATAAAATGGTGTGCTTGGGCATTTATCAATGTCTTTGCAGTCAAACAAGTCAATGAAAAGTGCTGAAAGCAAGGATGTATTAAAACTAGACAGTGCCAAAATAGCAAAGTCTGAATGTCTGACTTTCTGTAGCAGGAACTGTACTACTACAGAGTATAGGGAGCTTCAACTTTGGAGTCATGAACACCAGAATTTAGAAAATCATTTTAACTGTGGACTACCTACCTAGATAAATTTGAATGTATCTTGTGGTGTAGGATTGTGTCTGTCTGTTTGTTTGTTTGTTTGATTGATTGATTGATTGATTGATTGATTTTTTTTCCTTTATGAGAAAATTTACTATCCTGTTCTCTTCTGGGGCTCACACTGCTGTGTGAATCAATGGGAAATGGAGTGGGAAGAGGGTCTCAGCCCCAGGAGAGCCCCTGAGCAAAATGTGTATACGGCTGTTACCAGGGAAAGCAACTGTAGATCCAGATGATCTGCAGAAGACTATGGAAGACAGAAGAGGCGAGCCACACCACCACATGTACTTTGTGAAATCTAGAGAAGTCACAAAAGGACTAAGACATGCAGGAGGGGCAAAAAGAGACAGGTGAGCTCCATACCACGGGCCAATCAACTTCCGTGTGTGCTGACATGCCAATTCAGTCAAAACCCATTTTGAAGGAGTTCTCCCAGTTCCATGTGAACTGAACACAGCAAATAAACAGAATCTTTAAGATCTTGGAGGAACACAGACATATCTTCACTTCATTCTCCTTGGTCCATCAGGAAATATGATATAAACCTCCTTGTTGACACATTTCAATTAGCTGTCCCTTCTCTCTGTGACTTTTAAGGGACTTTTATGTAAAGCCAGAGAGGGGTATTTCTACTTGGAAGGGAGAAGCAGGATAGAACCTGTGAACTGTTCCAGGCTACGGATAAATTGTCTTTGTAAAAATTCCTTACGGTTTAAATCATTGTAATCTAAATATGTCTACCATGGGTTTACAAAAATATCCAGCTAAATTTAATACGTGACTTAATCTTTTTCTGCCTTTGGGCTGTTCACTCTGGAGTCATTGTAAGAGTGAGACTTAATGGAAATCCGCCATTAATTGGACTGTGCTGAAAAAAATGTATGATTTGAAAATTATTTTTATAAAATCTACCACATGCCAGAAGTAGATAATAGAAGCCTAATTTTGTTTAATTTTAATAGACATGGAGGTCATATTTCATCACAAAATATCTAAATGAAAATTAATTAATCAATTTTCAAATTCCAAGTCCAATGTTCTCTGAGGTCAAGTGAAAAAGGTGATTTTTGTCTGAGATGAGGCAAAAGCTCATGAGCAGATCTAAAATTCCTGAGCAGCATTGCTTAGCCTGATACAGTCATTAAATACTTACATTTCTTCATAAATCTTAAGGACATCAGTTGTCAGCCTGTCTGGGCTAGGCACTGGTGTTCAGTTTCTGGTCCCTGTAATAGCACAGAAAGGAAGATATGAACTATAAGAATTGTTAAAGCAACAAAAACGCCTCTGTGTGTTTTCTTTTGAGAGGAAAGGTAATTTGTTAAGAAACCTCCTTGACAGGATGATGGAGCATACTTCTCCTGTTTTTTCCCACCACGAAGAGCCCTGAGAATCAAAGGCAAGCTAGGCTTGCTGTAGCGCATTGACTGACAATCAGATTTTAAAACCCCAGGAAATAGGATCTCATAATGTTACCTAATGGGATTCTGAAATAAAGTCACCTGCTCTCAGGTAGCGTCAGGTAGCAAAATTAAAAGAAAAGCACAGAAACTCAATTATTACTGGAACCGGCTTGTTAAGTCAGCTGCTGTCACAACTAGAAGCAGCTTTAACTCCGTAGCAATATTGCATACTTTCACTGTCTTGTACCATTAGAGATTATTATGCCTCATAAAGTTAATAAATGTAAATCAAATGTTGGCATTCTTTACACATGAAAATCTTTGGAGGCTTATTTTCTATAGACCCTTCTCCAAAAGAAGTGTAATTTCATTAAGATATCATGACAACAGGATTCAAATGTGATGACTTAATAATTATCTGCTATTATTAGAATCTCATATTTTTAAGCATTTCACAGTGCTCTACCGTATTCAGGTATTGATGAAGCAGTTCACAAAGTAATCATTCTAGGAAGAGCTTAGACATTCAATAGCAATAATGGAAATGCAATAATGAAAACCATGGCTTATTTTACCATGAAATCTAATGACCTGACAACAAAGGACATTAATGTTTAACATTTGTTACTTGACTAAAAAGTTTCCCATTGCATTGCATTTCTTTCCACAATTTTCCTGTACTTCATCATTAATAAGATCCAAAAATAGTGGAAGAAATCCAAATATGTCATTTGGAATATTCATCAACAACTAGAAATAAACCAAAAATATTTAGAGGAGTCCATATTTGTAAACATTTTCAAAGGAACTTTAAGTGAGCGATGTGAGTTACAGATCTTAAGTATTCATAGATGTCAGTTCTCCTTTGGAATTGACAATGCTGTTAAAAAAAAAAAAAAGCTAATTTCTTTCACAAGGAAGCAGGCGAGACTGACAATACAGGAATGTGAGCACTGTGGATGCTTCCTCTCAAGGAAGAAGTACCAGCCCTTTATCTGTCCACCTTGGTTTGCTTCTCAGTGCAAAGTTTCAGGAGAATGTATTTTGAGCAAACTCCCTGGACAGGTGTGCCCTGTTCCTTTCCACAGAACCAGAGGATGTAAATAGATAGGGCTGGGTACGCTGTGGATTTAGGATAGTCTAGTTGCACCCCTGACACATGCCCTAACTTTAAAATATAGATCACTGGAGCCTATCTAATTCCAACTTGTTATTAATTCTTTATTCAAGAGACCAAAATCTTAATGAGCTTTTGCTGAATTCTGGGGAGCAGAGAGTTCCAGAAAAAAAATTCCAGACATGAGAATAGTAAAAAAAAAAAAAAAAAAAAAAATCAAATAAATTGAGAACATTTGTTCTTGCTCTATAAAGTCAGAGATGTTAAGAACATAAAACTATTCCCAGGGTATACCATAAAATTAAGAAAGTAAGATTTTGTCATTCTCAAAATACTAGGTGGCTATATCACAACAAATGAAATACAAAAATATTAAGCATTATCTTTCTGCAAGAATAATGCAGAACCACTGAAGCAGAACAAAACAATAGGATTAAAGTTAAAACCACACTGTGATATTTTGGATTTTATCATTTTGATAACAAGAAGCAGAACTCCTTTATGAGTGCTACTTGACGAGAAACTTGAAGTCAGGATAAATGAAGCTCTTGAAAAAGCCTCATGCTGGTAATCATAGGTCTTCAGTTCAGGTTCGAAGATGAAAATTGAAGCCAATAGGAATGGTGGTTATGCCCAAGGTGTTTGGTACCGGCAGACCTAGGTGTGAAGCTTCTTTCTTTCTTAGAGGCTAAATGGTCTTCCTAAAACCCATTCTCTCCAGCCACTGGGTGAAAGTAAGCACTTGCCTTGTACACGTGCTCCTGTTAAGTACTGTATTGACAGTACATAGCATAGTGCCAGACACAATGGAAATGAGACAATGAATTGCAGGTATCCTTATTAGGTCACAGGTATACAAATATTAAAGAATAAATGGCTGTGTCCTGCTTTTGTAGAAATTTTGGGACATTTGAAAATGTTCTGCTGAGAGACTGATCCGAAGTTTAACCCATTAAGATACACTCAAAAAAGCCCTCAAAGCCATAGTCACAGATCCTGGTAGTATCACCATCCATTGTCACCTTCTTCTGCTAACAGGCAAATGTCCAGTCCGCTATCATTGTTCTCATTCACACAGAAGATCCCTATCTCTGGAAAGCAGAGATAAATTAGCACTGCAATCTAAAACTCAACTTCTCAGTTTCATCTGTTCATTCCGTTCAGGAACACAGCTCAGTTGCATCAGTTTTCTATCAGTTAAACCTCTCTGGGAATGCTCTCACAGACAAACTCGTAAAAGCATTTGGCCTCCTAGGTGACTGAAAATCCAGTCAGGGTGAGTATGAGGAATACCTCACATATTCTTGTTGATGAATAGGATTGTGTGGGTTATCATGTCCTGCTTGTATTTTCTAGTGTCACCCAACTGAGACTTGAGTTCATCTTACAAATCTTCCTTTTTAGTCCTCCACTGAACTTGCTCTCTTACAGCATATGCCTACTGTTAGTTTGTACTATCTATTCCCCACACCCTGCTCTTTACACTTAAAATTCAAATTTGGGTTAATCATGGGTAGAAACAAAGTTATTGAGATGCAATCAAATGGTTACACGGTTTGGTACTGTTAAAATATCAGTCTACTAGATCTCAAAGGTAGCATGGACTATCAAGGATAGCAAAGGTCTGGTGCTTTATTCTCCCTGCAAACAACTAGATTGTTCTGACACAATTTCAAAGACATTGTTCTTAGACACAGATTCTTGGGTCTAAGACAGTAGATTTTTTATTGCTTGCAATAATGTCAGTGGTGCTAACATCACTTTGTTATTGGCAGTGGTGGATCTATGAGCACCATATGGAATACTGGAAAAGGGGGAAACAGTTACTTTCACAATACAGTGGATTTCAGTATAGAAGAGAGAGAATTCTGGCCAGTGTTAACACTAACTGCTCAGAATAACGTTGCTCCCCTTTCACTCCATATGACGAAAGGTTCTCTGCTGTGTTTGTTTATTCTGCACCAATAATACTTTGGAAAAGAACATCAGTGTGGGGGATGTGGAGAATATGCTTGAGAAAACTGAAGTGGAGAATTATCTTGGGCCAGAGAGGTGACCCAGTAAGCAAAATGCCTAACTGAAACCCAAGTAAAGGCTGGTAAATGCTTCAAATCCCAGGACTGTGGCAGAGAAGAGAGAAGGATCCTATGGCTGGCAAGTATGACCAAACCATGGAGCCCCAGGTTCAGAGAAGGACCCTTTTTCATAGAAAAATGTGGATAGTGAGAGAGGAACACATTTAATATTTATTTTTGGCCATCACCTGTACATGCTTGAAAAGATCCCAACCACATACACCAAGGAAATGCACGCGCAAGCACACACACAAATATTTACCTCTTTAAATTTAAAGTTTAATTTTAATCTTGCCGAATGAAAGTTACTGTTCACCTATACTTTCAGGGAACAGAGGAGTCAAATGCATTGGTTCTGAAAATAACAAATGAATAAATATTAGCGCTAATCAAGCTTGGTCTTGTCGTTGCTCATCTTCCCTTTGACCTGTGTTTCCCTCCACACAGATACAAAAGATTTTACAAGAAACTCTTGGCACTGATACAAAGGATTGATTTGCCACTGTTTATTGTACATGAAGAGACTTGTAACACAATTTTAACACAGCTAGAGAGATTTTAAAAAACTAAATGTAGGATTGTGTCTGCTATGACACAAATGAGCAAAACAAAACAATTTCTCAGTTAATCTTCATTGTGAAATTATAACCAAAACAAATAAGATAAATGAGATAATCAAAGCTTTAGAATTTAATTAAAATTAAATGACTTTTACATATATAGAGAGAATAAAAAGCAAATAGTGAAGAAAAATCACATTATGTAACATATCAAAGAAGAAAATTAATGATGTTATAATCCAACATTCTCTTTATCAGACATCAACTAGAAAAATTGACAATGCAGGCAAATAATGGAAAGATGATAAAGAGTTAAAGAACTAAAGATGATAAAGAGTTAAAGAACTAAACATCATTCTTATTTTCCTTATTGAACAGTTACAGGAAAATAACAAAATCATCTACAAATAAGTATTTATAATTCTGGAATTCATCAGCACTAAAGCATGTTGAACTTATGCAATGAGTCCTGAAGTCACTGACCCTGATGTTTAGACAGGATCACAGTACGCAGTAGAGAGATTAAAATTAGGATATGAGTTACCAAAATGTGTGCCTTTCTTGTACACATTACAGAAGGAGAAAAAACTGCATATGACAAAGAGTTAATTTGGATGAAGCAGACTATCTATGAAGAGTTGGACACAGAATTAAAATGAAATGGCTGCCTTTGTAAATATTACAACTCAAGGTTGAAATGAGTAGAGTATATCTTAAAATGCAGTAACTTAAGCTTTTAAAATTTATAATATAATTTAAAATTATCTTGAAGCCCAAAAGTATAAAAATAGTAAAGGATGTCTTATTAATACATAAACACATAGAGGGAAAAAATACAACAGAATTCTAAATGAGTCAAACACCGCTAGTCAAAACAAAATGATTCTTCATGCCTGAAAGATGTTGAGTGTGGTGATTCCCACTTATAATCTCAGCATATGGGAGTGGAGCATGAGACAGGAAGGTAACCTAAGGATGACAGAGAGCTTCAGGCCAACCAAGAACAGCAAGGGTGACTCCAAAGAACACATAAAGGAAGGGCAGAGTTAAGAAGGGATATGTGAGAGTGGAAGAGTGTTGGTGGTTTGGGGGCTGTTAAGCTTGCAGGCAGAAAGCTTTGGGCATGAAAGAAGGAAACTCCAACCCCCTCCCTGATTCAGCATTGCTTACTTGGCCTAGAATTTTGTCTGGAGTGAGGTTGGATTTCATTGCCTGACAAATCTCCCCAGACGCTCCAATTTTATTTTCAATACCATTTATGCCTTCAGTCCGCAGACTATCCACCCACAATGTTTCTTTCATTTCAAAGTCAGTAAACATTGGATTGTCCCTTGGTGTCATGATTCCCGGAAGTTACCCATTGACGTTCCCTTCCCTGTTTTTCCTGCTTGGGTGCATAACACTCAGCAGGTGCTCCCATTTTGCCTTGCTGATGCGCATTGTTGCCTCCTGGCCTTCTTGCTCTCTTTAGTATCTCTCAGACTTCAGATGAATTTCACAGCATCCCAAAGGGAAATTCCTCTGACATACTTTTTAAATACTCTTAACATTTTTCTTTCTGAAAACTTTTCTTAGCTCCCTGTGAATTTCTAGCTTTGATCTGGATTAATTTTATCTTGCAACAATCAACCCATGCATTTCATGTACAAAAATCTTCATGTTAGTTCAGCGCTGGGATGGCCCAGGATTCATCCCCGACTCTGGCTCCAGTTTCTTTACTTTTGAAATACACAGGACCAGATATAATGATAAATATTATTCCCAATTTTGATTTCTATTTTTCTTCTAATTTGTTTTTGATTATTAATTTCTATTGGCTGATATAGATTTTTATTAACCGTTTTATGAAATTAATCATTTTTACACATCTTGCTGCTGTGCTTGTTTGTTTTTAATTATATTTTGTAGTTGTATCATGGATTTTAATGTCCTTTGAAGGATACTTAATTTTATCTTATAAAATATACACTGAAATAAACAGCAAAAATGGAATGGTACTACAAAAATAGTCAAATTAGTAGCTTACTGTAACCTGTACTGTGACATTTATTCTTTAAAAAATTGTGAATAAGCATATAATTTATGGTCTCTACAGCCTGAAAGCCCAGAGCTTTGAGGGTCACTACAATGAGCAATTGTTTGATGGAAAGGTGGAAAAGAGAAAAACAGACTGGTGTGTGTGTGCTATGGAGAGAGGGGGAACCGGAGACCAATCAGAGCCACAGGTGAGAAAGAGGACTGACGTCGACATGCTGTCCAGTAGAGTCTGAGGGACAGTGAGAAGGAGCCTGGAGCTTATGCAGACTCAGCCAGATGCTGCCACCCACCGCCCCCCCCCACCCTTCCGACTCTGTGCAACCATGAAGGCCAAGATGAAGAAAAGTTAAGTTTCTGAAAAGCACCTCCTCAAAAATAAAGAAACTGTAGTCTGCGATGCCAGCAGAGGATCCTATGTTGGTGTCTGTGGTCCATGCTGCCCTACCAGGCCTTAACAAAGCCTGAGAACCATGTGTACTTAACACAGTCTAGGCTGATATCTGATGCCTTGGTGATGTTCTCCACCGTTGCTGCACGGGGAGAGGATGTGGTGGGATGTGTACAGGGGCAAGGGAGGTAGCCAACCTGATGTGAATGGCATATCTAGCCACCGTTGCCCATGCTGAGGCCAGTGATTGGTGCAGACACTGAGGGCCGTTAGTAGGTTGGTGGTCCTCAAACAACCAAGGGTTGTGTTGATGTGTGTGGCCCTGTTACCAGTGAACCCATGCGGAAGTCCATGACCTGGACTGCCTCCTGAAGCATGTCACTCCACTTGTTCCAGGAGAGCTGGCCACAGCTCAGCTTCTAGCACAGATGCAGGCAGAGAAAGATGCCTCCTCCCTTGCATGCCTGGTCATTAGGAAATTGGTTTTTCTTTTTTTTCTTTTCATGGAGTTTGGTTTCAAATGGGAAGACTGGGAGGTGAGAGTGATTGCAGTGCTTGTTGTGAACTTCCCAAATAATCAATAAAAGCAATAAAAATAGAAGTGATGGTAGGAAGGGAACTGAATTTATATAGTTATAAGGGGGCATGGGAAGATATTTATAATAGTATGATGTTCGTTTAAATTAATTACATGAATCTACATATGTTTTAAAAATATGTTATTTATGAAGACAACATTCTCCCATAGTCAATAAATCCCTTTACTACAGTGACATGACTGTTGGTTGGGATAAAGAGAAAAATTATAATTATTTCAGTCACATAAAATTAAATATGGCACATAGTTTGTATTTGTTTCCAATCCAATCATGGGTGCGACTCTTTGCAACCTGATGTGACTGGGATTTTGATCTGGAATCAGAAACCCCTTGATGCAAACACTGAATACAAAGTGCTTTCTATAATGATAAATGTTGACTAAGTAAGTCAAATGACACTATAAACATACCTGTACACCTTCTCCATTCTTATTCGTTCCTCATCACCACTTTATGCTATTTCTTTAGTCAATGATTGTTCCTAATCAGACACCCTGCTCATATCAATTTTTCTACCAGTATATCATATATAAAAACTTAATTAAAAAGTTAAATACTATGCTGACTTTATGTTTTCAATGTGATAAGCCTCCTACATTGCCAATACAATATTAACAACTGATGTTTCATACATAATAAAGCATAATGAAGCATAATAAATCATAGTTTAATTGAGATATTTTCTTTTTCATTTTGGTAGGAGCCATCCATTCGAGAATTCTCTTCTACTTATTATTTATCATCTCTCATTTCTTTAATATCATAGTGTTTTGTAACACATATGTGATAGTCTTCTTGCAGTATGATTTGGTTTGTAATTGTCAAGAGATAGAAAAAAAATTGTGACTCTGATTGTGAATGTATTTAGAAGAATAACTGAAGGATAAAAGTTGGTCCTGAATAAGGGTGTAACCATCACATGTACTGAGGATTTTGAATAGAAAAGAAATGAGTGACCTGAACACCAGAATTCATCTCTATGCTTCCTGATTGCAGATACCAGGGACCTCATATCTCTGCTTTATGTCTTCACAACATTAATGGGCTATATCCCCTCTAAACATGAAATCATTTTTGTCAACATAAGGAGAAAAGTAGTAACAAGAGATCTGTTTAAGCTTTGCTATAAAATTAGCTACTGCTTTTCTGTTTTTGTATTCTTGTGGTTATCTAAATGCAAAGATGGCTCTGTATCCCCCAAAGGAAGAATTCTCTAACAAATGGAAAGTTTTTTCTTGGAAAGCTCATGTTTGAAGTGATGCATTTTTTCACAATAGAACACCAACTTTGTTTTCTGATATTGTAACCACATTGCAAGACCCCAAAAGACCACCAGAAGTGGAGTCCGTTGTAAAACACATGAGCGTTTATTTGATACAAGCTTGAGCCAGGGTGGCAGTCACCTCTCTGTTGAAGAGGAGGAATGCGGCTAGGAGGTCTAAGGAAACAAGGTTTTTAAGGGGCAAAACCTCAAGAGGGGAGATGAAGAGGTTCCAAGCCTTGCTGTTACACGATTGAATAAGAAAAATTTACTTTTGAAATGATTGGCTTACTTTAGTCTCCAAGTCCGTAAACAGTTCTTGCCTGGCCATCTGGGTGGGTTGCCAGGAGACAATATCTCTTTAACTTGTTCTGGCAGGAAAAGAATGCAGTAAGGCTAGTTCCTCCCTGCAGATGGCTGGACATGTCTCCACGTGGCTGGCCTTCATTCAAGTTTATGTTTTAAAATTTAATTTGATAATCCCCCCCAAAAAAACCCCTAATTTTTAATTCTTTGGTCTCTCACTGACTCTACTCCTACAGGATAGCCCTGTGGCCATCTGGTGCTTCTCTGCACTCTGAATTTGCAGTCTTACTATACCCCATTCACGATCCTGTTAACTGTCCTTGCAGTTACTATGTCTGATTTCTCAAGAAGTGGAGAAAAACTTATTATATTTTTTAGCATGCATTGAAAGAAAAATGAGACAGATAGGCAACTGTTGATGTGGGAACAATAAGATGTGAAAGAAAGCTTAAAGTCCCCACTCGACCTTTAAATAAAATTTGTATTCATAAGTCCATGAAACGGAAAAGAAAGTTGGTAGGATTTTGGTTTTATGAAGTCATTAAAAGTTAAACATGTACTAGTTTCTAAACAAGAAATGTGTAATGTTATAAGTTAGTAGCCCACTTTAAACCAATGAGTAGAGCTTTACTGTGGAGTTTGTGAGGCACTGATACTTTATCACCAATATTGGGATGGTTTAAAAGTGATATTCACTAAACAAAGTCTACATTCTATTTTAAGTTTCAAGTATCATTAAATTCCTGCAGCTGGAAATATGGATGAAACAGACAGCCTTGCTCTTATAACAGCAGCCCCCAAAATACATGCTGTACAGTTGTAGCATAACATATTAATTATGGGGGCTTATGTTTGGTAAAAAAAAAATCAAATGTTTATGCTGCCTTATTTCCTGGAAATACTGTATTTATCAAATTTTGAACCTGGGTAATCTATTAAACTAATAACTGGGTAGCCCTGGGCTTGCTATAATATTAATAAGATCTAGAATTATTACTCCAAGACACAAGAAAAATTGCTTTAATTTCTGAGGATAAATTAAATGTTGCAATGCTCTGAATGCATTCAGGTGTGGTAGCAAGGAAGTGTTACTTGAGTGAAGAATAGTCTGTGTTCAAAGTAGTTGCTTGATTGTGTGTGTGTGTGTGCATGCGCATGCACCAGTGTGCACATACATAGATGAGCTTGGAAGAGGTCAGAGATGAAGTCCTACATTTTCCTCTATACTTTTCACTTCATTTTTGGTTTTCATTCATATTTTAGCTAAACTGCTTGGTTAGCCTATTCTGTTTCCCAGAACTGGAGTAACGGGTGAGACACATCATGTCTGGCTTTTGCATGGACAATATTGATATAAACTCGGGTCTTCGGGTCTTCATATTTGTATTGCAAACAGTTTT
The DNA here is from genome assembly GCF_907164565.1 of Psammomys obesus. Lineage (NCBI taxonomy): Eukaryota > Metazoa > Chordata > Mammalia > Rodentia > Muridae > Psammomys > Psammomys obesus. Next base: position 10,792,749 of record NW_026592548.1, read on the forward strand.
ACACACTGAGCTTTTCCCTACTCCAGTTGCTTGCTTGTTTCAAATAAGAACAAAAGAAATGAAAATAAAGTTTAACCTATATTACTTACAGACTGACCCCTAAATGCAGAGATAGGATGATTGACACCTTCATGTGCTTGTGTTACACTTGTAGTCTACCCGTGTTGCTTCTATTGTTCGCCCCGGACATATTTCCTGGCAGCTTCCCTCATCAGGACTCCTTTCCCATTTATATCCTTCTCTTCTTTGCTTTGTTAATGCTGGCATGGTCTTTCTAATCACTCTGATCTCTTCTTAGGAGGTTTCCACAGCCTGCCCTTCTCTAATGCCACCAGATACAGTTCTTTAATACACCCAGGGCTAAAACACTGCCTCTATTTCTGTTATGTACTAGAACAACCTCTTACTACAACAGTAAATTAATTGGAACCAGAACATATTTTCCTTGATGTTATTTAGAGTGTGGAAAAGCCTGTGTTCACGTGCTTTTGTGCATGCTATTATCTCCATTCCAAATGACTTCCTGACCTGCATTAGGTTCTTTTTATTAAAGTAAGCGGGGACCTGAAGACAAGTGACTTGAGAGAGGCGATATTTATTTTGGCTCATAAGTTGAAGATAGGCATGGTAATGGTAGTAGGAGGCTTTTGATCATACCGCAGCTGCAATCAAGAAGCTTAGTGATGAATGTGAGTGTTTGGTTCACATTCTCGTCTTTCCTTCTATGTACAGTCTGGAACATAGCTGATGGAATGTTGCCACCTAAGTTCAGGGTGCATCTTCTACCATCAGCTAAGCCTCTAAGGAATCACCATCATACTGGCCAAGGAGTGTGTCTTCTAAATGAGTAAATTTAGTCAGGCTAACAAGAAGATTAACCATTGCACCGTACAGTTACGTCACAGATTGAATTCATTTATTTAAATACCAGAAACACCCTAAAAATAAAGGTTACTTTTGACTTTTGCCTTAAATGAAAATAGAATATTTCATTCCTATTTCAGTAAATCAGCATGAAATTATCTATCTGCATAGTTGTCAGTTAGGTAAAGTACAATCATTCAATAATGAAAGTAATTGAGAATATATATATATTATATTTACATATATTATATATATTAATGTATATTAATTATACATTAATTATAATGTATATTATGTATGTATATAATGTATATTAATGTATGTTAATTATAATTAATATATTATATCAATATATAATTAATATTATATTATATATTAATATATCAATGTATATTAATATATTATGTATATAATGTATATTATATATACATAAATATATTTTATATATATATATATATATCATCTAGGCCCAATGATTGCTCAAATTAAGTCTTTTTTGTTTTTGTTTTGTTTTCTCTAAAGTTACATCCCATTGTTTTAGTCTGTTTTATGTTGTTGCAATTTATGAAGAGCATGTATTCTTTTCTCAATGTCACAGATGCTGGGAAGTCAAGATAAGAACCCAGTAGCTGGTCTAGTCTAGTGAAGGCTGTTCTCTATTTCCAAAATGGTGTTTTGATGGCCCTCCTCCAAAGGAGACATGTTTTACACACATGATAGTGAAAAGGGTAATGGGAATGAGGTCCCTCTGTCATAGTAATACTTTCATAGTAACACTTAATTTCTTTTCATGGGGGAGGAGTTTTCATGGTCTCATCACCTTAAATTTTCAGTCCTTCATTCTATTACAGTGTCAGTTCCTTGGGGACAGGACACTTCAGAAATAACACCAATGTCTTTTCCACAATGCCTATGCAATGCAGAAATTTTCTCAGGAAAACATGTAGGAAAAATGTATTACTAGCCATTTGGTTATTTTTAGTTCAGTCAACATGTTACATACAATTAATAAATTTTATTTAAACACAATATCCTGTCTCCAAGTAATCTCCCTCCTCCTTCCATGGAGAACAAGGTCTGGCTTCTACCTATCCTTCAATAGCAGAATATCTTCACAGAGGGCCAGTGGCAGAAGTGTGTGGTACTCATTACCAATAGTGGATTGTTGATGTTTGGGGGTAGAATGATTGTGATTGGGACAGAAGAATTCTTCAAAGTGCTTCATTCAAAGAAAGGTAAGGAAAAATGAGCACATTTTGGTGCCTGACAATAGTTGATGATTCTCAACTCAGTCTTTGTCATGATGCCTAAGTGGAGCCTCAGAAAGAGGAGCTTGTGAAGAACAGCATTCTCTTGTACCTGAGGATTTCATAACCTCTATATCAATCTTTATTCAACCTGTGGAAATTTGCTCACATTTTAGTGAGTTTTCAAAATCCTGTTTTGTCAGTTTGTCTTCTTACATTCTGCTGAAGGTTAAAAAAAAAGGCCAATATTTCTGTGACGCTCAAAGGATCTTAGAAATTTATATTCATCTATTGAATTGTAAAATCAAAATTCTGATTTTCTAAATGAAAGGTAAGATATTGCAGAATATTTTTCTTTTATTAGATCAGGATGAGAGTATCTGAGGACTTGGTATAACCCAAAGGGAAACATAAGCCTACCACCTATATGGATTATTTTCATTCATTGTTTTTTTTTTTTTTCTAAAATATACCAAGAAATTCTTGTAGGTACTATAACTTGGTTTACTACATTTCTTAAATGGCTACACAGTTGTCCATAAATCATGCAAGTGATTTAAGATGTATACATGAGCATATTCACTTAATAAAATTGATTAGGAAAATATAATTTAATGTTGAAATGGTGCATTAAAGATGATATTAAACTACTACGATTGATTTTTTAAAAAGTATGGTTTGGCTTTTGAATGTAAAATAGTTATGGAAAAGAAAGTAAGAGGGTTTCTTTGAAATTATAATATCAAAGTAAGCCAAGGTATAAATACTTTATTATAGATAAGCTAGACATAGATAGGTAGATATAGATAAGCAGACACAGATAACAGCAATGCTCAAATTTGTGTCATTGCTACAGTAGAACTCATAAACATAGATATAAATGAAACATGGTGGAAACTAATATCAATTTTTTAATTTTTTTATTTATTGCAATTTATATGCCTGTATCACAGCTGTAGCCCCCTTCCTCACCTCCTCCCAATCCCACTCTCCCTCTCTCTTCTCCTCCCATTCCCCTCCCCAAGTCCACTGATAAGGGAAGGAAGCCATCCTCCCCTTCCCTCTGACCCTAGCCTAACAGGTCTCATTAGGACTGGCTGCATTGTCTTCCTGGTAAGGTTGCTCCTCCATCAGCAGAAAGTGATCACAGAACCAGCCACTGAGTTCATTTCAGAGACAGCCTCTGTTCCCCTTACTAGGAAACCCACTTGGCCACTGAGCTGCCATAGGCTACATCTGTACAGGGGTTCTAGGTTATCTCCATGCATACTTGATTGGATTATCAGTCTCAGAAAAGACCCATGGCAACAGATATTTTGGTTTTGTTGCTCTCCTTGTGAAGCTCCTGTTCCCTCCAGGTTGTTCTAGCTCCCCCTTCTTTCATAAGATTCCTGGCACTCTGCCCAAAGTTTGGCTATGAGTCCCAGCCTCTGCTTTGATACCCTGATGGGCAGAGTCTTTCATAGGCTCTCTGTGGTGGGCTCCTGTCCTTTTCCCTGTTTTCTTCCTCTTCTAATGTCCATCCTATTTACCTTTCTGAGTGATGATTGATCATCTTACCCAGGTTCCTCCTTCCTACTTAGTTTCTTTAGGTGTACATTTTTTAGTATGACTATCCTGTATTATGTGTCTAATATCCTCCTATAAGTGAGTATAGACCATGTGTGTCTTTCTGCTTCTTGGATACCTCACTCAGGATGATCTTTTCTAGTTCCCACCATTTGCCTGCATACTACTTAGCAATAAAAAACAAGGAAATCATGAAATCTGCAGGCAAATGGTGGGAACAAATATAAAATTTAATTATTAATTTTAACTAGACCCTTTTCCAAATAAATCAGGTATATAGATCTTGTAAAAGTCACTATTTCTGCATCTACAGTTTGTGAATAAATGCACATCAAGATCTAGACTCCTCAAGGACTCACTAAGGCATCATTGAGTGTTTAGATATTTCTTACATAGAGAAAGATTAAATATGGGCTTAAAGAACTCTAGAAAAGTATGTATGCATGAAAACAATCTTAAATTAAAGAATGTACTTAGGGGAGTTTCCAGTATAGCAGCACCAATATTGGAAATTGTGTATCATATCTGAGTAGCAGAGAATCAAATATTGTGGACCAAGCAAATGCTCTCGTTGTTTACTTCAAAATACGAACATTTGTTTTTCCAGACAAGAGAAATCCTGGGAGCCAAAGTCACACAGTTTCAACCTCTCCTCTCCCCTCCCCACCCCTGAATGACTTTCGTGTGAAGGAGTCACACACAGCTCTAGGCTCATGGCCCCTGGCATCTTCTGCATACACAAATATGACTCCTGAGTTCCAAAAATGTACTCAGGCCCCAGTCTCCTCCTGGTTCCCTGAGAACAACTCCAGAATACCAGGGGCATGGTCCTTCCTTATGATGCATGGGTCTACTAGCACCACTGTGGAGACATGTTGGACAATAGCAGCACACATGGTCCTGTTCCAAGATGGCTGAGTCTAGGGTAGTCTGATTACCAAAAGCGCAGTGTCTGCTGATCAATCAAGCTGCTACACTGCTGACTCTAAAACACTAGCACCTAAAACACCAGTGCCCCTTCATGTTCCTCCAAAGACAGGGGAGGATCCTGGCCACCAGGCTTACACAGTACCACCTTCTTACCTCCTGGCTACTCATGCTATCCTGAGGATTACTCCTGACTTCAGAGACCTGAAAATCCAGGCTACGGTTCAAAGGTGTACTAGGTGTCTTGAGCAGACCTGCAGGACCTCAATGGATCAACCAAGTAAGAAACCCACCCTCTAATTCACTGTCTACAGGTCCAATTCAGACAAAACCGACAGAGCAGAGCTGTAGGCAATGGGAGGAGATTCGCCATCCAGGACCTAGGGCTCCTCCCTCATGTGTGAGAAATCTAGCAGTTTCCAGGAACAACCAGATGGTTAAAAGCCAGCTTCAGAACAAAAATCACTAATAACCAAGGCAATGTGGTAGCAAGCTATCCTTGCACAGCTGAAACACAGAAAAATGTTCTTAAAACTTATTTATGAAGATGTTAAAGGCCTTTAAATAGGAAAGGAACAAACTCCTCAGAGGAATACAGGAAAATACAATAAAAAATAAAACAGAGGGTTTTAAAGAGGAAACAAATAAATCACTTAAAGAAATACAGTTTTCAACCCAGTCAAACAGTTGAAGGAAATGAATAAAACAGTTGAAGGCCTGAAATGGAAATAAAATTAGTAAAAACAAAACAAAACAAACAAACAAACAAACAAACAAACAAACAAAAAACACAAAGCAGACTGACATAATGGTGCATACATGAAATCCCAGCACTCAGGGAGGCAGAGGCAGTAAGATCTCTGTGAGTTCCAATTGAGCCTGGTCTACAATGCAAGTTCAGAATAGCCAAGGCTACACAGAGAAAGACTGTATGAATAACAAAGAAAGAGAGAAAGAAAGAAAGAAAGGTAGAACAAAGAAAGGAAGGAAGGAAGGAAGGAAGGAAGGAAGGAAGGAAGGAAGGAAGAAAGAAAGGAGCCAAAGAAAAAAAAGAAACACAAAATAAAGAAATTCTGGAGATGGAAAACTTATGGAAAAGAAGAGGAACTAAAGAACCAAGCATCACCAAGAGAATACAAGAGACAGAAGAGAGATTCTTACTGACAGAAGGTACAATTGAAGAATTCATACATCTGTCAAAGAAAAAAAGTACATTGGAAAAAGTCCTGACTCAAAACATCCAAGAAATCAAGGACACCATGAAAAGACAAAACCTAAGACTAATAGTAATGTAAGAAACAGATGATTCCTGGCTCCAAGGTCCAGAAAATATTTTCAACAAATTCATAGAAGAAAATATCCCCAACTAAAAGAAAGAGATGCCTTTAAACATGCAAGAGGCTCACAGAATACCAAATAAATTAGACCAGAACAGAAATTCCTCCCTCCACATGATAATCAAAACACTAAATATACAGAACAAAGAAAAAAATATTAAAAGGTGTGAGAGAAAAAGGCCAAGTAACATTTAAAAGCACCTCTATCAGTATCACACTTGAATTCTCAACACATATTCTAAATGACAGAAGAGCCCAGGCAGATGTCTTGCAGACTGCATGAGACCACAGATGTCAGCTTAAACTACTATAGCCAGCAAAGCTTTCAATTACTTTCAATTACAAAGCTTTCAATAGATGGAGAAAACAAGTTATTTCAAGACAAAGCCAAATTTTAAATACATATGCATAAACTCAGCCTTACAGAAGACACTAGAAGGAAAACTACAACCCAATGTGGTCAACTACACCCAAGAAAACACAGGGTATAAATAACTTCACAACAATAAAACTAAAGAAGACAAGCACACCAACACACTACCAACAACAACATCATAATAAAAGGAACTAACAATTATTGATTATTAACATCTTTCAACATCAATAGATTCAACTCTCCAATAAAAAATAAGCACTGGCTATCAGAATGGATGTATAAACAGGACCCAAGATTCTGCTGCATTCAAGAAACACACCTCAGCAACAAACATAGACATTGCCTTGAGAAAAAGGACTACAAAAAGGTTTTCCAAGCAAACAGACCAAAGAAGCAAACTGTAGTAGTAATGCTAATATCTACGAAAATAGACTCTCAACCAAAAATAATCAAAGGAGATGGGAAGGACACTTCATTCTCATCAAAGAAAAAAAAATCAATCCTGAACATTCATGTGCCACAAACAAGGAAACCTACATTTGTAAAAATAATGTTATTAAAGCTTAAATCACACACCAATCCCCACACATTAATAGTGGAAGACATTAATACCCCACTATCATCAATGGACATCATCAAAACAGAAACCAAATAAAGAAATGATGAAACTAACAGATATCATAAATCAAATGGATATAATGGATGTCTACAGAACTTTTTACCCACACACACAAACACAAAAAAGATACCTTCGTAGCACCTCTTGGAACCTTCTCCAAAACTAACCACATATTAGGTCATGAAACAAACATCAAGTGATATAAGTCAATTGAAATAACTCATAGTACTGTATCAGACCAACTTGGATTAAAGCTGAATTTCAACAACAACAGAAATTACAAAAAGTCTACACACTAATGCAAACTGAACAACTTCCTTACTCAATGACCACTGGGGGAAAAAATAAAAAAATTAAAGAGTTCCTAAACTTTAATGAAAATGAAAGCAACACATATCCAAACTTAAGAGACATAATAAAAGAACTTTAAAAGCAATAAATCAAGTAATCCAATTAAAAAATGGGTACTGAGCTAAACAGAGAATTCTCTGTAGAGGAATATAGAATGGCAGAGAAACACTTAAAGAGATGCTCAGCATCCAAGCCATCAGAGAGATGCAAATCAAAACAACACTGAGATTTCACCTTAAACCCATTAAAATGACTAAAATAAAAACCTCAAATGACAACACAGACTGGAAAGGTTACAGAGAAAGGGGAACCCTCCTCCATTGCTGGTGGGAATATAAACTGGTACAACCACTTTGGAAATCAATCTGGCACTTTCTCAGACAATTAGGAATAGTGCTTCCTCAAGACCCAGCTATGACACTCTTAGGATATATCCAAAAGTTGTTCAAGTACACAACAAGGACATTTGCTCAACCATGTTTGTAGCAGCTTTATTTGTAATAGCCAGAAGCTGGAAACAACCCAGATGTCCATCAACGGAGGAATGGATAAAGAAATTGTGGTATTTTTACACAATGAAATACTACTCAGCAATCAAAAAGAAGGAAATCATGAAATTTGCAGGCAAATGCTGGGATCCAGAAAAGATCATTCTGTGTGAGGTATCCCAAAAGGAGAAAGACAGACATGGTATATACTTGCTTATATAGACCTATAAGATATGATAAACATAATGCAATCTATACACCTAAAGAAAATAAACAAGAAAGAGGACCAGATGTAAAATGATCAATCCTCACTTAGAAAGACAAATGGGATGGGCATTGGATGTAGGAGAAAACAAGTAACAGGACAGGAGCCTACCACAGAGGGCCTCTGAAAGACTCTACCTAGCAATGTATCAAAGCAGATACGAAGACTCATACCAAACCTTCAACAGAATGCAGGGAATCATATGAAAGAAGGGGGAGTTAGTATGACATGGAGAGGATAGGAGCTCCACAAGAACCAAATATACTTGGGCACAGGGGTCTTTTCTGAGACTGATACTCCAACCAAGAATCATGTATGGATATAACCTAAATCCTCTGCTCAGATATAGCCTGTGGTAGCTCAGTAACCAGTTGGTTTTCCCTAGTAAAGGGAACAGGGACCATTTCTGACATGAACTCAATGGCAGGCTGTTTGACCTCCCCACCCTCCAAGGGAAGAACAGTCCTGCTAGGGCACAAAGGAGGACTTTTCAGCCAGTCCTGAAGATACCTGATAAAACAGGGTCAGATGAAAGGGGAGGAGGTCCTCCCCAATCAGTAGACTTGGAAAAGGGCAGAGAGGAGATGAGGGAGGGATGGTGGAACTGGGAGGGAATGAGGAAGTGGAATACAGCTGAAATACAGAGTTAACAAAATGTAACTAAAAATAAAAATTTTTAAAAAGCAGTACTAAGGAGAAAGTTGGAGAGATATCATACTAACAACTTAACAGCTCATCTGAAAGCTGAGGAAAATAAAAAGAAGAAACAAACACACCAAGAGGAGTAGACAGCAGGAAATATTCAAATTCAAGGCTGAAATCAATAAAGTAGAAACAAAGAGAACAATATAAACAATCAATGAAACAAAAAAACTGCTTCTTTAAGAAAATCAACAAGATAAGCAAACCCTTACCAAAACTAACTAAAAGCAGAGAGACAGTATCCAAGTCAATGAAATCAGTAATGAAAAGATAGACTTAACAACAGGCATGGGAAAAATCCAAAGAATCATTAGGTCCTACTTGAAAAGCCTATACTCCAAAAAATTATAAAATCTAAATGAAATAGACAATTTTCTTGATAGATTCTACCTAACAAAGTCAAATGAATATCAGGGAAACAATTTAAATGGTTCTATAACCCCTAAGGAAAAAGATGGCGGTGCCAGGAGAACACTACTTCTGAGGAGCAGGACAACATTTTCCATACAGCGACCAAGAGACTGAACTCTGGGCCCTAAAACAACAGTGATCATGTTTCCCAGGTGAGAGGAAACCCCCACGGCATGGGAATCAGTCAGGTCCACTCTCAGGTCACCCAGCCAGAACCCAGAAGAGATCCGGAGTCACGCAGACACTAGGTCACCAGACCAGAGCCACATGCCTGTGTGTCCCTATCACCTTCCCAGGCTGAAAGGTGGGCACAAAAACACCAGAGACTGAGAGTCTCAGTCACGAGAAAAAAGCATAGGGAAGGAAGGAAACAATATTGACTTGGGTCACCCAGTCTTTTCCTGGAAAAAGACTCACAGACTGGCAGGTACAAGCCACCATTACTGAACTGGGCTCCAGCCCCAAGCACAGACAGTTGCAGGGTGCCCATCTCTCCTGCACAGACAGAGCTGTGTGCCCCAGGGCACCAGAGACTGGGTGTCACTGTCAGGAAAAATCCTCACAGGGAACAAATCAAAGGGGACAGACTTAGGCCGCCCAGTATATCCCTGGAAAAGGTCCCACAGACCAGCCCAACCCAGGGACCTCCTGGGCACCAGATAGCCTGCTCTTACCAGGAGAGCAGTATCCACCCGCCACAGATTACCAAATGGGTACTGGAGCACAGAGCCCCAACCTCAGATCTACAAAAGCCTGGAATACCTGAGATCACCCTCAGATACTGCTCCAAGTGGCAACCAGATATCCCTAACAAAACTGACCAAACCACAGGACACAGACGTTATAGCAGCAGATCACTAAATTGACAGCAAGAAACCCAGAAGCAGGGCAGCTGTCTTCAGGACTTCTCCAGGTGAGAGGAGAGTCCTCTCGACTAACGAGGACCATAGTTACCACTCAGGTCTCAATGCCTGGGTTGAGCATCGATAACTCCTGAAAAACACCAGCCATCCAGTGACTATACTCAAAAAGCTGAGAAGGCTTCCTTCAGGAAAAAACATCTTTCTGCCAAAGGGATTCTCTCCACCACAGGATTCCAAGAACCAGCAGAAACTAACTCCAAACACCTAAGATACCGCAATGGGGAGAGGCCAGAGTAAAAGCTCAACCAACAAAAAAGACAGAGAAATATGGCATCTCCAGAACCCAGTTACCCAGGGACAGGTAGCCCTGGACACCCCAGCATAATTGAAATTCAAGAAGGTGACCTAACATTTATGCTCATGAAGAGCATAACAGAGGAAACAAATGAAATGTGTAAATACCTAGAGGAAGATAAACTCAAACAGATTATGGCCATTCATAAAGAAATAGAGGAAGATAAAAACAAACAGATTATGGTCATCCATAAAGAAATACAGGAAGTTGCAACCAAAGAGTTTGTGGCCTTTAAAGAGGAAATGCTTAAATCACGGAAAGAAATAAAAGAAACAGAAAATTGTTAAAAAAAAAAAAAAAAAAAAAAACACCTGAAGGAATTGAAGGAAAAACAGCAAAATACAGTCAGACAGGTGAAGGAAGTCAACAAAGCGGCTCAAGACCTGAAGATAGAATTGGAAAAATTAAAGAAAACACAAATGGATGAAATTGTGGAGAGAAAGAACTTAGGGAAGAAAACAGGAACTACAGAGGTTAGCATAACCAATAGACTACAAGACATGGAAGAAAGAATCTCAGGTGTGGAAGATACAATGAAAGAAATAGATGTATCTGTCAAAGAAAATGTTAAATCTACAAAAAATTCCTGACACAGACCATCCAAGAAATTCAATTTTCAATTCAAGACAATATAAAAAGACAAAACCTAAGATTAATAGGAATAGAGGAAAAAAAAAGATTCCCTGCTCCAAGGATGAGAAAATATTTTCAATAAAATCATTGAAGAAAATTTCCCCAACTTAAAGGAGAGGCCAATAAGAATACAAGAGTCCTACAGAACACCCAATAAATTAGACCAGAAAAGAACATCCTCCCGCCACATAATAATCAACAACAGTAAGTATACAGAACAAAGAAAAAATATTAAAAGCTGCAAGGGAAAAAGGCCAAGTAACATATAATGGCAATCCCATTAAAATCACACCTGACATTTCAACAGAGACTATGAAAGCCAGAAGGGCCTGGACAGATATCATGCAGACCCTAAGAGAACACAAATGTCAGCCCAGGCAACTATACCCAGCAAAACTCTCAATCCTCATAGACACGAAAACAGGATATTCAATGACAAAAACAAATTTCAACAATATCTACAAACAAATCCAGCATTACAGAAGACACTAGAAGGGAAAATACCCAAGAAAACAAGCTACTTTCAAGAAAACACAGGAAATAACTAACCTCACTACAGTAAAATAAAAAGCAACCAAGCACACAACTTTATGACCACAGCCAACATCAAAATCAAAGGAACTAAAAGCCACTGCTCATTAATCTCACTCAACATCAATGGACTCAATTCTCCAATAAAAAGACACAGACTAACACAATGGATGCATAAACAAAACCCAGCAATGTGTTGCATACAAGAAACACACCTAAGTCACAAAGATAGACATTACCTGAGGGTAAAGGGTTGAAAGACGGCTTACCAAGCAAATGGACCCAAGAAGCATGCAGGAGTAGCCATTCTAATATCTGATAAAATAGACTTTCAACCAAAATTAATAAAAAGAGATGGGGAAGGACACTTCATACTCATCAAGGGAAAATTCCACCAAGAAGACATCACAATCCTGAACATCTATGCCCCCAATACAAGGGCACCCACATTTGTAAATAAACATTGATAAAACTTAAACCACACATAGATTCCCATACATTAATAGTAGGAGACTTCAACAACCCACTCTCAACAAAGGACAGGTCAACAAAACAGAAATTAAACAGAGAAACAATGTCTCTAACAGAGGTCATGAATTAATGAACCTAACAGACATTTACAGAAACTTACACCCAAACACAAAAGAATTTATCCTCTTCTCAGCACCTCATGAAACCTTTTCCAAAATAGAGCATATAGTTGGTCACAAAGCAAGCCTCAACAGATCCAAGAAGATTGAAATAATCCCTTGTATCCTGTCTGATCACCATGGAATAAAGCTGGACCTCAACAACAGAAATAGCAAAAAGCCTATACACACATGGAAACTGAACAACTTGCTACTAAATGACAGCTGGGTCAGGAAAGAAATAAAGAAAGAAATTAAAGTCTTCCTAGAACTCAATGAAAATGAAGACACAACATATTCAAACTTGTGGACACAATGAAAGCAGTGCTAAGAGGAAAGTTCATAGCACTAAGTGCCTTCAAGAAGAAATTCGAGACAGCTCATTCAAGCAACTTAATGGCTCATTTAAAAACCCTAGAAAAAGAAGCAGACACACCAAGAAGGAGTAGACGGCTGGAAATAATCAAACTCAGGGCTGAAATCAATCAATTAGAAACAAATAAAACAATTCAAAGAATCAATGAAGCCAAGAGCTGGTTCTTTGAGAAAATCAACAAGATCGACAAACCCTTAGCCAAGCTAACTAAAAGGCAGAGAGACACAATCCAAATTAACAAAATCAGAAATGAAAAGGGGGACATAACTACAGACACCGAGGAAATCCAAACAATCTTTAGGACTTACTTCAAAAGTCTATATGCCACAAAATTTGAAAATCGGAATAAAATGGACAATTTTCTTGATCCATTCGACTTACCAAAGCTGAATCAGGACCAGGTAAATCAATTAAATAGTCTGATATCATCTGCAAATAGTGATAATTTGACTTCTTCATTTCTAATTTGTATCCCCTTGATCTCCTTCTACTGTCTTATTGCTCTAGCAAGGACTTCCAGAACTATGATGAAAAGATATGGAGAGAGTGGCCAGCCTTGTCTTGTCCCTGATTTCAGTGGGATTTCTTTAAGTTTCTCTCTGTTTAGTTTGATGTTGGCTATAGGATTGCCTTTACTATGTTTAGATATGTGCCTTGTATCCTTGATCTCTCCAAGACTTTAAACATGAATGGATGTTGGATTTTGCTAAATGCTTTTTCAGCATCTAAGGAGATTATCATGTGAGTTTTTTTTTTCTTTCAGTTTGTTAATATGGTGGATCACATTGATAGATTTCCATATATTGAACCACCCCTGCATACCTGAAATTTGCAGGTAAATGGTGGGACCTGGAAAGGATCATGTTGAGTGAGCTGTCCCAGAAGCAGAAAAACACACACAGTACATACTCACTCATATAGACATGTAGTATAGGATAAACCTACTAAAATCTGTTCATCTAAAGAAACTAATCAAGAGAGAGGACCCTGACTAAATTGCTCAATCCCCATCCTGAAAGGCAAAGAGGAAGGATATCAGAAGAAGAAGAAAACAGGAATCAACCTACGAACCTTCCACAGAGGGCCTCTGAAAGGCTCTGCCTTGCTGACTATCAAAGCAGATGCTGAGACTAATGGCCAACTGTTGGGCAATGTGCATGGAATCTTATGTAAGAAGTGGGAAATAGTAAGATCTGGAGAGGATGAAAACTCCACAGGGAGAGCAACAGAACCAGAAAATTGAACACAGGGGTCTTCCCAGAGACTCATAATCCAACCAAGTACCATGCATGAAGATAACCTAGAACCTCTGCACAGATGTAGCTCATGGCATTTTAGCTTCCAAGTGGGTTACATAGTAATGGGAAGAAGGATTGCCTCTGACATAATCTGATTGGCCTGCTCTTGATTACTTCCTCCTGAGGGGGGAGCAGCCTTACCAGGCCACAGATGATGACAGTGCAGCCACTCCTGATGAGATCTGGTGGACTGGGATTAGAGGGAAAGAGAGGAGGACATCCCCTATCAGGGACTTAGGGAGGGGCATGCGTGAAGAGGGTGGAGGGAGGGTTGGATTGGGAGGGAGGAAGGAGGGGCTTATGGGGGGATACAAAGTGAATAAAGTGTAATTAATAAAATAAAGTTAAAGAAATAAATAAAATCTCCCAATAAAAAAAAAAGGCCCAGGGCCAGATGATTTCAAGGCAGAATTCTACCACGCTTTCAAATAAGAGCTAATACCAACACTCCTCAAACTCTTCCACAAAAAGAAACAGAAGGAACCTTGCCAAACTCATTCTATGAGACCAGTCACTCTGATACCTAAACCACACAGACCCAACAAAGTAAATGAATCTCAGATCAATTTCCCTTATGAACATTGATGCAAAAATACTCAGCAAAATACTTGAAAATCAAATCCAAGAATACATCAAATACACCATCCACCATGGTCACTTAGACTTCATGCCAGGCATGCAGGGGTAGTTCAATAAAAGAAAAGGAAGAGGGAGAAAACAGGAAACAGGACAGGAGCCTACCACAGAGGGACTCTGAGAGACTCTACCCAGCAGAGTATCAAATCATATGCTAAGACTCATAGCTAAACTTTGGGCAGAGTGCAGGGAATCCTATGAAAGAAGGAAGAGATAGAAAGTCTTGGAGAGGACAGGAGCTCCACAAAAACTACAGAACCAAAAAATCTGGGCATAGGGGTCTTTTATGTGACTGATAGTCCAACCAAGGACTATTCATGGTGATGACTTAGAACATATGCAGCCTGTGGCAGCTCAGTCTCCAAGTGAGTTCACTAGTAAAAGGAACAGGGACTGTATCTAACATGAACTCAGTGTATGGCTCTTTGATCACCTTCCCCTGAGAGAGGGGTCAGCTTTACTAGGCCACAGAGGAAGACAATGCAGCCAGTCCTGATGAGACCTGATTGTCTAGGATCAGATGGAGGGGAGGGGTCACTACCCTATCAGTGGACTGGGGAAGGGGCTTGGGAGAAAATGAGGGAGGGAGGCAGGGTGGGATTGGGAGGGGACGATGGTGGTGCTACAATTAGGATACAAAGTAAATAAATTATAATAAATAAAATTATAATACAAATAAAAAAGAAATACTCGAAGTCTTAATCTTCAGGAAAAAGCAATTTTACATTTACATCTCACATCCATCATAATGGCTAAGATCAAAACCTCAAGTGACACCAAAGAATGGATAAAGAAATTGTGGTACATTTACTCAATAGAATACTACTCAGCTAATAAAAACAAGAAAATCATGAAATTTGTGGGTAAATGGATGGAAATAGGAAAGATCATCCTGAGTGACATAATCCAGACCCAGAAAAACACACGTGGTATGTACTCACTTTTAAATGGATTTTAGCCCTATAGTACAGGATAAACATATTGCAATTCATGGACCCAAAGAAGATAAGTAACAAGGTGAACTCTTGGAAGGATGATTAAATCTCACTCAGAAGGAGAAACAGAATAGACAGCAGAAGTGGGTATAGAGAAGGAACAAGGTAGGTGAAGGAATGCAGAAAGAAATAAAGGTGGAGATCAGAACAAGGAAGAGCCTGGTGCTGGAGGGCAGAGAGTCTGCAGAGAGAAGAAAAACCATGGATAGGGGCATCTCTGTGACAAGCTGGAGACCTAGGGCATGGTAGGTTTCCTGGTGGATATGGGATGATTCTACTTGAGACTCCCAATAACAGGGGTCATGGAGACTGAAGAGGACACCCTCTAACTAGACAGGACTCCTAATGGAGGAAAACACCAACATACCCACAAAGCTTCAACCCAAAATACACCCTGCCTATAAGATGTGCAGGGATAAAAATAGAGCAGAGATTGAGGGAATGCCCGACCAATGCCTGGCCTAACCAGAGACCCATGCCATAGGAAAGAGCCAAAATCTGACAATTAATGATACTCTATTATATTGCTGAGAGGAGCCTTGCATAACTGTCCTCTTAGAGGCTACAGTGTATCCAAACAGATGCTGAGACTCACAGCCAAACATTGGGCAAAGTGTAGGGAATATTGTGGAAAAGTGGAGGTATGGATAGAAGTACATGGAGGTGACAGGATCTCCACAAGAAGACCAACAGAGCTAACTAACCCCATAGGGGCTTTCAGAGACAAAAGCAGCAGCCAAGTCCCCCTACACAGATGTGGCAGGCTTCATGTGGGGTCCTTAGTAAGGAGAGAGGGGGTGCTGACTATGACATGGACTCAGTTGCCTGCTTTTTAATCATTGCCCCTTGGCAGTTTTCCCTCACTAGGCCACAGGGGAAGAGGAAGTGCTCAGTCTGATGTGACTTGATGAGGTGGGTGGGGAGGGCTTCCCTTTTCTGAATAATAGGGGAGGGGGAGGGCAGAAGAGGATGGGTGGGACCAGTAGGAGAGGAGGGAGGGGGCTACAATTGGGATGTCAAGTGAAAGAATAAATTATTAATTTTAAATATTAAAAAGAAAGTACTTTGCATTTGGCATAGATACACACATTTATTTCTAATACTTTGTTTCTATTTTTGCTATTAATATAAAACATAGCAATCCAGAATTTCCAGTGTTAGTGCACAAAGAGCCAAGTTAAGAATCACAGAAGCAAAGCTTTCAACATTTAAAAGGACATTTATAAAATAATAAAGATACGTCACAAGGGCAGTTACATCTCACACACAGTTTTCATTGCTCACCACCTATCTGTCTTTTATGTTAAGTAAAGAAACTACCATGTGCTTTATGTTATAGTAAGATAGCTAAGGCTCATTAAGTTGTGTTGAGGCAATAAATAAACCCAACTAGGTCAGCCATGATAAGTGTTGCAGTGGCTGATCCGGTCTAGCTGCATAGCCATTATTCAAATAGTAGCCAAGGGATTTCGGCTGATCTACCATCTTGGAACCCTGAGTTTTAATACAGAAAAAAAGGAGCTTTCACTTAGCATAGAACACTAGAATGTGATGGCTTTACACAGGAGTGTCACAATTACTTCTCCCTAGTTTCCAAAATGAGTGCCAGCAACAGTAGCTCAACTTGACTTTGACACATGGAGATTGGGGGATTTTATTTCATGTTCCATACCCACCCCAAATGAAATGTTCAATAAATACAATGTATTTCTCTTCTGCACCCACCAGTTCTAAAAGCTTTACAAATCAATTAAGTAAATGAATAAACTTTACAGAATTCAAGCATAAACTAACAATTTTTTTTTTTTTACTGAGATGATAAATTATTAAACATTTCAAAATTTTTCTAAACTTTTTTGTTTTCTTTTCTTTTATTTTTTGGTTTGGTTCTTTTCAAGACAGGGTTTCTCTGTGTAGCCTTGCCTGTCCTGGACTCTCTTTGTAGGCCAGTAGACCACACTGGCCTCAAACTCACAGCAACCCATTTGCCTCTGCCTCCCTGAGTGCTGGGATTAAAGGCTTGTGCCACCTAGCCTGGCTTTTAATTTTTCTAAGCATGTATTTTTTATGAGAATTACCTTGTATGAAAGTGTCGTTTACTATCACCTGGTTCAACATCGTAACAAACAGCAGTCTTTCTACATTATATAATTGAGTAAACAACAGACAGACGCAATTTCACTTCTTCCTATTATGAAAGCATACCCACGCCATCCTTAACTGTTCTGTCCAATGACATATCTCTGATGTTTAATTATTTGTCAGTGATTATATCAGCAGAACTATCTATTTGAATTTCAAATATTGTCCTTGAGATGCAGTTTAAAAACTGCAATTATTTTTTTCAAGTTATGTGGACACTTTTAAGACAGAAAAATCCTATTTCAATATTATCTTCCCACAATTTTCAGTTTCTAGTGTGCTGAAGGACATGCACCTTTCAAACCTCTAGTTAATTCTGAGTCAAAATGAATTGAGTCAAAAACTCAAACATGGCCATTAAGTATCAAGCTGTGTTGATTACGTATCAAACTAAGGTTACAAACTAGTGTCCTCTTCCCTGGCAGTCTGTTTCTTCCACTCTCAGCATTTCTTTGTTGCCTCTAGTTGTTTGTGTAGGGTTGAGGTGTCACCTGCTTTGGGTGTCTATTTTCAGCTCATGCTTAGGCATTCATGATGGTTAGATTTTATGGGTATAACTTTTACCATTACTAGGAGAAACAGTCTCACAGAAAAGCCACTAATCTGATGCCTCTCCCAGAAAGATCAGCCATGAAAACATATATGCAAATAACATTATACATACTAAGGACATTTTATTTGGGAACACACACACACAAATACATGTACACATGCACACACATATGTATATACAGATATACATATGAATACAATTAATGAAAATGGTCATAAATTTGAAAGAAAGCAAGGAAAAATATATGGCAGGGTTTGAAAAAGGAAAGCCAATGGAGAAATAAAAGGAAAATAAAAAACTCAAACCTACCAGTCTACATCAAAGAGCACATGAAAACCTAGCAAGACGGAAATGAAAATATGGACCCAGTTGCCTTGTACTTTACATGAGTTGAGTTTTTCTCACAAGTTTATTTTTTTGTGATATGTTTGCTCATCACCAGACTTCCTGAGTGATTGGATTTGAGTTCAATCATTTTCCATAATATGATACAACTATAAAAATTTATAGTTCAGACTGAAGTTATATGTCAGTATTTACCTCTCTCCTCCCTTCTCCCTATATATTCACATAATTTGCTGGGCTCAGGTAGGGTTAATAACAATTTTGATTCCTTCATCAAGGACTCAGCTTTATGATGTTTTGGTTTGCATCACTTTGTTACAGTAAACATTTGCTTTGCAAAGCTCCCTTCATAAACATTGCTGAAAAGATCACTGCTTCAGTCTCACTCTGTGTAGACATATTAACTACCTGCCTGTGTTTTGTAGTGCTCACAATGTTTGCTTGTTTTCCTGGTGGGCATTTAGCTTCTCTCCCAATGATGACTGCAATAGTCAACAATTAATAATGGATGTGCATCTGTTTTCTGAGTGGAGAGCCAGAGTGAGTTTAGGCATATACTAAATGAATTCAGCTGCAGTACTCTGAATCCTATCTGCTCTAAGAGGGAAGCATCCAGAAAGATGGCATTTCCTAAAGGACTGTCTGAGATTTTCAAAATACAAGTCTTGCTAAAAAAAAATCCACCTTCATACAAATTATTTCACATTCTTTGATTTTTTTTCTCTCAACCCCTTTCCCCATATCGTTTGTTGTGAGATCATCATGACCTAGTTTTTCTGTGTTCCACCAATAATTTGCAGATGAAACAGCTTCAGGATCCACAAGGAAATATCCATTCACTTCCACCATAGTCTAGAGCATCAATAAGCAGCTGTTTGGGAAGGTGCCATAGCAGTATAGCATCCGCAGCTCATAAGTGACGTCTTTGTCAAGCATGTGCTTCCAAACTGGCAGGATCACACTGAGCCACACTGCTGGATGTTTACATGGCAGTGTGTAAGAGTAAGATCACACCAGTGTAGGTTCCTGGGGTGTGCTCAAAATGGCTCAAGTGCACCAAAAGGAAAGCTTGTAAATCAGGATCCAAGACAGAATGAAGTGTGTGGAACATTCTTTCAGAAAAATTATGTTGATGGAATGCTTTTTATCATTAAGGTTGATGGTGTTGCTGCATCAAGTGAGTGTGTGTGTGTGTGTGTGTGTGTGTGTGTGTGTGTGTGTGTGTATGTGTATGTGTGTGTGTGTGTGTGTGTTGGAGAGAGAGAGAGGAGAAAGTGAGAAGGAGAGTATATACAATAGCAGATCTGTTGCATGACAGTCTTTGGCCATTCATCTCGCTTATAGTTATGATGAGTTGAATTTTCCTTCTGGGCCTCCACCACAAATACAGGACATATTATCTTGTGATTTGCATAGGTATTTTCAAGGTGTACACAGTATGCATTCTTAAGAAGCTGTACAGCGCCATACCGATCTACAGTGTGGAACCTGCTTCATACAGTAGGAGACCTTCTTAGGCACAGACCCTTGTGCACAATAAACCCGGTCTTTTCTAGGAGGCTGGATTTTCTTTTATGAGGTGTTAAGTAAGGATGGCTTCACCAGTGTAAAGCATGGACTAAACTGGCACCCAGAAAATAGTTATATAATTGAGTGTTTCATTTTGCAAAGTATGTCACACATGCAGATGTATGTGGGATGAAAGGAAACAGGACTTGTGGAGAACACATGAACTCCTCTAATTACATTTATGAGCCTGAAAGCTCTTTTAAAACTTTATTTATTCAAGGTTAAAATGATGCAAAGCATTTTAAGTTACTTGTGGTGAATCCATTAGGATTTTGCTTATTTTGGTTCTCTTACTGGTTATTTTCAGAATTTCCATTAACCAATTATTTGTAACATGATATTGAATTTTAAATAAAATATGTCTTACTGTCTATCTAAATCTCTTTTTTCCAATTATTCCTCAAATTCTGACTAATAATACTGAAACAGGCATGGAGTGACATTTGTAGCATCTGGGAGTTCCACCTGACTGCTTATTAAAATACATATGTGTTCCATACAAGATAAGAGATCTAACTTAGTTTTTCAAACTCCCAGAATTTTTATCAAAATTTGGGGAGGTTACAAAATCCTTGATTTAGGTGGCTATTTGGGCAAGAATTCAATAATTTGCAAAATAAAAGAAAAAGTATAGGCTGCTTCTTGGGGTTATCAACAAAAGAGTTCATCATTTTTTAATCTCACTTTCTGGGCTGTAAAATAGAAAGCCACCTATGTCAAACCTATGTCATTTTTATGATCAAGGAAGTCTTTTTAAAGCTAGAAAAATGTGGCTGAATAAAAGAATGTTGGTGATGTTACTCACTGTTCTTCATGAGTTTTCCAAATAACAAATGGTGAATTTATGTAAAATGCTATAGAAAAAAAAAAAAAGACAATTTCATGGGGAGTTTTCAGCTCAACCCACAGAGAAGAAAAGTGTCATAGAGAGAAAAAAAACATAAAAATAAAACAAAACGAACAAACAAACAAAAAATACTGGAGCTACTGATGTCATTTCTGTCTGGCTTAGAAGATAATTTAATGTTTGTCTTAAAATACAAGGGACTTGGCACTCAGCTAGGTGGATATGTAGACTTAAAAGTCATTAAGGGATATATTATATATGTGCTCTATATAGTAATTATTATATGTGTAGAAAGAACTTTTCTCATCTGTATGACAAAATAGCTTGACACAGGAGGGCAACTAAAACAAGCTTTCATTTAGATTCATAGTTTAAGAGTTCAGTCCATCAGCGCAGGGCAGGTATGGCACGGAGTGATTCTGGCTGTGGCAGGAGAAGGGCAGCTGGCAACTGTCTGCAGGCAGGAAGTACATAGCTTTCTCTTCTCTTTGCATTCCTTCAGAGCACAAGCCCACAAGATGGTTTTGCCCATATTCATGGTGAGACCACATTCATTCACTAACATTTTCTGGAAACATCATTCCAGAAACACCCAGAGATGTGCTGTCTAGGTAATTCTACGTCTAAAGGTAACAATCAAGACTAATCAACATAGGAAAATAGACAGAAGGCAATTATTCCTCAAAGAGTTATATGTTAAAAATGATTCATTGAAATTTGAGTAAATTTATTAAATTACTTATCCATTACTGAAGAAAATGATAGTGTTGAAACCATAAAAGCTGAGTTCCAATAGCATACATATCTCAGAGTACAGAGCCTGAAATACGGACATGCTGCCTATGATATTTTGCAGTGAGCCTCACTATAGAATTTAGTCCATGTGTATGCTGTGAGTTGGCCTAGTTGGTTTTCAGAGAAACAATATGGTATTCCCCTACTATCATAAACAAGGTTTTATGTTAGATTGACAGCTTCAGAAATAATTTTAAGACCACTGTGATATGAAACAATAACAAGGACCCTCAGTGTTTAGGATTGATTGTAAGCAGTGACCAAAACATTTTGTAAAGCACTCCTCTCAGAATTACCAAGCACTTCTAACTTCCTCAGATGTAAGCGACTGTTGCCTTCTTTCCATACAGCAGTTCCTAACTTCCATAGCTAAGCAAAGGTTATGGTAGTGTTAGAATGGACCCTGCTCTCTGACAGTACTGAATTCAGATTACTAGTTGACTGTTCCCCTAAAATTAAGTTTAACCCAAGTTAAACTTATAGTGCCTCACTAAAGTTATACTCCAAATAATTCCTCTAATTCTCCTTTACTCAAATCCCTGCTTATGCCAGGGAGCATGTCTTTACTTCATTGCCTTGACCTCAGACTAACTGTAACTCTGTGTGTTGTCCTGACAATCTTTTCTCATAAGGTAATACTGACAAAAGAGTCATTTGTTTTCTGAAAGATATGTTTCAAGAATGAAAACACAAAGTAGGTTGTAGGAGTGAGTCTAGGAATGAATAAGTTTGTGGGTAAGATTCTGGTACTGGGAAAAATTCTGGAAGAAATTAACCCATGAGCTTCCTTTTTCTAAGAAAAGTTAGGACAAAAAGAAGTGATTCTCCCCAGTCTGTCTTTCACTATCTGTCTCTGCCTCGCTTTTAGTCTCTCTTATACAAAGACAGAGAGTGATGGGTAGATAGATAATACAGATAATATAATATAATATGATATAATATATCATTGCTTTTTCCTTCAGCTGTAAATTATATGAACCTCGATTTATCATTTTTATCTGCTGCACAGTGACTTAGGTAGCTGCATATTAAAGTTGTATTTAACCCTCAATGTATACAGTGCAGATTTTAGCTTTATTTATTCCCCACAACATTAATAACTCATCTGTGTCTGTGTGTATTCGGCAACAACCAGAACAGAATTCCCAATTACAATAATAATAGATAATAAAGTTGCAAGTTACTAGTTCACACAAAAATGAGTCTTATTCCTATCTTGAATCCTAGATACAAAAAGAAGTGTGTGCCCTTACCATAGACTTCACATTCTGACCAGTTAAAACAACAGCAATGTAAATAACTAAAACAGGTAGATGACAATCAGTCCTGTCGGGGAAAAAAGTGTAAATGGAGGAAGAATGATGGTGGTATCAGGCTGTTGCAATGTAAGAGCCTAGGCAAGGGACTCTTTCTGCAGGGAGACCTGAGGGAGGAGAATATTTTGAAGGACGCTGGAGGAAGACTATTCCAGCAGTGAGAACGGCAAACTCAGTTCTGGACACTACTATGAGATCAGTGTGTTCAAGGACAGTGTGGAGGCCAACATTTATAGAAGATAAAGCCCCAGAAAAGTACAGGGTGAGATCAGAGTGAGATGAGAATTAGAGTGAACAGAACATACTCTTCCCTAAGACCAGGAGGAGTCTGTAAAGGTTGCCTAGAACAGCACAATGGTAAGTCTTAGTATTTATAGAGATGCTGCTTCTCAGAATTGCCTAACTTCACTAATCTGTGTAAGAGAGGCCAACAACAATAAATGTAGAGGTACAGAGGAGCTTGGGTTTCTTGGTATGCTACAGGGAATGTAGTAGAGAGAAAGTAGCCCATGGCAGTTCAGTGTCCAAGTGGGTTCCATAGTAATGGGAGCAGGGTCTGGCTCTGATATGAACTGATTGGCCTGCTCTTTGATCACCTCCCCCTGAGGGGGGAGCAGCCTTACCAGGACACAGAGGAAGATAATGCAGCTACTCCTGATGAGACCTGATAGACTAGGATCAGAAAGAAGGAGAGGAAGACCTCCCCTATCAGTGGAATTGGGGAGGGGCATGTGTGGAGAAGAGGGGGGAGGGTGGGATTGAGAGGGGAGGAGGGAGGGAGTTACAGGGGGGATACAAAGTGAAAAGAAAGGTTAGACATGTTCACTAATCTGTAGAAGTGTGGATATATGTATGCTCACCTGTGTTTACCTGTATGTGGAGACCCCTGGTGATGTCGTCTCCTTTATTGCTCTTCCGTTTTATTCCTTCAGTCAATAGAGACAACCTCTTGCTAACCAGCTCTAAGGATCTCCCTTTCTCCTCCTGAGGCAGGAGTAACACCAAGGTAACAGCTCCACACAGTATTTATGTGCATTCTAGGGATCTGAACTCAAACTGGTTGCTAGGCAAACACTTTAAGTCCTCAGTTGTCTTTCCAAACCTAGAATTACATTGTAATAAGTCATCAGGTAACATTATGAATTAATACCAAACAAACCTTGATTATTTATAACTTGTTTTCTCTGACATATTACCACTTTATACAGTTATTATGATTTTTCCAAATAATTACTCATGAGTTTCAAAAAAGGAAAAAAAAAATAAGGGAATGAGAAATGACCTCATTTGTTATAAAAAGTACTGGAATTTTTACCAAGAAGAAAAATATGCTACAATCAGATATGTGTTCTTTCTTCAATTAACTGTCAATTGAATTAATTATTTTCCTTCGAAAAATGACATTTTAATAAACAAGTATGCCTGCCAGAACTCAGAATGTTCCCTGGATTATACAGTGTATATCGTTGAAGAGGAGCTTCCTTTGTAATACTTTGCTCACTTTAGCATAGATGAAACATTTCTTCTATTAGACGAGGATTTTACATTTATACATGTATACCTATAAAATAGTGAGTAGGTGATTCATGACAGTTTTTTGCCTTTTCTAAAAATAATTATTATTACCAATCAGTTTTCTAGGAAGAAACATTTTTTTCTGTCAATTCATCTTCTCCATCTGCTTCTCCACACTGTGAAATTATCATCATCCATAATTTGTGATAGATTCTTGCCAAACGTTACTAAAACAATTTGAAAAGTGCCAGACAAGGATTCCTGCCAACTTACACAGACCGCACGTGCTTTTGTTCTTCATGCTCATCTCAGCAGAGCTGAATGTGAGAGTTATTTTCTCATGGGCTCTATCAAATTTTAATTCTAAAGTAACTAAAAGTTACTTTAGTGACACTTGTCTAAAAATGACAAGAAACTCACTTTTTTATCTATGTAGACCTGAATGTATTTTTTTTCTTTTTCTTTTTTTTTTTTACCCTAAAAGACGTATCAGAAATTGTCAGGCACAGATTCACAACCCCGAACTAAGTCAAAGCTATAACGTATGAGGACTAATTAGGCTGTTAGCCACTTAATGGCCTAGGTAGTATTGTTGGATTCTGGACTCAGCAAATCACAGGTGGGGTCTTGGTATACAGTGAGCATGCAGTGCTTGACTAGTTGTGAGTCAACTAGTCAAGTGCAACTTATCAAGTGTCGTGGACTGAAGGATAAGTGCATTGGGGAGATCGCTGTCATTTGCCAGGCTTTTAGTTTCAGAAAGTCTAAGAAAGAAGGGCGCCTGCAGGAAATGAATTTGCCTTTAAGCCAGTCTGCAAATGGCTGTTAATAAATCAATACCCAAAGTTCTATAGATGTTCTAGGCATAGGCTAAATTGCCCTCTTCCTTTATCGCTCACCTCACCAGGTGAACGTGTGCATGCACACACATATCAGATGCAAGCAAGTTTATACACAAGTGCTGTATTGATATGTGCAGATGAGCACTCTGCATCTGAGCAAAGAGTGGCAACCTCAGCTCACTCCCTCCTTCAGGATACAAACCCGGACATTGTTGTGACTGATTTTTCTCTGTCAATCACTCTGATATTACATGTCAGCCAAGTCCTTCTGAAAATCAGTCCTGAGCATGACCAGCTCTTACGGACAACAAACCACAACACCTGCACCACACTGCCAGGTTCTCTTACAGCCTCCTGGGGTACGCAGCCAATTTCCTGCTTGGTACTGAGCCCTAGCTCTATTCTAAAGACTAGATTTTATTGGATAGTAGTTTTAGTTTTTAAAGGTAAGTTCCAAAATAAATAAATGAATAAAGTCCCATTTCTTGCTGTGGCCCCAGGCAATAGAGTGTGGTTTCTGCACTGTCCTCTTCCTCACTCACTGCTTGCTGACCAGGAGTGTTCTCTCAGTTCTCCCAAGTGCACTTGTGCCTTTGCATGCATGCTGGTTTTCAGAATGGCCTTTTTTTTTTAATAGAGACATTCATTCCAACACTGTTACATGTCAGGGCCCCTCCGAAAGCCTAAAAGAAGAACCCTACAATCCAGCCATTCTGAAGCACGGGATCACTGTTACCAGTTGTTCACTGTTCACTAGTATCATCTCACTTTACTTATGTCATGTAGCTTATGTGATTGACCACCTGTTCCTTAAGTCACAAACACTGTCAGACAGCAATTTTCCCTTTTAAAACCACAGAATCTAGAACACTGATTGAAGACAGTTGGTGTTATGCTATGTATAATGCCCTCCAAAGGCTCATATGTTGAGCACATGATTTCCAATTCATGATACTATTTCAGGAGACTGCAGGAATTTTTAGGGGGTGAGATTTAACTGGAAGAAATAGCTGCCTGAAGGTTCTGGCTTGCAGTTCACAGTTTAGGACTGGTGAGCCAGAGGTATAAGTAAGCGTTTTTGCACTTCCACTGCCCTGCCATGACCACAAATCATCCCTGTACCATGCCATCCCCACCATCTTGGTGAGTGCCTTGAATCTGAGCCAGAATAAAAGCTTCCTTCCTTAACTAACTACTTGTCAGTGGTCTGGGCAAAGTGGAACTCTGGCTATTTTCAAAACAATGTCAGAAACCACAGGAACTAAAATGAATGCCTTATGTATAATAGCTGATTAATAAATGTCAGGTTTATAGATAAAGTACTTGCTGTCTTTGGAAACCTATCTTTAGGTTCTGTATATGATATTTATGAAGTTTTTAGAAGTATACATCTACTCATCTTCTTATATGCATATAAAAGAAAACAGGCTTTACTCCTCTGTGTGAAATGCAACTCTCCTGTATTTTTAATTTTGAAAGCTACTGGAAGTTGTGATAAGTTAAAGAACAGTTAAAGAACAGTTAGTTGATATGTACAGTTAAAACTGGCTCAACTATTCTCAAACTGTAGGGAATAATTATTTTAAATTTAAGATGCCCCTAACATATTCTAACCCTTTTAATATTTACATAACTATTGAATCAGAGTAGGTTGAAACAAAATTTATTTTTGACTAAGAGGCTTTAATGTCCCTTCATTAAAACTAAATATATTTTTACATCAGAATTGGAAGGAGAAACACTCTCCTAATTGCAGAATTTCTAATAACCCTTTGGATGTTAATTACAGTTGAACTTAGGCTAAGTTTTAAAATGAGCTGGAGCTAATCTCTATGGCTACAAAGAAATATTATAAATGACATGAGAAGGAATCTGGTTTGCATGTTCACAGTAATTACTACTTTGTATTTGTATTTTTAGAGTAGTCAGAAAGTGAAGCTCAAAGTATTGACACATATTGACTTCCCAATCTTGTGTTTTTACTCTATAAAATTATTCATCTGCATTTGTTATAATTGTCTAAGAAATGGAGAGATATTCAAAATCTTCTATGCTTAATATTACATATATTCTAAACACAAAGAAATTGTGGCGCAGGAGCTTTAAACATTGGTCCTGGACTCAGAGATTACTGGTTTTTCTTTTTTATTTTTATCTATTTTTATTTTTTATTTAATTTTATTTTTTTCTTATCAGTTACATTTTATTAACTCTGTATCCCAGCCGTGTCCCGATCCCTCATTCCTTCCCAATCCCACCCTCCCTCCCTCATCTCCACCGTGCCCCTTTCCAAGTCCACTGATGGGGGGACCTCCTCCCCATTCATCTGATCCTGTTTTATCAGGTGTCTTCAGGACTGGCTGCAAAGCCCTCCTCTGTGGCCTAACAAGACTGCTCGTTCCTTGGGGGGTGGGGAGGTCAAAGAGCCAGTCATTGAGTTCCTGTTAGAAATAGTCCTTGTTTCCCTCACTATGGGAAACCAATTGGTTACTGAGCTACCACAGGCTACATCTGAGCAGAGGTTCTAGGTTATATCCATACATGGTCCTTGGTTGAATGACAGTCTCTGAGAAGACCCTGTGCCCAGATATATTTGGTCCTTGTGGAGCTCCTATCCTTTCCCCATCATACTAACTCCCCGTCTTTCATATGATTCCCTGTACTCTGCTGAAGGTTTGGTCATGAGTCTTTGTATCTACTTTGAAAACACTGCTAGTTAGAGTCTTACAGATGTGCTCAGTAGACTCCTGTCATAAGTTCAATGCACATCCCATCTGTCTTTCTAAACGAGAATTGATCATCTTACCCCATGTCCGCTCTCTTGATTATCTTTTTTAGGTGTATAGATTTCATT
Source organism: Psammomys obesus (assembly GCF_907164565.1). Taxonomy (NCBI): domain Eukaryota; kingdom Metazoa; phylum Chordata; class Mammalia; order Rodentia; family Muridae; genus Psammomys; species Psammomys obesus. Next base: position 10,820,999 of record NW_026592548.1, read on the forward strand.
ATGTTTGTCATATCTTATAGGTCTATAGAAGTGAGTATATACCGTGTTTGTCTTTCTCCTTCTGGGATATTTCACTCAGAATGATCTTTTCTAGATCCCACCATTTGCCTGCAAATTTCATGATTCCCTCCTTTTTGATTGCTGAGTAGTATTCCATTGTGTAAAAATACCACAATTTCTGTACCCATTCCTCCGTTGATGGACATCTGGGTTGTTTCCAGGTTCTGGCTATTACAAATAAAGCTGCTATAAACATAGTCGAGTAAATATCCCTTTTGTGTACTTGAGCAAAGTTTGGGTATATACCTAGCAGTGGTATAGCTGGGTCTTGAGGAAGCACTATTCCTAATTGTCTTAGAAAGCGCCAGATAGATTTCCAGAGTGGTTGTACCATTTTACATTCTCACCATGAGTGGAGGAGGGTTCCCCTTTCTCCACAACCTCTCCAGCATATGTTGTCACTTGAGTGTTTGATCTTGGCCATTCTGATGGGTGTAAGGTGAAATCTCAGGGTCGTTTTGATTTGCATTTACCTGATGGCTAATGAGGTTGAGCATTTCTTTAAGTGTTTCTCTGCCATTCGATATTCCTCTGTCGAGAATTCTCTGTTTAGCTCTGTTCCCCATTTTTTAATTGGAATACTTCATTTGATGCTTTTCACCTTCTTTAGTTCTTTGTATATATTGGATATGATAGTATACTTGAGCCACCCCAAAAATTCAACCAGAGAACTCCTCCAGCTGATAAACACCTTCAGCAAAGTGGCAGGATACAAAATCAACTCAAAAAAATCAGAAGCCCTCCTGTATACCAAAGACAAAAGGGCCGAGAAAGAAATTAGGGAAACAACACCCTTCACAATAGCCACTAATAACATAAAGTACCTTGGGGTGATACTAACCAAGCAAGTGAAAGACCTGTTTGAGAAAAACTTCAAGTCTCTGAAGAAAGAAATTGAAGAAGATATCAAAAGATGGAAAGATCTCCTTTGCTCATGGATTGGTAGGATTAACATTGTGAAAATGGCCATCCTGCCAAAAGCAATCTACAGATTCAATGAATCTACAATTCAATCCCATCAAAATACCAACTCAATTCTTTACAGACCTCAAAAAAAAAAAAAAGATTCTCAGCTTCATATGGAGAAACAAAAAACTCAGAATCTCCAGAACAATTCTGTACAACAGTAGATCATCTAGAGGTATCTCTATCCCTGATCTCAAGTTGTAATACAGAGCAATAGTAATAAAAACTGCATGGTATTGGCATAAAAACAGAAAGGAGGATCAATGGAACTGCATAGAAGATCCAGAAATAAACCCACACACCTATGAATACTCGATTTTTGACAAAGAAGCCAAAACTATTCAATGGAAAAAAGACAGTATCTTCAATAAATGGTGCTGGTCCAACTGGACGTCTACATGCAGAAAAATGAAAATAGATCCATATTTATCACCCTGCACAAAACTAAAGTCCAAGTGGATCAATGACCTCAACATAAAACCAGATACTCTAAATCTGTTAGAAGAAAAAGTGGGGAACAGCCTAGAACTCATTGGCACAGGAGACAACTTCCTGAACAGAACACCAACAGCACAGGCTCTAAGAGCAACAATCAATAAATGGGACATCATGAAACTGAAAAGCTTCTGTAAAGCAAAGGATACCGTCATCAAAACAAAACAACTGCCTACAGATTGGCAAAGAATTTTCACTAACCCTTTATCTGACAGAGGACTAATATCCAGTATATATAAAGAACTAAAGAAGCTGAAAAGCAGCAAACCAAGTTTTTCTTTTTTAAAGTTCAGTCTGTGAGATAATATTCATTCACGAATAGAAGACGTAGAAGTAACTTACTAAAGTGAAAAAAAATGTGTAAGATCTTAGTGACAGTCTATTTATTAGTAATATTTTCTGTGATTGAGTATATAGTACACACACATACACACAAAGCAGAAGAAGAAGAAGAAGAAGAAGAAGAAGAAGAAGAAGAAGAAGAAG
>NW_026592548.1:10823015-10829044 GCF_907164565.1 Psammomys obesus
AGAAGAAGAAGAAGAAGAAGAAGAAGAAGAAGAAGAAGAAGAAGAAGAAGAAGAAGAAGAAGAGAAAGACAAAAGAGACCCAATGAAGAATAAGAATGGGAAGAAAATCCAATCTAATACCATCAAGAAACAACCCACAGAGATGTGTTGTGAGAAGTGAATTGATGACTAGGCTATGGAAAATATAAATTACATAAATTCTGACATATTTTAAACTGTTTGTATATTTTAACTTATTTAATCCTTTACCAAAACCTTTAATTGTATAGAGATAGGCTACAAACCAGGACTAGAATAGTTTTTCAAACCAGTGTTGTAAGTGATATTCAAGACCTAGAGAAATAACCAGGGCTGAGGCAGAAAGGGGCTGGAGATGGAATAGTGAGTGACTCACTTCCAAGATCCAGGTGTCTGACAAAGCAAGCCAAGTAACAAAGAGTACTACAAAGAAGCAAGGACCATGGCAAAGAAGAAAAGCAGGGTGTTGATTTTGCCAAATAAACTAAGAGGATACCAAGTCTTCCACAGACAGGTTTCTGAGAAGTTATAGTAGGAAAAAGAATGAAAGAGGAGTGAGGCCCTTATTCAATACTGAAAAACTGTACAGAGGTCACTTCACGTGCCAACAATCCTGGACTACATAATGACCTGATGACTGTTTAGCCACCTCCCTGGGGATCTCTTTTAGGATGTTTAGGGGTGATGTTCCACTTAAATCTTTTGTATTGATTTAATGTTTATTACAATTTATTCACTTTGTATCCTGGCTGTAGACCTGCTCCCTCATCTCTTGGCACTCTCACCCTCTCTCCATCTTCTCCCCCATATGCCCCTCCCCTCGTCCATTGCTAGGTGAGCGCATCCTCCTCTACTATCTTACCCTAGCCTATCAGGTGTCATCAGGAATGGCTGCAACCTCTTCTGTGTGCTCCCCCCGCCCCATAGGGAGAGGTGATCAAAGAGCCAGCTACTGAGTCCATGACAGAGCCAGCACTTGCTTCTCTTACTAGGGCACGCACATGGAGACTGAGCTGCCATGGGCTACATCTGATCAAGTTATCTAGGTCCTCTCCAAGCACAGTCAGTCGTTGATTGGAGCATTGGTCTCTAAAGGTCCCCCTGGACCCAGAAGTTAAACACCAACAAACCAATTGGTCTGATTTAAAAATGGGGCACAGAGCTAAACTGAGAATTCTCAGTAGAGGAATATCAAATGACAAAGAAACATTTAAAGAAATGCATAGCATCCTTAGGCATCAGGTAAATACAAATCAAACAACCCTGAGATTTCACCTTACATCCATCAGAATAGCTAAGATCAAAAATTGAAGTGACAACACATGCTAGAGTGGATGTGGAGAAAGGGGAACCCTCCTCCATTGCTGGTGGGAACATTAAACTTGTACAACCACTTTGGAAATAAATCTGGTGCTTTCTCAGAAAATTATGAATAGTGCTACCTCAAGATCCAGCTATACCATTTTATCTTTTAATTTAAAAATATTTTTTTTATTTTTGAGTATTTTGTATTTATACAATGAAATAAGTTTATATCTCTCCCAAATTTTCCCAGCAAGCAACCAGTATCCTCATCTCATTACATCCTCCCAAGTGAAGCCCAAATCCTATCATTTACTGAGTCTGAAGCCTTTCAGCCCTCCAAGCTGTAGCAGAACCCTCCCCACATCCCAGTCTTGGGATTCTCTGACCTTCCCTGAAATTTCACCTTTACTCTCATTAGGTTTTCATTTCTTCTTTCAACTCTGGACCTCTCGTAGGCATGCCAGGCAGCTTCTTACAACATCATTCCATATTTCTATGGTTCTCATCTTGAATTATTTCTCTAGAGAACTCAGAGTGAGTGCTAGAATCCAGAGCAGAGTTGCTCAAGTTTATCACGAGCAGGAGTTGGATTCGGGGTACTTGACCTTGCCTAACCATGAAAACTAGTTAAAACTGATAATTCGGATTTCTCCAGTTGATCTTAGTTTTCCATCATTTCTAAACTAGCAAAAAAGGTACCAAAGGACCAGGAGACCGCCATCCACGTAAGAGCATGGCCCACATCCTCTCTGTTTCCTTTCATGGAAGTTGGAGTCTGAGCAACAGAGAGCAAGGACCGGGGAGGTTATTAGAGCAGAGAACCATTAGAGGATCCCCAGAGAATACTGGATACAGAGACCTGGGCATTAGTTGCTGTTTTCCACTCTTTCAGGACCTACCAGGTCTCAGAGCAATGTGGAAGAAGAGTGCCCATGAGGCTGCATTTGTTTTACATATTTCTTTTGTTACATCCTTTCGGTCTTTTTTTTTTTATTTACTCAAAATTGTGTTACATTTATTTGCCATGGACAGTCATTGTTTCTGAGTCTAATATAAATTTGAAATCATTTTAAAGCACCTCCCACTCCAAAACCGTTCCATCGTTCTCATGTCCATCATGCTTATTGCTATTTTAGTAATCAGCACACAGCCCAGACTTTGAACATTAAAGTTAATGTTATTAGTGTGTGTGGATAAATATTTTTATCATTTAAAAAGAGATAATTTTTTTTAATTCAAACAGTTTCTTTTTCTTGAAAAAAAAATGATACCTAAAATATTAGGACACTAATCCTAAACAACCATAGAGCATCTAGTTGTTGTTTGTGCTGTTTTAGTCTGTTACGTTTTTTCGGTAAATAATACAGCAGCATAATGGGTGCTGAACTTATTTTTAGTTGGCTTTAGTTGTTTGTTTCAATCAGTGGAAGGAAAAGACAGATTTACCCAAGGCGGCTACCATACTGTGAAGAATAAGACTCCAGGGAGGTGGAAGGATGAAAGGGGGCATTTATGGAGTTTTTCTGTGTGTGTTGCAATTTAATGAAACTTTACGAGAGTCTCTACATTTGTTTTTAATCTCCATGAGCGGTGATTCCTGTATCTAATTCTATACGGTTCCTGTTTAGCTAAACATTGTGTTCTCGAAATGTTACATAGAATTATTTGTTACAAAGAGGTCTCGACACTTCACAAGAGAACTTGCAGCAGCAAGGAACACATTTGAAATTAGGATGATACAAAGTTGTAACATTTACTTTTGAGTTGCTTGACAATTCTTCATACTTTAGAAAAGAATTTAAGTCCAAGGTCTACATGTGAACATCTTTTCAGCAGAGATAAGATGGAGGAAATGGTTCTAGAAATCAATGATCAAAAACAAAACATTCACCTGATTTTAAAAGTAGATTAGATGACCTTAGTTAGCAATATTTCAGCGAGTTCAGTTACCCTTTTAAAAAGATGAATACTCTTGATCTATTTTTTTAATGTGTAGAAATGCTCTAAGTGAGTTTTTCTAAAGCACTGGGAAATACTGCCAAAAGTTTAACCTCATTCTAACCATAAGTAATGCTAAAATGGTGCTGTAGACTATGCAATGTGGCGCTTCTCACAGACAAATTCTTCAGAGAGGAGAGACATCTCTAGCACACTAGTCTTGCTTCATTATCTCCTTCCAAGAAAAATGAAGGGAAGGAGAATGATCAAACTGATTCATGCTGTTGCCATGGTTAAACTCTTCCCTAATCAATCGGAATATTGCTGGGTGCTCTAAAACTGAGATACTTAAAGAAGTCTGATTGGTTTGAAAGTCAATAATTTTACATTAAAAAAGAAAGAGTGGAACTTTTTATCTGAAAGTTGTCCTGATTTCTGAAAAAAAAAATTGCATTGTCATGATAAATAACTAAAATACACACAGATGCCTGTTATGCCAACTCACTGCATGCAGAGTGGAGGGAAATAGTTGCCAGTGTTTTGGTTAGGCATAAACATGTGCATTCTAAGTTTAAATCAAGGCCTTAAACCCAATATTAGAAATACAAAATAAATGAATTATTTAATTGGAAGTACCATGAAAGAATGTTCATACAACAATTTTTTTTCCTGAGGCTTAAATACTGTCATCCCTTTTATAGTGGAAACATCTTATCTAACATCTGTTAGTCAACTTTTGAAACCTTTAAGTCACCTGGGTAGTTCAAAACTCCTAGGAGACTGGGGCTTTACTGCCCCCAAGTCGGGACTCACTATCTGTACATTTGGTATCTAGCATCTCCAGCTAGTCCTCTTCTGAACCACCATTCGGTGTTAATGAAGTTCACTGTACTCACCATGTCTAGATGCATTTGCTCATTGCACACACAAAATACAGACTAGCACATATGCCACTTTCTACCATAGGTCACTGAAATAAGGATCCACTGAATCTGGATCTTGCTGTTTTTTAAAATAGAAAATTTGTGTAACTCAATATAGTATATTCATTGTTGTATCAAAAAATTTAAAAGGGCCATCAGCCCCACTGATTTTCAGCATTTACCTAACAGGCTGTGCTCAGAACAGATGGTTAGTACAGCATATTACAATACAGATATTATTTAGGCCTGATAAACAGATTGCTCCAACAAATAAAAGTTATAGATCCTTAAATTCTTCTAGATTTAATAAAGCAGATTATTAAACAGGATGATCATTAAATGGTGTACAAATAAAATGTTTGCGTTGGTAACAAAATATAAAAAACTAAGGAGAAACAATATTCTGTTTCTGTTACTATATGTGTGTCAGTCTTTCTGTCTGACTATGTCTCTCTTTCTGTGTGTGTGAGGTGTATGTGTGTGTGTGTGTGTACGTAGGTGTGGGTATGTGTGTGTGTCTGTATCTCCTACTAAGCAGACACATGTTTTTATGTGAAGGCCTTACTTTCTATTTCTTTCTTAAGGTAGTTGCCATTGGCAAAACATTGCTTCCTTTCTTAAGTAGGACAAAACAAATAGAAAAACGTCCAAGATTTTCTTTTTTGTCTACAGAGTTATTCAATGTTTATTTTTAAAAATCAAATTTTAAACTTTTGAATAGGAAAATAATGTCTCTCCTTTTGTTCACTGATGGGCAAATTTCTCTCTAAACATACTTGATTAAAAATAAGAAAAGGAGGGATAGATAAAAGGACATCATTTATGCCAACTATATTTGAAAAAAAAGGGTGGGGGACCTCATTACACATCTATCAGTTCAATTTCCCCATTCTCTAACCATTCTTTTTATTATTCATTATGAAGCTGAGGTAGAGCTTTAAGAAATGCATGCCTCTGGTTATCCCTGAAAGACAAATATGTCTCTCCAATAAATATGAGGTCCAGCTTCAGATCAATGAAGTCGGAGCCAGGATTCCTACAATGAACTCATGAATCTTTGACTGGTTTTGCATGTAGCTTAGGAGCCACTTATGCTCTTACAGCTTCACTTCCCCCATGTGAACAACAGCAGAGCCTGTGCTTCACTGAGCTCTGCACAGTTGAACTCTTTGCAAAAGCACTTTAAGATACTTTGATGAGAACTATATTAAAGCTAATTATTACTGTTATTCAGTTAGCTGCTTGTAAAACACTGTGACCAAAGGGCAGAATGAGCTCATTTCATGCTAGATAAGAGGCACTGGAAATCATTAATGTAGTCAGATTCATCAGTGTAAACAATTTCGGCTCCACAAATATGTCAAAGAAGGAGACATAACATTAGTTGAAGTGTTTGCACACCTAACATTACATCAACTCTGATAGGTAACTGGACATTTTTGATGAAAACTGACTTATTCTTAGTACTGTATACATTGCAAGCAATTTTTTTTTTTTTTTTTTTTTTTTTTTAATTTTATTTTTTCTTTTTAGTTACATTTTCTTAACTCCGTGTCCCAGCTGTATCCCGCTCCCTCATTCCCTCCCCAACCCCACACTCCCTCCCTGGTCTCCTCCCTGCCCCTTTCCAAGTCCCCTGATAGGGGAGGACCTCCTCCCATTTCATCTGTCCCTGTTTTATCAGGTATCTTCAGGGCTGGCTGCAAAGTCCTCCTCTGTGGCCTAACAGACTGCTCCTCCCCTGGGGGGAGGTGTCAAACAGCCTGCCCTTGAGATCCTGTTAGAAATAGTCCGTGTCCCCCTTACTTTGGAAAACTACTTGGTTACTGAGCTACCACAGGCCAC
>NW_026592548.1:10839044-10851233 GCF_907164565.1 Psammomys obesus
ACACACACACACACACACACACACACAAAGGAAAAGAAAAAGAAAAAGAAAAAAAAGATGGAGTTTAGAATTTTTTCTCCTTGGCCTTTTCAAGAAGCTACATCCAAAGCAAGTTCAGAAAACCTTACATTTCACAAAGACCCAGGATCTTAAAATAGCAAAACTAAGTATCTGTAGAAAAGCTTTCCTGTGGTTCTAAAAGGAAACATTGTCTTCTCATGTGAGAAAATTCTAAAAGTTTATGGTTTATGAATATTTTTATTTATAAGGCAACTCTTGAATAATTTTATTTTTCTTCTAGAACAGCTACTTATTCTGAACAACAGAGTTCAAACCAGATATTTTGATTGTGGTCTAATTACGTTAGACAATGTAAACAACTCTTAAAAAAATATTAAAACAAAACAACAAAAAAATCTCCACCACCAACAAAATAAAAGACATATAAAGAGAATGCTACCTCGAGATACATGAGCTGGCTTTGCAGTGATTAGCACTTTTTTTTTTTCCCATGCAGAAATGGCCTTGAAATTTGCCTTCTATCCTAGCAGTGGTGGTTCATACCTTTAAACCCAGTGCTCAGGAAGCAGATACAAGCAAATCCCTGTGAGTTTGACACCAGCCTGATCTACAAAATGAGTATCAGGATTACACAGAAAAATAAAAAATAAAAAACCTGTCTTGAAAAACCAAAATAAGAAAGAAAGAAGAAAAGAAGAAATTCACCTTCTAAATTTTATTTAGTTTTAAGTCATGTTCTTTGTTAATATTTTAGAAGGATAATATTAACTCAGCTTTTATATGGAGCCTTCAACACAAATAAAACAAAAGAACTTATTTTAGAAGAATGGCAAGTACAGCTTTATGTGCATTTATTCACCATTCACCCATAGACCTCCATCTAATCACAGAATACTCTGGTTATGTCATTAAAGACTTTGCTTTTGGTTTTACTTTCCATCTTGAAGGCAGAGTAGGATAAATATTCATTTAGACTCTGCCGGAAACACCATATTTTAAGCTGGCTGTTTTCTGGCCTACGAACCCATACATTCTTACTGCTTTTATATGTTGACTTCAGAATAAATAACTTGTATATTTACTAATTACCTTTCTCATCTCCTTTTATTGTTTCTAACATTGAATGAAAAAAGTATAAGCAAACCTTTTACAAAGGTTATAAAATAAAAAACTCTAAAATCTTGGAAACTCACACACAAATGTCTCTCTCCCTGTTTAGGCTGAAGTTAAATTGCTCCTCGTTTTCAACAGGTCAATCAGTGAACATGTGGAAGTGGGTTCTTTGTGCTGCAAAGTGTGTGCATGACACCTAACACGCAGGGTTCTTCCAGCTACTTCCAAAGTAATAGCTTCCAGAAACTGTGCATCTGTGCTCATTATCATGAAAAGCCATCAGAGAAGGCATTCTAGCAGGAAGAAGCAGTCAGGGTGACCAGGAGCAGAGCTGCAGCAATGCAGAGTTTGAATGCTTGTGCCCTGATGACTGCCTAATCATAAACAAGTCCCTCACAGCCTTAGGCACTGATGTTGCCTCATGCAATCTAATGGGACAAAACTTTAGACTCAGAAAATCGCTAGTTTTTTGATGGTTTTCTTTAACCACCTTCATCTCCATTTCTAAGTATGATTCATTACGGTGTTGCATGTGAGAAATATTTTCAAAGATAACTACCGTGTTTGACACTCTAACCACCTAAGCAATAAAACTCTAAAACAAAAATGGAGTGAATCCAGCAAACAATAACTCATATCCAACTTGGTTTTGAACTCAGAAGAGAAATCTTTATTTTCCAATAGTCGCATTTCTCAGTTTTAAGTGGATAATTTTCAGTGGAATTTAAAGAAATAACAAAGAATACAGAGCATTTACCTTTTCTTTTTATAATGGCAAAAAAAATCTTCTTCTTAGAAAGAAAGTCATTTTAACTGAAAATGTCTAAAGACAGTATCATTAATTTGGTCTCCACATAAGGTTCATTAATGGCAGCCTCTGCTACACTTTGTAATGACTGCTTAGTCTAGATTCTCAGCCTTCTGTGGCTCATAAAATGTCATATTTGAGGTTCCAATGCTAGAGATTGACTTCACTGCTATTTGAGACAATTTATAATTTATTTCAGTATTTTAAACTCTAAAGAAAAATTTTAATAAATATTTGTTGCACTCTAATGGTTGTAATAAAGACTAAAATTATCTGTAATCAAATATCATTTGAATGAATAGAAAATTAAAAATATTATATGTAATTAGTATTTAATGAAAGCAATAATTTATTTTAATTTGAAGTAAATCTCATTAACAACATGAGGTTCTCCTGAGAATTGTAAAATAATTACAAGAAATATGAATAGTTCTTAAATAATTCTTTTGAATATCAATAAAGTAATATTTACTTGTAGTTTCAAAGACTGGCAATGATAGAATATATCAACCTTGTTTAAAGTATTTTCAGTTCATTAAACCTAAAGCATTATCAGCCAAGAACTTCTATGCTTACTTCCAAACTATTTGCACAAATTCAATGCATATGTGTTTGTTTTGTTTATAGTTAAATTATTCAATGTTGCTTTTTAAACTCTTTATTTTGTTCTTATGTAATGTATTTCATTTGAGGAATTCAAATAACTCCATAACTGTTAACAGACACTTTCACAGCACCTCTGTGAGGGAAATGGCAATGATCCCTGTGAAGTTCTCTGATGTTGTTCTTCGAGGGACCAGGAAAATATTAACACATAAAAGTTCAGAGCCTTAGGAGTACGGGGTCAAAAAAGGCATAAGTAATGTAAGGTAGTGAGCAGGTTTAATTCTGATTTCCTAAGCAGGACCCAGGGGGGGACTGCAGAGACTGATGCATCAACCAAAGACCATGCAAAGAGAGAACCTAGACCCCCTGTTCAGATGTAGCCCACAGACAGCTCAGTCTCCATCTCTGACATAAATTTGGCTGTCTGCTCCTTGATCACTTCTCCTGGTTCAGAGACCTAGCCAGCCCTCAAAGGAAGAGGATCCAGGCAGTTCTAATGGGACCTGATAAGCTAGAATTAGACAGGAAGGGAGGAGGACTTCCCTTATCAGTGGACATGGGAAGAGGGACATGAGTGGGGAGGGTGGGACTAGGAGGGAAGATGAGGGAAGGCATTACAACTGGCATACAGAACAGATAAATTGTGAAAAATAGCAGTAGTAGTTGTAGTAATAGGAAGAGGAAGGAAGGAAGGAAGGAAGGAAGGAAGGAAGGAAGGAAGGAAGGAAGGAAGGAAGGAAGGTAGTTCAATTGTTTTTTCGTCCTTTCACTTTCTTTAGTCTAGAAATAATTCTTCTGTAAGACCTCTCTCAATTAAGAGGTGGCTGATTAAAGCACCCTTTAAAAGTATGTCCTAGAAGAGTATTCTTCTTCATTAGTATATAAGGAAATTTTACAGTGAGTTAGACTGACAGTGTTATTGAGTAAAATTCTTCACTATGGAAATGGCAGAAAGAGAAAGAGGTCTGATACTGTCAATATTAGTTATATGTTGACCATGAGCTGTGACTGCCTTTAAAGAAAGTCTTTTAAAGGTTAAGTCGACACCAGTCTCTTTTCTATGAACACCAGTCTTCTAACCAGCAATAAAAATCAAAAATAATTTATGAATAACACATAATCCAACAGACTGTCAAACCCTCCCGACTATAGCCTGCCTCCAAAGCTTAACCTGTTTTTTTGTTTGTTTGTTTGTTTTGTTTTGTTTTGTTTTGTTTTTTAAGAAAGAACATTTCTTGCACTTAGCAGAATTCAAACTGGCACATTCTTAGGAATGTCAAGATAAGTTTTAAGTACAATCTTTAAAAGAAATCAAGACATATAATTAAGTGATACATAGCCTCTGATAGGAAGAAAAACAGAATATATAGTGTTTTTATTCATAAACTTTAATAAAATGCTCCATCTTGAAAAACAAACTCTGAGTTCCATGAGTTAAAGCAATGACTGTCCAGCTGATGAGAGGCAACTACAGAGGAGGGAAGGATGATATCCACCTATAATATCCATAAATCTTGACATAATGCAATAAAGAAATTATATAAATAAAACAATCATCTAAAACTGATAACAATATTTGACAGAGAACTCAATTCCCTGGCTCTTACCAATTGCATTTTTAACAAATAAGCCAAGGAAAATTGGAAACCATGCAATTATCTCCATACTGTGTTATGAATTTTGACTTAGTCTCAAATTATCCATTTTCTTGTCTGGATGTTGATATTCATTATATGAAGATGATAATTTTTGTCCCTGTTTTGTAGCTTCTTAATTGCTACAAAAATATCTTTGGCCAGATTTCCTTTCTGATTTCTTTTATCAACCATCTCCTTTTCATTACCTATATATGTATATATTATATATTACACATTGATATATTTAAATATACATATGTCACAGATAGACTATCAACAGCGAGGTCATCTAATTTTCAAATGAATCCCTGTAACCTTAGTTATGTCATAATGTTTTCAATTTCCTAAAGGAACTAAGAAACTAATGTTTGGTGTACTGGATGACTTGAGCATAATTACAAATCTTAAAAGGGTTGAATTTATATTCAGATATTTACATATTTAATTATATGATATTTAATGAATGGCACTGAAACCCAGATGGGCACTGCTGAAATTTCTTTAAGGATAATGAATATGCAAGATTAAAAAAATCTTTTATTTTCACACTATGTTAGTCAGTATAAAGAAATAATTAACTTTTACTAAGTTTAAACAAATTATCTCTGGGGAGAAAAAGAGAGAATGTGAGTTATAACATTAAACTAAGAAAGACCAGAGACATTTTTGCCCACTAGAAATTTGACATTAAAAAGCATTGCTTTTCATCTTGAAAATATAATTGGGCACACATCAAAATATCATCAAGGTTATTAGAAGACACTGCTTGGATGATATAAGATGAAAAACGAATTCTGCTAAATGGAATCAACAAGGTCTTTAAACACAATTATATTTAAGTCATAATAGGGGCACTGAGCTGCTTCATGAGGCCATAATTGGATTCCTGCGTGGATAAACTATAAGGCTGAAGGCTGGTTAGAGCTTTGTAATAAAAGAACTGGATTATTGCCTCATAAAACCATTCCACACTTTTCTCATTGCGATTATTCTACAAGTCTTTGGGAATTCACTCTTAAATAAGTGTCACAACACAAGTATGTATGGGTACAGCAAGAAAACTATGACAAGACAATCATGGAAGGACGTGGTAGGAAAGGACACATTATCTGTGGCCACACCCAATGTTTCTCACAGCACAAAAGGCTACTATTCTCAAATGTAAAGATCTCTATGAATTTTTCAAGTTGTTTTATCTTTTAGTGTTTTGCTCATCAGCATATTTGTTAAACAGAAGTTAAACAAGGTTCTTCATGCCCTGAGAGGATCTTCTTTAGTGCTAAGACCCAACATTCATGAGTTCTCATAACAAAGGTATATACACCCAAGTTTTATTTTCCATTCATGGTATTGGTCTTTCTGGGACTGTCCTTATGGTACTGTTTAGCTTAACTGTCAACCAGACACAACCTAGAAGAGAATCCCAGAGGAAGAATTATCTGGCTCAGATTAGTCTGTGCATCTGAATGCAAAGGAACAGCTTGACTATTTTTGAGATGGGAAAGTTGACTCTGGGTGGCATCATTCCCCAGTCTGATTGCTGAACTGCTGAATGATGAAGAAGGCTAGCTTAAAAATAGCAAACAAGGATGCAGCCCATGGCTTTACTTCTCTGGGTCTTAACTGCTGGTGTGATGTATTGTGCAATGTGCGTTCCAGTTCCTATCTTGAATCCCCTCGGTAATTATCTGTAGCCTGGAACTGTAAGTAAGAAAAACACATTCCATTACTGAGTTTCTTTAGCCTGGGTGCTGTCTCATCATGACAGAAGTGAAACTAGAATGTTAGACAATACCTTTTTGCTTTATAACTTCTTATTTTTAATGATTCAATAATCGTCTATAATTAAAATGTCTACAAAATATCTTAAACCATAAAAATATGGATTAGGATAAGAAAATTTTAATATATATCCAATACACATATATTAAACACACACACATATATATGTATAATATATATATTCAATATATATATATGTACATGTGAGATAGGTCAATAGATTTTTGCTGTATTCACTATCAAACAGAATTTTTTATATCACAGACATGGAAGTGCTTTAAGACTAATATCTGCTTTCAGTAAGACCTTTTACTAAGGAGTATATACTTAACTACAACTATTTCAAATATTTTCAAATGTCCTCTATTTTTGACATTATAAACTGTAATTTCCCTTCTTTCTCACTCTCTTTAATATAAGTGAAATAAAAAAATTGAGAGTATGTGGATAGTATTTACTGAAGTCTACTTACATCAGGAAATTTTCTATCTGTGTGTAATATTTTCCCCAAATTTTAGATATTAAAAATGAGGCTGGAGAGGTAGCTCAGTGAAAAGCATATTTTGCTTCAGTGGAACCAGGTTGAGCAGCTCAGTCTCTGGCAAGCCCAACTCTAACTAAGCTAATAGCCTCTTCTGGCTGCTACAAGTACTTAATCACACCTAGGATACACTCACAGACACAAATGAATAAATTAAATACCTTTCTTTTAAAGTACAGTTTCTACAATAAACCTTTCTATAGCAGAAATGTTAAGATTTAACACAACCTTGAGTTTAGCCCTAGTTTTAAATATATATTAAATAGTCTCCCTCTGTGTCCTCCTTAGCAAGAGGTGATCAAAGAGCCAGCCACTGAGTTTATGTCAGAGACAGCCCCTATTTCCCTTACTAGTGAGCCCATTTGGAGACTGAGCTGCCATGGGCTATATCTGTGCAAGGGTTCTAGGTTATCTTCATGAATGGTCCTTGATTGTAGTATCAGTCTCAGAAAAGACCTCTGGGCCCAGATTCTTTGGTTCTATTGTTCTACTTGTGGAGCTCTAGACCCTTCCAGGTCATTCTGTCTCCTCTTTCTTTTACAAGATTCCTTGCACTCTGACCACAGTTTGCCCATGCATCTCAGCATCCGCTTTAATACCCTTCTGGGTAGAGTCTTTCAGAGGCCTCTGTGGCAAGATACTGTTTGCTCCTTGTTTTCACCTTCTTCTGATTTCTAATCAGTCTGCCTTTCTGAATGAAGATTGAGCATCTTACCAAGGATCCTCCTTCTTGCTTAGATTTTTCAGTGTACAGATTTTAGTATGATTATCCTATATTATATGTCTAATATCTACTTATAAGTGAGTACAGAGAAAGACTATGAAAGACAGTCCTGATGAGACCTGATAGTCTAGGGTCAGATGAAAGGGAAGGAGGTCCTCCTCTATCAGTGGACTGGGGAAGGGACATAGGAGGAGATGAGGGAGAGAGGGTATGATTGGGAGGGTATGAGGGTGGGGGCTACAGCTAGGATACAAAGTGAATAAATTGTAATAAATAAAAAATATGTTAAAAAGAGACAGAAATATGCATATTAAATATATCTCAACAAATTTCTGAATAAGAAAATTGTGTCTCAGAAATTGGTGCAATAACCTCACACATACACTGAACACAATAAATGAAAACAAATTGTGTGGAACTGAAAAGAATGAATAAGAACCTATAGAATGAATAAGATGTGGTAAGTACACAATATGAAAAGATAGTGTAAATGGGAAATGAAAGTAGAAACATGATCCTATTCTGTGATTGACAGGTAATAGCAGACTGGGCTGACCACAGAAAACGATGGGAATATGTTACTTCCACACAAGATTCTCTTGTTGTTGATGCTGCACTTATACATAAATCAGCTTAAGTAGCAAAACAGGCTTTGCTAGAGATCACAGAATGATCTGGCATACAGAACAATGGCCAGGTCTCAGAGTTGAGAGAGCAAATAAGTAGAAATCATGAGAGAGAAATTAATGCAACTAGAACTTATTCCTAAAACTATACTATTTAATGGGAATCTCACAGAGGGAATGAACAGTGAAATAAATGGAAAAAAACAATGATATTACATTTGTGTGGAGGATATAATTCTTAACTGAAAAGCATGAAATTTAAGATGGAAATGGTCAATTATGATTGAGCAAAGTCAAAAGTAACCTTTAAAGAATTCTTCATTGCACATATGATTGGAAAGTTCTTGGGCACTCAGCAGGTGAAACCACAGGTCTGAAAGAGAACACATAGCAGAAAAGCAGATTCTTACTACGTGGACCGCAGGCAAAACTAGACCCAAGAAAATATTAATTATATTTCCAAAATTGTCAATAAAAATGGTTTAAACCTTAGATTTCTCAAATCACTCCGTTAGAATTTAAATAACAGAAGTAAACATCTTTTCAAATTTAAATGACTGAATTTTAGCACCCACAGAGGGAACTTTCTGAAAAAGAAACAAGATAAAAATACAAACACATGCAAATATTAATATGTAATCCAAGGCAATATGTCATATTTCAATTTATAATTTACTTACTTCTATACTTTAGGGAGAGTAGGATTTAGTTTCTAATTTTTTATTATATTTTTGAAGTAAAATATTCATTTCTGACATTCAGAAAAAAATGAAACAATGTAGGATTACAATCTATAATTCAGACATCAAAAAAGAAGCAAGAAACACATAGAGGGAAATACAAAATTTTTATAAACTATGTTTTAATTCTATATATAAGAAGAAAAGTAAATTAAATAACAATAAGGGCTAAATTTTCAAGAAACGTTCCAAGAATCATGAAATGTTTCCAAAAAGGAGATACAAATTTGTTCATTTTTCAGTTACTTTTAGGGCAGTTTCTCAAATAAACAATAACAACAAAAAGTTTGTTGACAAAGAACATAAACATAGACCAAATCAGAGGTGAACACAGAAGAAAAAGTAAAGTATGAAATGTGATTCAATGCAAGGAGCATTAAGTGTATCAAAGCATGCATATTTCATATTACTAAAAAAAAAAAATCAATCACGAAGGGGCATTGAATTCACTGGAACAAGAATTACGAACATCGTGAGATGCCAAGTGGGTGCTGTGAATGAAACCTGGGTCCTCTGTGTTGTTAAAACTGAGCCATCTTTATAGCCCCAGCAAAGTTTTTTAACCCTTAGGAAGACAGTTTGGAAGAAACACAAACGTAGCTTGTAGAATGACATGCTCTGTGGGGCAGGGTCACTAGCTTCAGCTCTATGCCTGGGACTTACTTCTGCTTTGAGGATGTGAGCCATCACTCTGTTCTTGCAGTACCAATTACCATCATCGTTCCGCACTACATTTGAGAAAGCCTGGAGAGAACACATCCTGCCTGACAACAGGGGAGGTTTATTTTAGCCTTCTTACTGCCTGGCCAAAATTGGGGGCCAGTTGTCTTTTCCAATCTTCACTATTCACAGTCTTTTTTAAATCCAGAATGGTAATAGAGTTCTGTCAAATGTTTTGGGGGGAAAATGTAACTCCAATCAACTTCATGTGTCAAAATCATATCCAGTGATTTTTTTTTTTTTTTTGAGACACTTTTACAAATGTGACTCCCAACAGCTACCACAAGCAACTGATAGACTGCCGTGAAACCTCTTTGGCCCACTCTACAAATCAGACTCATTTCAGCCTTCCAGGTTATCAGAGGTGATGGTTTTACTAGCTCCTTCGTTTCCTAGCAAAGTTCCCAGTTATCTTTGCTACTATCGTATTTTCATTGCTGTCTGTCACTTTTACTGAAAGCCAAAACCATATGTATATTTAGGTTTCATGACATTAACAACCCAGTTGGGGAACTATTTTCTGGTTTAGGCACATTTCTGCAGCATCTTGCCACATGAAATAAGGTCTTCAATACCATGACATTTCTGTTGTGTTTTACCTTTTACGCTTTTTGATCACTCCACTAGGAGACTCAAGCACCACGTTTTAATGTGCACAGAAGATGCTTGAGTTCCCAAGGCAAACCATGCTCTTGAAGGAGTCTCTCTGCCTTCAGTGATGGCTACAGTTGTTCACAACAAAAGCAAGATGTATGGTGGTTTGTGCATTTTTATCCTTTGTTATAACTAAGCATGAAGTCCAATGGTGATGACGATAGGTCTTGCAAGGAACTCTTACAAGGAAAGAAAGGAGAATTAGGATAAAATATTACCCTTACCAAAAAGGATCAAACAAATTCATTGGACAGGGCAAAAGTTAACAGTTATCTGGCTGGAGGAAAATATTAGTTTGAAACATTGAAGAATACTAAGTAAATTTTAATTATAATAAAACTGACTTGTCATACAGGAAGGAGAGAATAATGATTTTTAAATACAAGTTATAAAAATAAATTTTATTATATTTCATAGAAAAATATTTCTAAAATCCTTATATATCCAAAGTTATATAATTTTGATAAAAATATAAAAACTGTTGGTACAAAGAAGTTAGTGGACAGACTATCATCTGCATTTGGAAACTGAACCTAAAGATTTAAATAACAGATAAGAAAAAAAAGGACATGGAAATCATGCTGCATTTCACAAAAGCCAACACCTAGAAAGCACAGCCAAGGGTTAGCAGCCAACCCCTTCTCAGAGGCAAAAGTATATGTACAAATGACTGGAAAATCAGAAAGAATAAAAACTCAGCTGTGCTTTTAACTACAAAAATCTACTACAGGAATAGCTGTCTCAACCTGAACACAACAGAAGGAAGGGATTAATGAAGACAAAGTCAGATCATAATGAAATGAGGAGGCTAAGAAAGACTAGATTGAAAACCTAAAGCTATACGGTGTGCTGCTTAATACACATGAATTCAAATTTTTAAATTGATTGAATATGTGACAGAAAAGTATAAATTAACCAAAATGTACTCTAATGTCGTAAAACTCACTTAAGACATTGAAAAAGACAAGATTCTAACTCACTTTTTATAGATAGTGAAAAGTCAGCATAGAGAATAAATTCAGAAATTATTATATTCAGTTATGTGTTTAAGAATTACAGGTCTACATAGCATGTAGTTATAAATAAAGATTAAAAATCTTGGGAAATTAAATGCAAAGGAATGTAGGCATAAATTTCCAGACCCTAACAAAATGCCTTTTTGTCTCAGAACAAACAGAAGGTTAATTTAGCATCCACTATTTAAGACTGAAGCATGAAACATACACAACCACTTTAGTAAAGTTAAAAATATTGATGCTAAAACTGAATTTTAATTAAAATTCTCATACTAGTATTTTTACCTATACACAGAAATATGCACAGGTGCGGGTGTTCACACACTAACAGATAATGGGAAAAAATTTACATTTGACAAAAATTTGGTAGAACATTAAATAGAATCCATTTAGAAGAATAAACTTTAAAGGCATTCTGACAAAGTGAAGAATGAAATTTTGCTGCTGCAACCCACAGTTCCTAAGGCATGATTTCACTTCAAACAAAAGCAACAATGAATGATACCCAGGACTTAACCTAGCTAAGGATTAAATGAAAATGCATGAAATCTGAATTTTTAAAAGAATTATGGTTTGGGGAGGGAAGAGTAAAATTTCTTCAGGTTATCTTATATTAAACACAAGTTCAATACAATACCAAATAAATTCTAAAATTGCTTGCCTGACTGACAGCTAAAGACAAAAATATCTTGGATATCAGATGAAAATAATCTCAGGAGATTTTAGAAGAGAAATAATGGAGACAAATTTAATGCAATTGTAAGAAATCTGATCCTCTCTGAAAATCTCTCAGAGAATTGTTCTAACCTCTGGATTAGAACGTTTTTAAATGCTTAGAGAGAAGAGAACAGAGTTGAACAGAAAGTCCCTTGGAACTTACAGAGTGGCAACACTTTGTAATTGAAAGCATGTTTCATGGTAGGATTAACATTGTGAAAATGGCCATCCTGCCAAAAGCAATTTACAGATTCAATGCAATTCCCATCAAAATACCAACTCAATTCTTTACAGACCTTGAAAAAAAGATTCTCAGCTTCATATGGAGAAACAAAACACCCAGAATCTCCAAAACAATCCTGTACAACAACAGATCATCTGGAGGTATCTCCATTCCCGATCTCAAGCTATACTACAGGGCAACAGTAATAAAAACGGCATGGTATTGGCATAGAAACAGAAAGGAGGATCAATGGAATCGCAT
>NW_026592548.1:10856233-10856510 GCF_907164565.1 Psammomys obesus
GTGGCCTGTGGTAGCTCAGTAACCAAGTAGTTTTCCAAAGTAAGGGGAACACGGACTATTTCTAACAGGATCTCAAGGGCAGGCTGTTTGACACCCCCCCCCCAGGGGAGGAGCAGTCTGTTAGGCCACAGAGGAGGACTTTGCAGCCAGCCCTGAAGATACCTGATAAAACAGGGACAGATGAAAGGGGAGGAGGTCCTCCCCTATCAGGGGACTTGGAAAGGGGCAGGGAGGAGACCAGGGAGGGAGTGTGGGGTTGGGGAGGGAATGAGGGAGC
>NW_026592548.1:10856610-10937536 GCF_907164565.1 Psammomys obesus
AAAAAAAAAAAAAAGAAAGCATGTTTCAATTCATGTAATTAATTTTGTTATGATAACTATTCATTTATGAAATTCAAATCAAATACACAGAAAACATTTGCAGAAACATTTGAGCTGAAACTATAAGATTATACTCAACAATTATTGTTAAACTAGTTGTATTCGTATTTTTTTTCCTTTTATTGACTGTCTTAAAGGAGGTAAAAAGGAGAGATATTAATGCCTGAAAGAGAATTTTCAATAATAGCTGATTAAGGTGATTAATGGTATACCACCAAGATGCAGTTTTGTAAGTGATAAAACCAGACAATTTTGATGCATCATCAATTTCTGCAGTCCCCCCTGGGCCCTGCTTCTTTTTGGTTCTGTTGGTCTCTTTGTATGGCTGCTGTTCCCTCAGGCTCTTTTTATATCCTACTTCTTCCATAAGACTCCCTGTACTCTGCCCAAAGATAGGCATGTGCCTTGATCCCCTGCTTGTTGGAGTCTTTTAGAGGACATTTGTGGTATGCTCCAGTCCTGTTCCCTCTCCTCTCCCGCTTCTGTTGTCTATCCTGTTTTCCCTTCGGAATGAGAATTAAGCATTTTCCCTAGGGTCCTCCTTGTCATTTAGCTTCTTTAGGTATGTAGATTTTAATATGATTATCCTATATTATATGGATAATATCCACTTATAAGTGTGTATATACCATGTGTGTTTTTCTGCTTCTGTAATACCTCACTAAGGATGATCTTTTCTACTTCCATTCATTTGCCTGCAGTTTTCATAATTTCTTTGTTTTTAATACCTGAGTAGTATTCCATTATGTAAATGTACCAATGACCAGACATAGCAAGGACCTAGGCCCTCTGCTCAGATGCAGCCCATAAACAGCTCAGTCTCCATGTGGGTTCCCTAGTAAGAGAAGAAGGGACAGTCTCTGACAGGAACTGGGTTTCCTGTTCCATGATCACTTCTCCCTGGTGGGGCTACCTAGCCAGCCCACAGAGGAAGGGGATCCAGGCAGTCCTGATGAGGCAGAAGGGAGGAGGACTGATCCAGGCAGAAGGGAGGAGGACTTCCCCTATCAGTGAACTATGGAAGAGGGATAGAGGAGGAAGAGGGAGAGAGGGTGGGACCAGGAGATGTGGGAGGGGGCTACAACTAGGATACAAAGTGAATAAATTGTAAATAATAATAATAACAACAAAAAGATAATGTAAATACTTTCTAAATATTGTTGCCTGTCAAGTACTCAGAGAGAAAGACAGATTCAAATCAGTGGCTGGCTGTTTAACCCCCACCCCCATCCCCTGAGGGTGGAGCAGCCTTGCCAGGCCACAGAGGAGGACAATGCAGCCAGTCCTGATGAGACCTGATAGGGTAGGGTCAGATGGAAGGGGAGGAGGACCTCCCCTATCAGTGGACTTGAAGAGGGACAGGGAGAAGATGAGGGAGGGACTGTGGGATTGGGAGGGAATAAGGGAGGGGTCTACAGCTGGGATACAAAGTGAATAAACTGTAATTAATATAAAAATACAAATGTAATTTTAAAAAGACTTGAAATTTTTTAAAATTATGATAATACCTGGCCTAAGCAAAGGTGTAGAGAGATTACCACAGTTGTTCAAGTTTGAGTAAAATAGCCAAATCTGTTTTGATAGCTAAATTCTTGAATTATTTATCTAGTTTCTGCCATAGAAAAGTGGCTTATTTTTCTGAAGAGACATATAAGAAAGTGTTCACTGTACCACTGTTTGTCTTTAGAACTATTCTGAAACAAGACAAATGCCTATCATTTGGAAACTAGTTAAATAAATAAAGACACTTTAATATATAAATGGCATGTAGTCATTAAAATTAATGAGATAAGTCTATCTATAAGTACTAAACTTGAATATGTCTGTTTATTTACTGTAAATATCAAGTTAAAGATTTGGGCCCATTTCCTCATGATTCAAACATAGAAACATGTCTGAATCATATGAGTTTTCATGAGGTTATGTATGCCATTGCTATATAATATGAATACAGAGCATGCTGTTTTATTACACATTCTTTTACAAATTTATTTACAGAATTTCTCGATATTATTTTTAAAGTTTAAGACATTATAAGATCAAGTTTCTAGGAGAAACTGCAAAGCTAAATTTTGAACAAGCAGTATTTTCCATCTGCAGCATGTATTTATTATTCAAATGCTTTTAAGCTCTAAATTATATTCCAAGGTTTTTGTTGTTGATAAACTTGACTCTCCTTATGGGGTCCTTTTTATATAATGACAAAAGCAGAAAGTAGTTTTTGTTTCTTCAGTTCTTTACAATATTTTGAATTCATTTAAGTAAAATCATAGTGTTTTCTTTTGATAGCTGACAAAGCCAACGATAACACTATGTCAAAAACATGTTCCTTTATAGTCCTCATTAGAGAGGAATTTGTATTGGTACTAGCATGTACCAGGTCATGTCATTCAATTACTGGGAAAATATATGAAATTAAATCAGGGAAGGTTTTCCTACAACATAATAATGCAGATCTCAAAATTAAGGCCTCAGAATTTAACCACTAAAAGTTGATAGTTTCGTATACATAACTCCCTCCTGTTCAACTGTAAAACTTACTGCTGCATATGTGACATTTTCTTCATTGCCATTCTGTTTTCTCCTCCTCTATCAAGCCTCCCAGGTGCCCTGCTTGTCTTCTGAAGGCGTTGTCTGGCAGTTCTTGCATGTGTGGAATTAATGCCACCACAGTTTGAGTCTCTAATATATGAATACTCCTCTCACACGGTATATACATGATATACTGGAGAACTCTTCTACAAAGTTTCTTATGCACAGGCTGAAAGCATTGCTGAAGTGGATTTTTCTTTTGTAGCTAAGAATAAGTAGTTTTCTAAAGGAAGAATGTACTAGAACAGGATTTCAATAACTATTCATCAGAATTACAAAAGTGAAGATAACATTTCAGAACTTCA
The DNA here is from genome assembly GCF_907164565.1 of Psammomys obesus. Taxonomy (NCBI): domain Eukaryota; kingdom Metazoa; phylum Chordata; class Mammalia; order Rodentia; family Muridae; genus Psammomys; species Psammomys obesus. The sequence goes on from NW_026592548.1 coordinate 10,859,568, forward strand.
TTTTAAAACATATCATTCCTTAGCAAAATGCATGCAATCTTTGTCCAATAAGATTTAACACTCAAACTGAATTACAAAATGCTACTTCATACATTTTGTAGCAAAATTGCTTCAACTACTTGCCAGTAAGCAACGCCATTTTAACACTCCAAATCTCGAACATTAAAGTTAAGAAAAAAAGTTTTTATGGGTGGCCATTTGTTTAGTACCAATTGTCTCTCAAAAACACATTATAGTATATATTATAGTGATATTATAGGCCAATTTAGATTTTGAAATGTATATAATTCATGTATTTTGAAAATTCATTAATGAGTAATTTTAATCCCTTGTTTTGGCAACGGTACACATCCAAAGACATTTCTAGATCTACATGATCTGACTGAAATGAAGACACGCTTTGGATTACAGTATGATCTGGCTGTAATACAGACATGCCCTTAGTACACCTTTAATTAAATGTGCACCTTAGTGACTTTAATCCCAAATAATGAAAGGAAGATTGATTTATAGAAGGAAGCAGCTATGTTTGAAAGTGACATCTAATTGAAGGACAGAAAGTCACGAGTTGGAGATAGGATACACCCAGCTCTCATGAGAACAGAACAAAAAAGAGATGTTACTTCAGTGAGGGAGAAAGATAGGTTTTTACTGGATCTGCTTTACAGACAGGTTGCAGAGAGAAGAAGCCACAGAATGTGAAGAAGATGGAAGAGTAAAACATATTGCTAGAATTAGTTTGAGCCAGGGAGAACAATTCGGTCAGAAGCCAAAAGAAGCCAATTTGAATCAGTCATCTTGGAAAGGAGTTTGGGCCAGAACAGCTGAGTTGAAGCAGCCAGTGAGAGTTCAGAAAGAGTTAGAATGGTTTGGGAACAACTCTCATCTCATCCCGCCATCTGAAAAAATAAGAACAACTTTTATGAAATAATATATGTAAGTGTTCTTTAATAGATTTCTTGTCTTTTGTTATATATTACAATTAAGTGTTGATACTCCAGTGTATTATGTTCTGTGTTATGGTTTGGTAGTGGTATGGAGTAGTGGAGAGGAATTCTTTTAGCACATTTTTCCCATAAAATATATAAATAAATAAAAAGCCTCTGAGCTGGTAAGCAACTAAGGGAAAAGTTAATAGCTAATGAATACTATTTTTGCAGTCAATTGGATAACCCTGATAAACTAATCAAAAGAGTCCTTCTCACGCCTGGTAGTGGATATTTTATTCGATGGCCTACATACCTTTAATTTTTTTTCTTTTAAGCTATATATGTATATTTATACACCTACTTGCCATATTGCATGGATCCACTATGACCAATTTGCAGTTATCCCTGACATGTAGATATGGTTTGACATTTGTCTTGTGTTTGAGTTTCATTTGCTGTAATGAAACACCATGACCAAGGCAACTTGGGGAGGAAAGGGTTTATTTGTCTTACACTTTCATATCATTGCTCACAGAAGTCATGACAGTCACTCACACAGGCAGGAACTTGGAGGCAAGAGCTGATGCAGAGGCCATGGAAATGCTGCTAAATAACGGGCTTGCTCACCATGATTTGCTCAGCCTTCTTTCTTTTTTGATCTATTTATTTTTTATTAATTGCAGTTTATTCACTTTGTATCCCAGCTGTAGCTCCCTCCTCATCCCCTCCCAATCCCACTCTTTCTCCTTCTTCTCCTCCCAAGCTCCTCCCCAAGTTCACTAATAGGGGAGTTCCTGCTTCCCTTCCTTCTGACCCTAGCCTATCAGGTCTCACCAGGACTGACTGCATTGTCTTCCTCTTGAGCTGATGTGGCTGTTCAGCCTGTTTTCTTATAGAAGCTGGAACCACCAGCCTGTGTGTGGTCACATCCACAATGGGCTGAGCCTTACTACATCAATCACTAATTAAGAAAATGCTCTACAGGCCTGCCTACAGCTCAATCTTACTGAAAAAAAAAATATTTTCTTAATTGAGGTTCCCTCCTTTCTGATGACTCTAGCTTGTGTTAGGTTGACAGAGAAATAACTAGTACAACATATGCAAGTCAATAAACCACATAGATAAATTTAAAGACAAAAATCACTATAAAAAAGGGTGTTTTTTTTTTTTTTTTTTTTACAAAATCCAACATTCCTTCTTGATCAAAGTTCTAGCGAATGTAGGACTGGAGGGAAAATCTCAACATAATTTCATATAAAAACCGACAGCCTTCTTGGCAGGATTCTATCCTGTGTGTCTGTTCTGAGGAGCAGTAAAAGGTTTTCTCCATCTGACTTCTCTCACACCATAGTGCTCACCTCTTAGACTCTTAGACCCATGGTTGTGAACTAAAGGCTGACAAAGATTATGGAGGGGATAGGAGTTCCACAAAGAGAGCAACAGAACCAAACAGCCTGGGTACAGGGTTCTTTTCTGAGACTGATACTCCAACCAAGGACCATGCATGGAGATAATCTAGAACCCCTGTACAGATGTAGCCCATGGCAGCTCAGTATCCAAGTGGGTTCCCTAGTAAGGGGAACAGGGGCTGTCCTTGACATGAATTCAATGGATGGCTCTTTGATCACCTCCCCTGATGGGGGAGCAGCCTTACCAGGACACAGAGGAAGACAATGCAGCCAGTCCTGATGAAACCATAGTCTAGGGTGATGGAAGGGGGGAGGCTCCCCTATCAGTGGACTGGGGGAGAGTATGGGAGGAGAAGTGGGAGGGATGGCACAATATAGGGGGCTAGAGCTGAGATTGAAAGAATATGAATTGTAATAAATTCAATCAATAAATAAATACAAAATTAAAAAAAATAATAAAGTGGATAGTGATGGAAATGAAAACCAACTATCATTAAAACAGTCACTATAGAGGCAGGGGCAAAGGAGATATTACACAATGCAGAAGTAGACTCAAAGAACTATGAAGGCAGTCCAATTAAAGCAACACTGTCAACTTTGAAAACGTCTGTTCAACCAACAGTTTCCTTTGGGGGCTTTGAAATGATACCACCTGTGGTCTCAAGGTTGAAGTGTGGATAAGAGTGTGTGCACATTAGTGGAGAGGACCTAGTAGCTGTAGAGGTAGATGCAGAGTCAGAAGATGAAGATGAGCAGGATGAAAATTTCTTAAGTGTGTCTGGAAAGTGATCTGTTCCCTGAGGTGGCAACAAGGTTCTGCAGAAAAAAGTAAAACTTGATGAAGATGATGAGTATGATGATGATGATAGTGGTGATACTGATGATGAGGAAACTGAAGAAAAATTTCTAATAAAGAAATCTGTAAGAGACACACCAGCAAAAAAAAAAAAAAGGCACAAAATCAAAACAAAATGGAAAAGATTTAAACCATAACAATAAGAACAAAGGTTCAAGAGACTTCCAACAAAACAGGAAAACAAAACAAAACAAAGAAACAAACAAACAAAAAACAACTCCTAAAACACCAAAAGGACCTAGTTCTGCAGAGGACATTAAGGCAAAAATTCAAGCAAGTATAGAAAAAGGTGTTTCTCTTCCCAAAATGGAATCCAAGTTCATCATTTATGTGAAGAGTTTTTTCCAGATGACTGACCAAGAGGCTATTCAAGATCTCTTGCTATATTCAAGATCTCTGGCCGTGGAGGAACCACTTTAAGAAAGTGGTTTCAGCAGTTTGAACTATTCCGTCTTACTTCATTTCTGTAAGAGCTGATATCTCTCTGGCTGTCCTTTCTATAATGCAAAGTGAGAACTTTCTCTACTGTGTTTGATAAATGTGGTCCAGGTTCAATTGCCAAGAATGTGTTGTCTAAAATGCCTGTCTAGTTTTCAAGGATGGAACTCCACCGTTTACTTGGTTTTAAGTATGTATGGAATGTTATGATAGGTCATAAGAGTAGTGGTGGTCAGATGAGGAAATGGTAGAGAGATAATTATACATGTGAAGGAAACGCAGTATTTTAATAAAGTTAAAAAACAAACAAAACAGCAACAACAAAAAATACAGCCAACATTATCCTAAGTGTGGAAAGGTTGAAGCTATGCCACTGTAGTCAGGAACAAGGCAGAGATACTCCCTACTCCGTCAATATTGTAATCAAACCACTAGCTTTTGCAATCAGGAAATTAAAGAAATACAAATAGGAAAATAAGTATTTTGGCTATCAGTATTTACACAAGGTATGATATTATGCATAACAAATCCCATATATACCACCAGAAAACTTTTAGAAACAATAAACAAATTCAGCAATATGGCATGATACAGAACCAACTTGCACAAATCAATAACTTTTCAATTCACAACATACATACAGAGAAATAGATCATGGACACACTCGCATTCACAATATCCTTAAAAAAGTGAAATATCCAAGAATAAACCTAAACAAGCAGGTGAAGGACATTTACAATGAAAATTTAAACCCCCAATGAAAGAGATGTAGAAAGACACTAGAAAATGGAAAGACTCAATCCTATGCTCATGATTGCTAGAATTAAAATTGAGAAAATGATCATCCTACCAAAAAGCCATTTGGAGAATAATTAATGTAATCCCAACCAAATCTCAATCTTATTCCTAAAATTCATATTTCCACAAAAGATCCTAGGTAGCTAAATTAATCCTTAGCAAATAAACAATGCTGGATTGATTATCATTTCAGATCATAAATACTTATTGAAGTCTTCTGTGAGGAGACAGAAAAGTGAGAAAGCCAAATGATAGAGCATTTTAGACTAACAGATTCAAATGGGGAAGGAGAAACTGATAGGAGGGAAATTTGCTGAGGTAAAGACAAAGCTGGAGGAATCTAAAAGGGTAACACAAGTGAAAATTCCTCTTGGTTTCTACATAGCACAGAAATTATTCTATTTCTGCTAGAAAAAGTCTAAAAGCAACATCAAATTGCACACAGTATAACTCCTAATCAACAGAGCATCAAATGATGCCTTAAGGAATAATTAATCCTTGAAAAGACCCTTTAGACCATGCTTCAGTGTGACATCAAAGGTGAGCTTCTTGTTTTTGCCTTATTTTAGAACTAAGTAATTCCTCAATGTTAAAAAGTGTACTTGTATGGATTACTTTGTTATTTATTACATAGTTTATTATATACAGCTTTTGGTGTTTCTATTTTGAGTAATATTTAATTCCTTCTCAATCTCTCTCTCTCTCTCTCTCTCTCTCTCTCTCTGTGTGTGTGTGTGTGTATGTCTTAGGTTTTTTATGTCTTTATCATTTCAAAAGAGGCATTCACTTTGTACAGATTTTAGTAGGTTTATCCTATATTATATGTCTATATGAGTGAGTATATACCGTGTGTGTCTTTCTGCTTCTGGGACAGCTCACTCAGGATGATCCTTTCCAGTTCCCACCATTTACCTGCAAATTTCATGATTTCCTTATTTTTCACTGCTGAGTAATATTTCATTGTGTAGATGTACCACAATTTCTGTATCCATTTTTCAGTTGAAGGGCATCTGGGTTGTTTCCAGCTTCTGGCTATTACAAATAAAGCTGCTACAAACATGGTTGAGCAAATGTCCTTATTTTGTACTTGAGCCTCCTTTGGATATATGCCTAGGAGTGGTATGGCTGGATCTTGAGGAAGCGCTATTCCTAGTTGTCTGAGAAAGTGCCAGATTGATTTCCAGAGTGGTTGTACGAGTTTACATTCCCACCAGCAGTGGAGGAGGATTCCCCTCTCTCCACAACCTCTCCAGCATATGTTGTCACTTGTTTTTCATCATGGTCATTCTGATGGTTGTAAGGTGAAATCTCAGGGTCGTTTTGATTTGCATTTCTCTGATAGCTAAAGAGGTTGTGGGTCTGGGCCATCATCACTGAACTTGGCTCCAGCTGGGAGCACAGAGACTTGCTACGTGCCCAGCTCTCCAGAACAGGCATAGCTGTGCACCCCAGGGCAACAGAGACTGGGAGTCCCTGTCAGGAGTAAACCCCGCAGGTAAGGAAGGAAATGAGGACCCAACTAGGTCATCCAGTATATCCCTGGAAAAGGTCCCACAGACCTGCAGACACAGAGACCTGCTCTGCACCAACGATTCCTCACAGACAGAACTGTGTGCCCCAGAGAAGCAGACACTTGGAGTCCCTGTTGGGAGAAATCCCCACAGGGAAAGGGGACGGACTTAGGCCACCCAGTATATTTCTGGAAAAGGTCCCGCAGACAGGCCCAACCAAGGGACTTGCTGTGCACCAACTAGCCTGCTGTTACTAGGAGAGAGGTACTCATCCGCCACAGATTACCGTTTGGGTACTGGGGCACAGATCCCCAACCTCAGACTACAGAAGCCTGGGATCCCCGAGATCAACCCCCAAATACTGTTCTAAGGAGCAACCAGTTCTCCCTAACAAAACTGACCAAACCACGGGACACCCAGGTCACAGCAGCAGATCACTAAAATTACACCAAGAAACCCAGAAGCAGGGCAGCTGTCTCCAGGACTTCTCCGGGTGAGAGGAGAGCCCTCTCAACTAACAAGGACCATAGTTACCACTCAGGTCTCTATCCCTGAAGTGAGCTGTGGCAACTCCTGAAAAACACCAGCCATACAGTGACCATACCCAAAAAAGCTGAGGAAGCCTCCTCCAGGTAAAACCATCTTCCTGCCAACGGGATTCTCTCCATCACAGGATTCCAGGAACCACCAGAAACTAACACCCAACACCTAAGATAGCCCAGTGGGTAGAGGCCAGCATAAAAACCCAATTAACAAAAGACAGAGCAATATGGCATCTCCAGAACCCAGTTATCCAGAAGCAAGTAGCCCTGGACACCCCAGCAAAATTGAAATTCAAGAAGATAACCTAACAACTATGCTCATGAAGAAGATAACAGAGGAAACAAATAAAATTCATAAAGACCTAGAGGAAGATAAACTCATTTTTTTTATTAGAAATACTCATTGATAAATGTGCTATCATTTCTCTTCGGGATGTGGACTTAACATAGAACAGTATAACTTCAAATGTTTAAATCTGAGTATAGAACTTGAAGTCAACCTAGAGAGGAGAAAAAAAAGTGGGAGTTCTGTAGAAAGGGAGCTAGTGGATTATCTGCATGCCTTCAAGCTTAGTACATCTTTCAAGAACACGGATTTTGTATTGATCAGACACTTCTGGTTCCATGACCCTTGTGGGGCAAAAAGAAAATTTTACCATCAGAAGTTTAGCTTGGCTTAAAATTTTCCAAAACATGTTTCATTTTACAGAGGAAGTTTGTTCCAGTCGTAGATGGCCATGATGTAAGGTCATGCATGTTTGTCTTCTCAGAGAGGGGGGAAATGGTGAAATTCGAACAGAAATCCAAGTCTTTATCTGAGGGGCTACCTGAGCTTTACAACTCCTTGTGAGGGGACCATGTTAAAGTTTACAAAAATTGGGTCAAACTCTGAGTGAACTTGAGTGCTCATGTTCTGATACTCCCATCAGAGCTATGGAGGATTCAGTTTACCTCCCAAACTGAAAGCATAAACTGAAGGAAGTTTTCATAAAGTAATTTCTCATTTACCCCTATATTATGTAAGGGACAGTGTAGATCCCCAGGACTTAGAAATTCTAAGTTCATAACCTTCAAAAGTAATTAAGAGATAGCCATTGTTAAGACTGGGATATATATGAAAAATCCAAAATTGGATTGGGGAACAGATTGCTCACGTGCCTCAGTTATGCTCACATTGCAAAACTGGGTGAGCTGATCACAGATGCAAAAGTATACCACATTAAAGCAAACAGCCAACTTCAGGTTTTACATCTTCATTCCTAGTGACATACTGCAGAAAGGATTTAGTTTTTAATATTAACGAAGGAATCGCCACATGAGATGTGGATGTGTTAAGAATCCATCCCAGCTGCTCTTCTTTCTTTACAGTGTGACCCCAAACAAGGAATGTTTCACATGGTTTCAGGTTTCAGAGTGAAAGTTCAGCACAGCTGTGACATCAAATGAGGTGCCACCTGGCCTAATCACCGTGACAATATGTGCTCTGTCCTGCACGGCTAACAGATGGATTGGGTGTCAGCCTGATGTCATAATCTGTTAAGTCTGTAATATGGAGCATTAGCCATCCATTTAAGATTCATCTCTTCTTCTCCGATGGCGTGCTGTACCTTCGGTGGAGAGCCGATCCTGTCCTTGCATGCTGCCAACACTGGTAATATGGGATCTTAGTTTGCATTATTTAAGGGTAATTAGATGGTGCTCAGACTCATTTGGTGAACTGTCACTCCACGACCTAAATACATGGCCAGAATTTCCCATTCACAGCACAGATTACTAGTTTTTGACATTTATTTCGTTACTGAGAAATAAGTTTTAACTATGTTGCTTATTTTTTTTTTTTCCTCTGGGGCATTTGAATGTCACTGACAGTGTCATCAGATGACTTTAAATTCACATCTGTATTCCCTTATAAACTATACCATGAACATTAACGTGAGTCTGCAGACTCTATAATCAACACCTAAAGGGTGATGTGATGAATGTTAATAAACTCATCACACATTTATTAAGTATTTCTTGTTAATGCAAATGACAATGACAGGAAATAGCAATGGAGAGAAAATGACTATGTACCAGCTTCAAGGGGCCCTTACCGTTTTCAGTAACTTCTTTCATCCACTGTCCTCAGAACTTCTCACAGATTTGCTCATATGAATAGGCATTTCTTAAATATGGCAGGTGCATTCGTGGACCAGATTGGTGGTATCCCCACACTTCCATCACACTTACTTTAATCCAGGAGTGGTGCTACCTACCCCAGTTATATCTGTAGCTATGGACACTTAGAAGCTGATTGGGACTGTGTTCATAGCACGTAAGTCTTCCGTGTGCCTGCCCATGACTTATAGAAAAACTTAAAAATAAGATTAATTTATTTAATTCCCTGAGACATAGTGAATTATTTATAGACAGAAGCAATGGATGTAACAAAGAAGTAAAAATAAATTGATATAAGTTGGTCAAGATTTTCTGAATAATATCTTATTTCTTTTAAAAGTTGTATTTATTCTTTAAACAAGGAAGAATATAAACAATATCACAGTTTGATTTTCATTTTTATTTGTAAGGTTAATTTTTAAATAAAAATCACTTTATTGCAATGAACTAACAAATAAAAACATTACAAAGCAAGATGAAGGTAGCCACACAAACAAACACTTGTACAGCCTCTACTTAATACATCTCCATGAACTTTTACACAGTTATGAAAGCTATTCGGAAGCTTCACTTCAGGTTTTACAACATACACATCAATTTCATCTTTATGCATTTATCTACCACAAAAAAAATAGCAGAATTGAAACTGGAAAAATGATCATCTTTGTACTGTCTTTCTTGATTCATGTGTACTGTACTATCTGCACACATACACACACACATATATGCAATTCACAAATTCTGCATGTGGTAGATTATAGTTAATTTAGCTAATATTATGGGTATATGATACAATAGCTACATTACCACATAAAAAATGACTGTAAAAATATGCTAATACACCACTCTTAAGCATGCAAATATGAATTCTTCACTTGATATAACCAAATGGAAAAGCCATTATTTTTCATGTTTTAGGTATTTACAGATGAATATTTACAGAGAAAGAAGCATTTACACAAAACTCCCGTTTGTTTGTTTTCAGAATAGGGTCAAATTTCAGTTCACATGAATGTCAGTCAGGTTTGTGCTCCAAACTGCACATTCATGGCAGGTCCAATACATGATTCTCTTGTCATCTAATTGTGAGACACTAAATTAGTCAGAAACCACACATATTTTATTCTACCAACAGTGTAGCTTTGTAAATCCCATACATCTCCATGCATATACAATAGGCATTGTGTGTTTTCCTGGCTGGATATCATGAGAAAGGAAAGCTTAGATCTGTGATATTCACTGAGGGACACAGAGTGGAGAGGAGAGGGAACTCAATCACCACTGAATCTGAAAGACCTGAAAAGGAACTTTAGAAAATATGATGAAACCTTTTTTTTTTTCCCACAGTAAAAAGTATTTGTGAAATTTGTGGAGTAAATGTAAAGGAAAGAAACGAAAAGGAAGGAAAGAGTTTCTACAAGTTTCTATTTGCTCTGACTGATGTTAGAATATGCTTACAGCCCAGGGCAATAAGGGTAGAGCAGGTTGCTGAGAAGAAGGGAGGGAGTGCAGAAGAGTGAGATGGAGCAAGTGAGGCAGTTGCAATGGGGTGGACAAAGCTTCCCTTGAAAGTATTGGATTTGGGTTTAAAAAATGAATACATTACATCTTTGTAAATATCTGCACACACCATATTTGATTGCAAAGCTCCCTCAGTGTTTACCTTTTCATGTGACATTTGCTTTTTCTGACTCGATAGGAGAACTACAAACATCTTATTCATCAATTCAATAAAAATCTAAAAATATTTTGATATTTCCCTCAACAAATTTGGGGACACATGTAATGAATGCAGAACACCCCACTTCTGTGGTCAGACATTTAATCCTGATGGGATTAAATCTGCTCTGTATTCAAGCATTTGGACTCAGGATGCTTAAGCACCAGTCTCCATTGGAGCCATTGATAAACAATTTGCATTATTTAACATTAATAACTCAAGAATCATTTATTTTGAAAGATATTTGCAATTTGCCTAACATTTTAATTTTAACTGTCTCTCATGTTAATAACTATGAAATTTTATTTTAAAATGAATTTCAAATTCTATAGAGAGCAAATTCGTTGAAAAGATTAACACTTAATAGACTTTTAACAAGCTCATAGAACTCCTGTGTAATTCTAGAAAGCTCTAACTATAGCAACAAATTCAAGTTTTTTAACTTAAAATGTAAATAATATTATTTATAGAAATACTTAATATGTTTCACAGTAAAACTGCTGCAATCTGGGCAATGATGTCACTTGGCTATAAACATCATTTTTAATTACAAGGGAGATTTATCAAAAATACGTGTAAGGCAAAGAGCACACCTTGAGTTATACCTCTTCATATGATTCTGAATATTCTCTATACTTGCTGTTGTATTGTTTGCTCCTTTTTATGGATTATGCAAAGCCTTGGAAAACGGAACAATGCTGTGTTTTCAAGGCAGATATGATTGACACCATTTCCTTTCCCTACAAAGGTAAACACAAATGTTTTAGTCCCTCAGTTCCTTCCTGTCACTGTCTTATCTGTCCCAGCCACGCTCTAGTCTTGGAGCACCTATGTGATTTAATGTAGAGCTTTCTATTTCTAACACTCCTACTTTTAGATCCAGTCCACAGAAACTCTTGGTTTTCAAGTCTCAGTTGAAGTATTATATTTTAAGACATCTTCTCTCCCTGACTTGACCCAGCACAAGTTAGCTTCTCATTCTCTTTTCCATTTTTATCTCAATTAAAAAAGAGTGGACACCTTTATATACAACCACATAGGTATGTAGCTTTGCCTAACTCTTCCTTCTCTGTGGCCAGTAGAGCAGTAAGAAAATTTTGTATACTTTTCGCCTTTCTGACTATAGTTAGTCCAATGCTTGAGGCGATTACTGTTTTATGAAAAGTGTGCCAGCTTCCTATTATAAACTCTAGGAAAATTTCTCTGAATGCAATAACTATTGATTTTTTATATCAGATCATTAATTAGATAACTTACTGAATTATCTTACCAACTCAATATTTTCCAGTGATTTCTATTTTTCTTCTGCATAAAGGCCATATTAAGAACTAGCAACAAATAAATATATTGCCATATTCATGCCAAAATTTTAACTTCTCAATTTTCTTATTAGATTTAGTTGATTAAGCAGTCTTAAAAACTATTTGTGGCATTTTTTTTTCTCATTTGATATTGGTGAAAATATTTCCTTGATTTTCCATTGAAGAATTCTTATTACTTTAAAAATATGATGCATATTAATATTTTATTGCTATAAAATAGGTTTTCAAATTGAACTCATTAATAAAGACTATTGAGAGTTTGACGCAATTGCTGAAACTCTTACCAATCAAGCATGAGAACCTAAGTTTGGATCATTGAAACTCACAGAAAGACAAGCATGGTGATGCGTGTGTCTGGAATGTCAGTGTTCCTACAGAAAGATGAGATTAGAGGATCTCCCAAGCCTTGTGAACCAGCAGGTTTGATCACAGCAGAAACACAAAAACAAAACAGGGAAGTGAAATCTTTCCGAACAAGGTGGAGGGCAAACGCCACCACCAATGGTTGTTCTCATTCTGCACACGTGCGCCTCTGAAAGAGGCGCATACTCATGCTGCACAAGAATGCATGTACATGCACATACTAAAATGGATTCACAAGAATTCCTTCATTTTCTTTAGAAACATCAAAATCTCATAATGAAAATAGCCTTGGGTGCTGGCGAGAAGGCTCAGTTGGTAAAGTGCTTGCCTTGGAAGTATAGGCCTGGGTTTGCTTGCCATACACTTGTCATCTCACTGCTGGGGAGGCAGAGACAGGCAGATCTCTGGGGTTCGAAGCCCAGCCAGCCTAGCCTAGTGAACGTGGAAAATTCTAGAAGAAAGGTATCTGTAGCTGACCTCTGGCCTCTACATGCACATACAAACAGTTGAACAGTTGAACATGCACACAGTACATATTCATATATACAGGCAGAGAAAATATTTTTTAAACATCATTTCATTTATTTTTTTCTAACTTCTTCAAAAACCTAGTTCAACTCTTATTAAAACTACTGAGACTGTTAACCAAGTGGGTAAAAAAAGTTTTAAAGTGCAGGGAGAGAAGATGTCCTACCACTGTGTATGAAGAAAGACAAAAGTAATACCTCCCTATTACAACAAGACAAGTGTTTAGGATCAGGGACAAAGAAGAGAAAAGGAAGGAGGGGACCCTCACCTTTCCAAGAAACTCTAGAATTTTTGGTTATACTTTCCCAGCATTCCTTGTTTCTGGAATTCTAGTCCATGTGATGTGCTGAAGGAACAGCCGACAAGTGAACGAATTAGCTACACATGGATCTAATGAATGCCATTCACAAACAGCTTCCACAATGATTTTAATAACACAGTTAAGATACAATACAGTAGAGCCTGAAGTTGCTGTCACAAATGTTGACACGTAGTGCAAAGAAAGGAAGTATGCACCTTGTGATCTAAATCTCTGAAGGCCGCTAAGAAGATTCAAATGTCCATCCAGCATTAATGCCACAACTTTAAAGAAACAATGAGAATAAAATAGTGCTGGGGGGGGGGTAATGGCATTTGTGAGAATGCATGTCCTACAAAAAATGAGCTGGTAAATTTTAAACAATTTCATTCCATTTTATACCAACTCAACATCCTGCCAAATTTTTATTGTCATGCAAAACAATACCTATTTTTAAATCACTGAATATCTTTGACAGTGACATTTGGTTTCACTGTTACTCAGATGGTATTTATCATCAAATCTGCGTAGTTATGGCTCTATCTCTCGGGCACTTATTGAAGGTACATGTTGCTATACGGGAATCCAAACAACTGAACATTTCCTCTCAACTTTTGCTGAACAAAAAAGGATGTGGAGTGAAAATAACCCTAAGACTTCACACCTTTTAGACTTGCTACTATTGTCACGTTACCTAAATAAATGATAATTGGACCAATGAAGACTGCTCTGATAAGTGAGTTTCTCCCTAAATTGAGCATATTTTTTCTTCAAACTGGTTCCCTATGCATTCTACGGTGACTGCAAGCTTGCAGTTATTTAACTCTAGGCTCCTGAATGCTGGCATTGGCTTGTTTTTGTGCAAAATAAATTTGATGCCACCATACTTTTTACTTTCATACACTGTTAATTTTGCTAGTAGTTGCATGCTTTCTTCCACTGTGATTTTTTTCAAATTAAAATTAATTATCAGTGTATGCTAATGTCACTTACTTTTCTTGGTTCTCTTAAAAATAGTTGCTGAAGAAAATATCTGTGCTACTATTTTTCTTGTGTTTCTTATTTTATGCTCATGTATATTTTGCCTGCCTGTATTTCTGTGTGCTATGTACATGCAGGAGCTGAAGGAGGCCAAAAGAGAAGTTAGATTCCCTGGAACTGGAGTTAGTATGATGGAGAAAGGAAAGGAGCTCCACAAGGACCAAACATATCTGGGCACAGGGTCTTTTCAGAGACTGACACTCTACCAAGGACCATGTATGGATATAACCTAGAACCTCTGCCCAGATGTAGCCTGTGGTAGCTCAGTAACCAATTGGTTTCCCATAGTGAGGGGAACAAGGACTATTTCTAATAGGAACTCAATGACTGGCTCTTTGACCTCCCCACCCTCCCAAAGGAGGAGCAGTCCTGTTAGGCTACATAGGAGGGCTTCACAGCCAGTCCTGAAGATACTTGATAAACAGGATCAGGATTGGATGAATGGGAAGGAGGTCCCCCCCCCATCAGTGGACTTGGAAAGGGGCACAGTGGAGATGAGGGAGGGAGGGTGGGATTGGGAGGGAATGAGGGAGTGGGACACGGCTGGGATACAGAGTTAATAAAATGTAACTGATAAGAAAAAAATTAAATTAAATTAAAAAAAAAAGATTCCCTGGAACTGTAGTTACAGACAGTGTGAGCTGCCATGTGGGTGCTAGGAATCAAGCCAGGACCTTTGCAGGAGCAGCCAGTGCTCTTAACCTCTTAACCTCTCTAGTTCCTCTGTTTTATTATTTTAATTACATACTGTTACACATTGGATTACAGTATCTTCTTTCTCCTGTAAACTTCATTATACATACTTAAGATTCCTAACTGGCCTTTCATGCTTTGGATTTCATTTCACCACATTCAATTCAGTTTTGTTAAGCATTTTATTTGAGTTCTGGGGAACTCAGGCACTGATGTCATACATGGTTTAGTTTGTGAGGTTCTGGTTCATTACTTTCAATAAGGACTTTTTTAACTTGAGACCATATGTTTGATCTTGAATATACAGTTTGGTTCGTTTTTTCATGAATTCAAAGACCCTCAAAATCTTATAAGGAGAATTTGTTAGGACTATTCTCTGTTCTTGGAAATCTTGTTCATAAAATTAAGAGAAAGAAAGCTGGAAGTTTCCAGAAAGGTCACATTTTTTTTTTTTTTCATTTCAGGATCTGATTTTCTCTGTCTTATTCCCAGATATCTCATTGGTTGTGTGAAGAAATCTTAATATCACTATGTGTAAATTCTATCTCTACCCTTTATTTATCTTGAATATAAGGTCACACATCATTCTTCAGGTTCAATTCAACACAATTTTTTAGAAAATTCTGGTAAATAGATATTGGTCATCTTGGTTTTCAATGCTGCTTCAGAACTCCTCCTTGCCATGCTTCCTATGCTGTTCCATTAGGTTGAGAGTGGAGAGATAAGATACATAAGCTGAACCTTGATCTTAAACCTTCAAATAATGCTACTCAACGTGCTTTGTGAATATTTCCTATAAATGATTTGGCAGGGTTCAGTCATGTGGAGCTTGCTAGAGTCAGAGCTTGAGCTTTGGCAGCCCTAACAAGCCAGAGTCAGCAAATTGTCCCCAGCAGGCTAACTAAAGAAACAGACAAGTAATAGTAACAGCATAGAAAGGAGATTTCTTCAGTGTGACCACAGAGAAGAGGTCCTGTGAAAACCTTGGTCCATGGTACAGAGAAAGCAGTTTGCATACCAAGGAGGCTCTGTTGAGCTGTGGCCTGACAAATCATCATGGTCTCAGCTCTGGTCTTTAGTTTATGAATGTCTGAAAGAAACAGCATAACTCTTGAAATCACTTTCCAAAGATAAGTTTCTCTTTTGGCTGGCATAGACTTTAGCTTTTTCCTCCCCTATCCTCCCAAAATATGGGATTCTTCTGGAAGTTCTAATCCTTTGGAGACCATTGTTTGAAAATCCTTGTAGCTAAAGGGAAGAGTCTTCATGTACCTTTAGAATATATTCTTGCCAGGACATCTGCAATAATGCTAAGGGGTGTGTTCCAAACCACTGAGCTCTATTTGCTTAATACTTCTTACGACCTATATTATATCGTCTGCTATTCCAAAGTACTGCAGAATAGATAATTTATTTAAAAAAAAAAGATTTTCTAATTTTTTTCAGAGTTCTAGAGAAGGCTGAGAAATCCAGAAACAATGTACATGTCGTTTAAGGCCTGTGATAGGTCTGGGCTTTGCTTCCAAAAGAGTTCACTTGAATATGACACAGTGGGTAAGAAGACTGTGTTCCAGAGAAGAATGCAGACAGACAAAAGAAATAAGCAAATAAGCATAGAGGAATGTGTTAAGGACATTCAATCAAGAGAAAGGATGTATGACTACCTCTTCAGCACCCTAATTCGTAAAGCCATCACACATAATATAATATGGCCATCTAAACCATATGGGGCATTATTTGACAACAGTTCTACTCCCTACATTGCGAGACTAATACAGGGCAGCCTCCACCAGTTGAAGTCCCTGAGATGATCTCAGCCTCTCCTAAAATTTAACTGAGACAACTGAATGTTTTCAAAGCCATGGCTGCTAATACAGCCAAAACCCCGGTCTTAGAACAGATCTTTAGAAATATTTTGTAATTACATAGCCTTTCTCTACCAATTTGAGACACTGTTTCCTCATAGATCAGGGTATCACCCACTTGCAATGCAAAATTTCTAATAGTCCTTTCCCAAACACTTCTTTTCCCATGAGACAGAGTATTTAACTCTGTTGGCTATCTTTATCTACATTTCTATTTAATTTTTTTATTATTAAAATTTATTCAACTTCTATCCCAGCTGTGGTTCCCTCCCTTGACTCTTCCCAATCCCACCATCTACCCAATATGCCCCTCCCCTAATCCATTGATAGAGGAGGACCTCCTCCCCTTCTATTTGAAACTAGCCTATCAGGTCTCATCAGGACTGGTTGCATTCCTCTGTGGCCTGGCAAAGCTGCACTCCCCAAGGGGAGATGATCAGAAACCTTGCCATATAATTCATGCCAGAGACAGCTCCTGCTCCCCTTACTAGGGACGCCACTTGGATAATGAGTCTATGGACTACATTTGAGCCAGGGTTTTAGGTCCTCTCCATGTGTTGTCCTTGGTTGGTGTATCATTCTTCTCAGGAGCCCCAGGGCTCAGTTTTTATGGCTCTGTCTGTCTCCTTTTGGAGCTCCTGTCCCCTCCAGGTCATTCTATCTCCCCCTTTTTTTCTTAAGATTCCCTGTACTCTGCAAAATGTTTGGCTATGAGTCTCAGCCTCTGCTTCAATCCCTCGATTGAAGTGGTAGACTGCTGTCCTGTTCCCTGTCTTCCCCTGCTTCTGTTGTCTATAACATTTGTCCTTCTGAATGAGGATTGAGCATCTTACTTAGGGTTTTCCTTGTTTAGATTCTGTAGCAGTATAGATTTTAGTATGTTTATTCTATATTATACAGCTAATATCCACTTATGAATGAGTATATACCATGTGTATCTTTCTGCTTCTGGGTTACCTCACTCAAGATGATATTTTCTTTTACCCACTATTTGCCAGCAAATTTCATGATTTCCTTGTTTTTAATTGCTGAGTAGTATTCCATCATATAAATGTACCACAATTTCTGTATCCACTCTTCCGTTGAAGGACATCTAAGTTATTTCCAGATTCTGACTATTATAAATAGAGCTGCTATGAACATGAGCATGTGTTCCTGTTGTGTACTTGAGCATCTTTTGGATATATGTCTAAGAGTGGTAGAGCTGGATCTTGAGGTAGCACTATTTCCAATTATCTGAGAAAGCACCAGATTGATTTCCAAAGTGTTTGTAGAAGTTTACATTCCCACCAGCAATGGAGGAGGGTTCATTCTTCTTTCTCCACAACCTCTCCAGCATGTGTTGTCACTTGAATCTTTCATCTTGGCCATTCTGATGGGTGTCAAGTGAAATCTCAGGGTTATTTTGATTTGCATTTCCTTAATGGCTAATGACATTGAGCATTTTTTAAGTGTTTCTCTGCCATTCGATATTCTTCTACAGAGAATTCTCTGTTTAGCTCTGTTCCCCATTTTTTAATTGGATTATTTGGTTTGCTGCTATGTCCGCGTGTGTATGTGTTTGTGTGTGTATGAATTGGAGATGAACTACAGCTAACTTTGCAGTTTTTCTTTTTTCTCTAATGGTGGAAGTAGTAAATAAAACCCATCTTTACTGCTTTAACAATGCTTTTTTTAAATTTTTACTCAGTTTTGTTGTCTGTTTGGGGAGTGCTTTTGTTTGGGGGGTTGGTTTGTTTGTCTTAATTCATTTATGTAATCACTTTACGGCCAGATCTTAGCGTCCTCCTTACTCTCCTCCCAGTCCCACCTGAATGCCATCCCTTTCTCCATTCTTCCCTCTCCTTCTCAGACTAGGGGAGATCCTCAAGGGTTACCAACCTACCCTGGCACCTCAAGTTGCAGCAGGGCTAAGCGCATCCTCTTCTACTGAGGCCTGACAAGGCAGCCTTGCTAGAGCAAAGGGATCTAGAATCAGGCAACAGAGTCAGAGACAGCCCCTACTCCATTTTTTACCAAAATCATGGCTTAGGTTAGCAGGTCAAAGCAGCTGTCACCATGTGTTGTGTTTTGAATAGGTATGGCCCCTATAGACTCATGTGTTTGAGTGTTTGGCCATAGTATCAGGATTAGGAGGTGTGGCCTTGTTGAAAGAATTGTGTCACTGTTGGGGTGGGCATTGAAGGCTCCTAATTTCAAGCTACATCTAATGTGGAACACCATCTCCTTCAAGATATAAACTTCAGCTCTTTCTCTGGCACCAAATCAGCCTGTGCACTGCCATGTCATCCACCATGAAGATAATGGACTAGCCCTCTGAAACTCTAAGAGAACCCCAATTAAGCGTTTTCGTTTATAAGGGTTGCCAAAGTCATGGTGTCTTTTCACAGCAATAAAACCCGAACAAAGATACCATGCCTGACAAACTTTACTTATATCCCTAAGATCTACGTGATGAAAGGAGATAACTGATAGAGACAAAGTAGTTCTGTGATCTCTACATGTATAATGTAGCATAGATACTCACACACACACAATACACATACACACAGTCACACACAGTTTAATAAGTGTTTCTCACTACCAAAATCAACCACTGCTTCTAACCTGAGTGTATCCTCTGAAATTAAATTCAGCACAGAATCTTGCTTTCTTTTCCGGAGATTCTAATTGCTAAGTTAGCTAATGAGACTCAATGTTTCTTTTCTGTCAGTTTATCTGGTAGTTCTAGGCCAGTCATTCTGTTTGTCTTTGAAAGAAAGATTATAGTTAGAAGTCAAACAGAAAGAAAAATATGCACTGGGATAATTATACGTACACGTCTATTCCTAAGTGTTAATACATACATACATACATATATATATATATATGTGTGTATATATATACATGTATATATATACAAAATTACATACTATAATTGTGTATATATATACATGTATATATATGTATATATATGTGTGTGTATGTATATATATAAGTATATTTATATATATTAATATATATTAATTTTGAGTGTCTGAAATTATCTTCTGTGACAGACAAGCTTCTCAAAAGGGATGGTGATGAGGGCAGGAGATGTAAAGTAAGACATATAGCCAGCATTGCTAGAATGCCTTAGTCCATAAAATAGATAAGGGCTCAAAGTTAGGACTAAGTTTTCTAAAAATAACATAATTGGCCGATTCTTGGAAAGTTATGAACATGAAGGCTCATTGGAACATTGGAACATTTTGTAAACAAGATCGGAGCTAAGCATGCATCTTGTGACTGAAGACAGCAGGATGCTAGTGGAAAGATCTGCAAGAAACACAAAACTGAAAGCAGATTAGGTAAAATGAGGGGATCTTAAGATCAAAGCAATCAGGAGTCATCTTGATGATCTGGAGTAAAAACATGAGTAGGAAATGGAATTCTACATTAACCACCCAACAGGAATGTGCTAATAAAATGGTTCCTTCAAAATGTTCACTTTTTTCCTTATGATAATTGAGATTACTGTTGAACACTGAGTTCTTGGACAAAATTACATACTATAATTGTGTGAAGGAAAAAAAAACTAAAACTGCTTATGTCCAGGATCTCCCTCAGAAGTGGAACCTGGTAATCTAGAAGATTCCCTGTGGAACCTGGTAATCTAGAAGATTCCCTGAGTTCCAGAAAACTCTCAGATCCTTCATATCTCCCATTAAGTTTGAATGAGTTTGCAGTTGCATCGGATGAATTCCAAGATATAATGTTGGTAGTTAACATTCAAGCATGGGCCAAATATATGCTTAAATATAGTTATTAGCCAATTATATATTATTCAGGTTGTTCATTATGAAAATCATTCTACCCTGTGTCAAATTACCTTTTGGACATCAATCAAAATGATTGTGTTCTTTCCTTACATTTGTTAATATAGTAGATTACGTTTATTGATTAATGTGCTGTGAGACACCCTTACATTCCCAAACAAAACCCGCATTATCACAATATATCTTATGATCCCATAAAGTGAAAGTGAATTTGGTTCACAAGTCATGCATGCAGAAAGGGGGAGAGGGTGGGACCTGGAGGGGAGGAGGGCGGGGCTTATGGGGGAATACAAAATGAATTTTTATGTCTGTGTTCATCATCTAATTCCTAGTTTTTGGTGTTTTTGTATTGTTGCCTGGTTTGCCTATAAGAAGAGTGCTTTCATGTTGCATGAGTTTAATAGTTTTCTTTCCCTTTACAGTTCATGGAACAAGTTAAGAATTGGTATACAATCTTATTGAAAGTTTTGATAGAATCCAATAGGCAATCTACCTGGCTTTGGGCTTCTATTTAAGGGGAGACTTGACTGCAGGCTCAATCTTATTGCTGGCACTAGGCTATTGACTCTATTTTTGTCTTCTGGATTTAATTTTGGTGGGTCATATGCATGTAGAAATTTATCTATTTTTTAATTTTAATTTTTATTAATTACAATTTATTCACTTTGTTTCCCTCCCCAGAGTTTCCTCCCTCCTTCCCTCCCAATTCTACCCTCCCTCCCCCTTTTCCACCCATACTCCTTCCCCAGTCTACTGATAGGGGAGGTCTTCCTCCTCTTCCTTCTGATCCTAGTCTATCAGGTCTCATCAGGAGTGGCTGCATTGTCCATTCCTCTGTGTCCTGGTAAAACTGCTCCCCCCTCAGGGGGAGGTGATCAAAGAGCAGGGCAATCCGTTCATGTCAGAGACAGTCCCTGTACCCATTACTATGGAACCCACTTGGATACTGAGCTGCCATGGGCTACATCTGTGCAGGGGTTGTAGGTTATCTCCATGCATAGTCCTTGGTTAGAGTATCAGTCTCAGAAAAGACCCCTGTGCCCAGATATTTTTTTAAAGATGATCATTATAAGTATAGAGAAATCCCCTAAGATTCTTAAGGTTTTTTTGAGGGGGAATGTATGCCTTAATCTAGCTGTAAGATTTATGTTTTATTTGTGAATTAATTACAATATATTTAAAAAAACAATATATTTATTATCTTATTCTCACCCATCTCAGAAAATACCTTGATATGTAATGGAACTATGCCTTTCCCATTGTTCAGCAACCTATATGAACCCAGGCATTCTGAAGAGCTATTCACAAAACAAAGATAAATGTGCAAAGATTTTATTAGGTAAATGTAATTTTTAGAAGCAAGGAGAAGGAAGCCAGGGATGAATGAGCAGGTCATCGGATTGCCAAACTAATCTGAGTAGAGATGCAGGAGGGAAGGGGGATAATTATAATGGAAGTGACATATTTGGCCATAAAGCTACAAATTCAAGCTAATTTAGCCAGCTTGTCTCCCCAGAGAAGTTCCTGACCTCAGAAGAATGGCTTTATCCTGATCCTACTTCAAATCCCATAACTGGCTGGAGACAACAACCCATAAGATCTTAACCTTGCAGGTCAATAACGGGATTCAAGCCTACCACCTGAAGATAAACTACATTCCCCATGACTAAGAACCTTCTCTTTCTCTCTCTCTCTCTCTCTCTCTCTCTCTCTCTCTCTGTCTCTCTTTCTCTCTCAATCTCTCTCTTTCTTTCACAATTTCTATTTTTTATTATTATTTACAATGTATTCACTTTGTATTGCAGCTGTAGCCTCCTCCTACTTCCCCTTCCAACCCCATCATCTCTCTTTTCCTCCCATACCCCTCTCCAAGTCTACTGATAGGGGAGGTCCTACTGCCCTTCCATTTGACCCTAGCCTATCAGGTCTCATCAGGACTGGCTGCAATGTCTTCCTCTGTGGCCTGGTAAGGCTACTTTCCCCTCAGGGACACGTGATCAAAGAGACAGCCATTGAGTTCATGTCAGATATAGTCCCTGTTCCCCTTACTAGGGAACCCACTTGGATACTGGGCTGCCATGGGCTGCAACTGAGAACGCATGGTATTTTTTTTAGTTGATGTTTCTTTTTTTATTATTGTTTATTATTATTAGTTACATTTTATTAACTCTGTATCCCAGCTGTATTCTGCTTTCTTATTCCTTCCCAATCCCTCCCTCCCTCCCTCCCTCAGCTTCTCCCTGCCCCTTTTCAAGTCCACGGATTACCAAGAGACCACCAATATCCATTCCCTCTTAGCATGCAGTATTTTTGTTATTGCTTGTATTGTTGTCATTGTCCAGCCAGCAGCATGAATCACTACTAAACTGGCTCTAGTTCAGACATGCAAACAGCTCCAAGAAAATGCTGAAATTAGTGTGAAAAAAATCATGTTATGTTCATTAGAGTTGTTAGCTAATAAACATTTTAAACACAGAGATGATTGTGAAGGAAGACAGACAATAGTAACAAAAGAAGAAAAAAATAGAAAAAAATGGGGTTAGAGAGAGGTTCTTAGCTGTGTCGATTGTGTTCTTATAATCATCTGAATAATTTTAGATTCATATTTTGGAGTTGCTTGAAATTAATGACTTTTATTTAGTTTTTAAGTTACTTTGAGTAGGATATCTGTTGATTTTGTATATGAAAGATTTTTCCCATGTAATATATACAGCTTTATCCAAAAATCAGTAGTAAATTCAGTTCTCATTTTAAAGATGGTTGCACCATAGAAAACTGAAGTGTTTTCACTCACGTGGTCTTGGCTGGTAAAGAACTGAACTTTGGCTCAAAGTCATACTAGCTCACTTGAGAGCTTACTGTCACTCAAGCACTTATATAAGGTTGGTATTTTAATTTATTTCCAGTGACAGTCTAATGATTGTCTTTCTGTTTTAATATAAATTATGAAAAAATTTGTGTTATAGGAATTTGTATCTAATTTAACCTGTGCCATTGGACATGAACATGGGGAAAAGATTTCCATACTTGAAAACAAATAAAATTACACAAGCATACTATTCTATATTTTTATTATCTTATAGATTCCCCTTCACAAAGTTAAACAAGAGTTCATGTACACTCTTACTATTTATAACACTTAATGAGTATTTTTCTGTCTACATTATGATATCATTAGGCATATGTTTCTAATTTGTGTAAGCCTCTGTGTTTATGTCTGCTAGTGCTTAAAGTCAAGAACACAGAAATTTTTATGCTTAAAATTAAGTAGTTCTAATTACCTTGTTAAATAGTTTTAAATAAATGTCAAATAGTGGAGAAGTCAATGCATACTAAAAAAAAATATTGTGTAGTATAGCTTCAGCTATGAAATATGTGTTTTATCTTTTGTATACAATTATGAATAGATTTTATGTAATGTTGATTTTTGTATTGTCGATACCAAAAATATGCCCCTGTATTCTTGTATTTAGGATAACAAAGATGCCATTAAGCTCTTGTATTCAGGAAAGCCTTAGAGAACATTCAAAAGTGGACTTGGTTTTGATGACATCAAGCTTGGCCCCTTCCCTTTGGGACGGAGGACCCGTGCTCTGTAAATTACAGCCGTCTGTTGGTCCATGGTTAGCGTTGGCAAAGCTGGCCCTACAACTGCCTTGCCTTTCCTCCAAACCCTTCTCATTTCATTGAGACAAGTCTACAGAGGACTGGTGAAAGGTTTGGTTACTTTTGCTCTTGCTAGATCTTCCTACCATTTATTAGCCAATTCTGTCTGCTGGATATTGAACTTTCCTGCAGGTGTCACTGCACATGAAGCTAATGTCAGTTCCTAGGTGATTATCTCTCTCCACATCCTAAACAAGTAAGAGAATTATGCTAGGGCTCAAAAATCACATTTTTGGTTGGACTGCCTGACATGTTCATGGATTTGTACACAGATGTTTTTCAGATCACTAGACTGAGATCAAATGAGAACTCAAGAAAACTCCTGGACATCTTCAAAATATATGTCTATAGATGGAGACAGAAGATACCTAATTGTTCACATGAAAGACTATTTAAATTTAAAGCGTAGGCCAGGCAACACCAATAATTACATCATCCCAAAGCACCATGTTGCCCATAGCTTTTATATCCCACATATCTAGGATTTGTATGTGTTGTCTTAGTGGGATGGGGGTGCAGCGCTGGTCCCAGCACTCCCTTTTCAGATCCAGGTCCCAGCAGTACTTGCCCAGGCCAGTAAAAACACTCATAAACCAAACTTTGCTTCAGAGCCCTTTCAGTTTCCAATCTGTCTCCAATTCATTAATCAAAATGATGTTTATAGAAGCCAAATCTGATCAAGTCACATTGACAAATCCTCAGACTCTTTAAGAAAAGTTCAAGCTCCTCAGCAGGGTAAGAAAAGCCCCGGAGAGTCTCCAGTGTGTTATCTGTCATCACTCTGCCCTCCTGACTCTGTCACTTACTATCTACAACTTCTTCCATTCCTTGCAATGTGTTTCTCTGATCATACTTTAAAACTCAGAGCATCCTTGCTCAGTTGAAAACACTTGCTGCACATCTTATCACCTGCAATATCTCATGCTTACTATAAATAAAATATATTATTACACTAAATACTTATTATTCTCACAATCTAGGTTGTTTCCATTCTCTGTGCTCAGAGAGCCCCCAGCTAGTGCTTCAAAACCACATTCATCATACCAAATGTCAATCATCTAGTTACATGTTTGCTATAATAACAGATATTTTATTTCCAGTCTCTTGTGTTTTCCAGGTACCATACCTGTGATAAATGCTGGGTGAATGATTTATTTTCTGGAACCTTATGTCTAAATAGTGCCCTGGTTTCTTAAGATATTCAGTTTCTACTCAAATCTTAGAGTATGTATCCAAAATTCTAGAAGTATAAAGATATCACACTTTTTAAGAACAGACTTTATGAATGTTTTAAGCAAAAAAAAAAAAAAAAAAAAAAAAAGGATAAAGCTTCTGCCAAAGTGAAACTATGGCATATTTTGCAGGCTTAGACCTTCATTTGAGAGTGGAGGATACAAGGGCATAAAGACAAATGTATTTGTGTTACAGATAGGAGTGTGCCATGCATGGCTCCTTTTCTGGCTTCAGCAAAAATGTGTGCTCCTTTAACTACCAGGTAAATCAAAGTTAAAATAATTACTCACCAAGGTCCTATTGGGAAATAACATTTAAACGCACCTAATTTAATTTCCTTCCTCAGTTATGTTTAAGTAAATTAAACCAATACTGCCAATTATTAAGGAATCTGAGCAAGATTTTAAATTTTATTTATGGAACTGGTAGATGTGAAATCTGGACTGTATTTTACTGTTGTGAGGCAATCGTTATTCACCACCTAAAACCATTAGAACTTAAAATTAAAACAATTGTAAGAATCGACTGATCCCATCCAGATTGGAGAGAGTAACCTCAAGAAACAAATAACAATAAATGGTGGCAAGGATGCAAGGAACATGGAACACTCCACAGCTGTTAGTCAAGTTGTCGCTAGTACAACCACTCTGAAAGTCCATGTACAAACAACTCAAAAGTTAAGATAGGCCTGCAATGCAATTACACCATCCATGAGCATACACACAAAAATGCCTCTTTATCCACCACAGAGATACTTGTTTGTCTCCATCAGTCTCTATTGCTGTTCTTTTCACAATAGCAAAGGAAGAAATCTCTGCATCAACTGATGCGTGGATAATGAAGTGTGGTACATGTACACAATGGCCAATACTATAGATTCTGTCTTATTGGAAGTCCTAGTCTCTAACTCTTAAATACATGTGGGTAGCCAAGAATTAACGAGGAAAAAGCATCAAGACAATGGCAAGGGGCTCATGAGAGGGGAAATAAGAAGGATTACATTTGCTCAACAGTGTTCATAGCAGCTTTATTTGTAATAGCCAGAACCTGGAAACAACCCAGATGTCCCTCAACAGAGGAATGGAAACAGAAATTGTGGTACATTTACACAATGGAATACTACTCAGCAATTAAAAAAAAAAAAAAAAAAGAAAAAGAAATCGTGAAATTTGCAGGCAAATGGTGGGATCTAAAATAGATCATCCTGCGTGAGGTAACCCAGAATCAGAAAGACACACATGATATATACTCACTAATAAGTGGTTACTAGATATATCATATAGGATAAATATAATACAATCTGTACACCTAAAGAAGCTAAGCAAGAAAGAGGACCCTGGGTAAGATGATCATTCCTCACTTAGAAAGGCAAACGGGATGAACAAAGGAAGATGGAGAAAACAGGAACGGGACATGAGCCTATCCCAGAGGGCCTCTGAAAGACTCTCCCCAGCAGTGTATCAAAGCAGATGCTGAGACTTATAACCAAACATTGGGCAGAGTGCAGGGAATATTATGAAATAACAGGGAGATAATAAGAGCTGAGAGGACAGGAGCTCCACAAGGAGAACAACAAAACCAAAATATCTAGTCCCAGGGGTCTTATCTGAGATTGATACTACAACCAACGACCGTTCATAGAGATAACCTAGAACCCCTGAACAGATTTAGTCCATGGCAGCTCAGTATCCAAGTGGGTTCTCCGACATGAACTCAGTGGCTGGCTCTTCGATAACCATCCCCTGATGGGGGAGCAGCCTTGACAAGCCACAGGGAAAGACAATGCAGGCAGTCCTTATGAGACCTGATAAGCTAGGGTCAGATGGACAGGGAAGAGGACCTCCCGTATCAGTGGACTTTGAAAGGGGCATGGAAGGAGATGAGGGAAGGAAGGTGGGATTAGGAGGGAATGAGGGAGGGGGCAACAGCTGGAATATAGAGTGAATAAACTGCAATTAATCAAAAAGAAGGGTAAGGGAAGGCTGTGGGGCAACAGCAGAGCAGAGTGGAAGTAGGAAGCTCTAGGGCTAAGCATCAGGCTAAGCAGGGCCAGGGAGGTTGTAGGAACAAGAGAAGGATGAACCAAAAGGAAGCATATACGAAAATCCCACATGAAACCTGAAGAGTATGGAAACATAGAAGATTCTTTTCAAGTTAATTTTAAAAGTAAATATAAAAAAGAAAGTTATGAAGGTTTCCAAGAAAAAAAAATAATTGAGAATTGGTAAGCTTCGAATCTCAACTGTGTATAAAAGCTTACACACACACACACACACACACACACACACACACACACACTAAAGACCTGGACATGATGTTGGAGGGTAGTAGTAGAAAGTCACAATGTTGAACAGTGCTACAACCGGTATAGTCATGAGAGAACAGACTGGGGAGTTTGAGTCCAGTCCAGTCAAACACAAGGCGCTCTTCAGAGAGAGGCAACAGAATCAAGAGAATTTAAACGGATTCATTTATGATATCCAGATCATATTTAAAAATCATCAGATATAAAAATAAAAAGAACAAAAACTTTGCCTGTTTCTTTTCTGAAGAGGAGTCATTAAAAACTGTCCTGATTAAGCCTCTGTATTGCAATTAACTCGAATATATAAAGGCTATAATGAATACATTCACAAAGTCAGAGGGAAAATGGCACTTAATGAATGTAAAGGAATTATAGCAGAGAAAATAGAAACCAAAATAAACGTGAAAAGCCCAAGGAGCAAAATAGAAATTCTAGAACTAAAGCATACAACACATAAAAATGACTCTGTGGCTGTAACAAAAGGCCTGAAATATTGGAAATAACCGGAGAAATAAGAAATGTATTAGTGAAAGTAATGCAGTTTTAAAAATAAAGATAAGATTAAAGAAAAAAGAAATTTAATCTAAAAAAGAAACAACAAAATAATAGCTCATTAAAAACTCATGATTCTCAAAGTGGAAAAAAAAATCTATCCAGTCAATGTTTGAAAACAATGCTACAGATGAAAATTACTTCTCAGAATGAGGCCAGAAATCATAGTAAAGGAAGGAAATTTTTTTGTACTGTTGGGAAATGAAACCAATGTGGTAATAATAACAAAGTGGATTGAAAGCACAGCACTATAATCTTGAGTGTTTGTTATATTTTACTTGAAAAAGTAAGTCCAGCAGTGAATAGACTGATGGGATGCTTCCACATTTAATTCATTGGAAAGAAAAAAAACATTAAGAGTAACACAAACAGGTATAACTAAAAGATACTCAATTAAAAATAAAGTGAAATTGGCTGGCGATGGCTCTGTAGGCAAAGGTATTTGCTTTCAAGCTTGATGGTGTGAGTCTGGTCTCTGTGACCCACATGTGAGAAGCGGAGAAGCAGCCTTCACAAATCCTCTGACCACACCGTGTGTGCAATGTCACCCTCTTCTCTCACACACCCATAGCAGGCAAAATACATTAAAAAAATGTGTAATAGCTCTTAAAATTTGGCTAAATTAAAAATATTTTAAAAACAGCAAATAAAAAAAAATTAGAGGAAAAGCAAATTAATGGAAAAATGACAGACTATCAAACCTAAATACAACTGTTTCACTAGATAGCAATGATATGTTACTATGTAATACAATTATTAAGATAAATGATCCATTTTAATAAGAAACTAAGGATGTCAACACTATAAAAATGTAAAGAACAGCTACCTTGTGTCCAAAAGAAAAGTACATATTTAAATGAAGACACAAATAGGTTACATATAAACAGTTAGACAGAAAGGAAAAGAAAAGATTAACTATACAGAGGAAAACCAGAAGAAAATAAAAGAGGTATCATTATGATAAAAGTAATAGTCTCCAAGACAAGGATACACACAAAAAAAGGATGGTTCTTCCAAAATTCACTGTGTCAGAAAGGCACTTGTACATACAACAGAACCTTCAGATAAATGAAGCAAAATCTAACACAAGCAAAATAAGGCTCATAGAAATAATGAAATTAAAATTTTAAATATTTTCTCAGTAGTGTATTTTTAAATTTGCTATACCACTCCTAGGTATATACCCAAAATTTGCTCAAGTACACAAAAGGGATATTTGTTCAACCACGTTTGTAGTAGCTTTATTTGTAATAGCCAGAACCTGGAAACAACCCAGATGTCCGTCAATGGAGGAATGGATACAGAAATTGTGGTATTTTTACACAATGGAATACTACTCAGCAATCAAAAACGAGGAAATCATGAAATTTACAGGCAAATGGTGGAATATAGAAAAGATCATTCTGAGTGAAATATCCCAGAAGGAGAAAAACAAACATGGTATATACTCGCTCATATAGACCTACAAGATATGATAAACATAATGAAATCTACACACCTAAAGAAGATAATCAAGAAAGAGGACAAGGGCGAAGATGATCAATCCTCATTTAGAAAGACAAATGGAATATGCATTGAAGGTATGACAGGAGTCTACAGCAAAAGGCATCTGAAAGACTCTACCTAGCAGTGTTTCAAAGCAGACACTAAGACTCATAACCAAACCCTCGGCAGAGTGCAGGGAATCATATGAAAGAAGGGGAGTTAGTATGATATGGAAAGGATAGGAGCTCTACAAGGACCAAATATATCCGGGCACAGGGTCTTTTCTGAGACTGACACTCAACCAAGGACCATCTATGGATATAACCTAGAATTTCTGCTCAGATGTGGCCCGTGGTAGCTCAGTAACCAAGTAGTTTTCCAAAGTAAGGGGAACAAGGACTATTTCTAACAGGATCTCAAGGGCAGGCTCTTTGACCTCCCCTCCCACCCCCAGGGGATGAGCAGTCTGTTAGGCCACAGAGGAGGACTTTGCAGCCAGCCCTGAAGATACCTGATACAACAGGGTCAAATGAAAGCCTCCTCCCCTATCAGTGGACTTGGAAAGGGGCAGGGAGGAGACCAGGGAGGGAGTGTGGGGTTGGGGAGGGAATGAGGGAGTGGGATACAGCTGGGACACAGAGTTAACAAAATGTAACTAATAAGAAAAATAAAATTAAAAAAAAATCTGAGGAAAAAAAATTAATAAAATTTGGTAAATCAGTAGAATAATCAAGCAATAGAGAAAACCTTGATCAATATCAATAAACAATCATAATGAAATATTATTTTCAGAATTGTGTAAGAAATTCACATCTTACTTCAAGTAAATCCCATAAGAAACACAGCTTCTAACTTGTTGTGCAAGATTAAATAAAATCTAATAATCACACACACACACACACTCACACACACACCTTCTTCTTCCCACTTCAACTTGCTTGTTAACTTATTAGTAAATTGAAAGTACTAACTCACACTTTAAAAATACAGGATATAGAAGTATAGGGACAGAAGTAATGATAAATTTGTTATTTTTAGGGTATCATATGCCAGATACCAAAAATTGATAGAAATCATAAAATGGTTTTAAAAAATGGCTGTACAGTACCTCAGGTGTAGAGCACAAGCTTAGAATATTTATGCCCTGAGGTAAAAAGAAAGGTATGAGCATATAGTCCTACATTTCTTCTGGACCTGGAAGTAAAACTCCTTAGCAACATATAGCAATACACTGTAGGGTTTTTATGAGAAGGGAATCCGGGGCTGTATGCTGCTTCTTTATGCACTAGATCAGAGGGAGCTAGTCACTGGAATACCACATCAGTTTCATGCCCAAAAGAGTGAGAACAATAGGACAGATGAATGTAGCAGAGGAAAAGAAACATGATATTCTCAAGAAGAAATGAAAACACGGGTGCCATTCAGTTTTGATGCACAGCTTTCCAAGATTTCTCTTCAAAGTCTACAGACAATGGAGTACCCACCTGAATAAAGGAAAACTACAAACAACTCAAATCCAGCTCTGTTTTTAGTAATGGAAGTTGAATGCTTTTCTTCTAAATTCTAAATAGGCAAAAGTATTCATTTTTATCCTTTCCATTCACTTAGGTGAAAGTTCTAGCTAATACAACAAAGCATGAAATATAAACATATAGATGATAGACGGGTAGATAGATAATGAAATTAAAAGAAAATGTGTAGCTGTTTGTACTGTCAGACAATATTATTGTTACTGATAATTTCTTAAGAAATAAGATACTTCTAGAAATACAAATAGTTCTAAAGCCCCCAAAAAAGTGACTCTATAAAAAATCATTTTACGTAGAAACAGAATATCATCAAGAACCAGAACTTCATAGGCACATCAAAAACCAAATATTTAGGGACAGATGTACTAAAAGTCTATTAAAATTTCTTCCCTGTAAGTTTAAAATTATTGTGGATATGTGAAGTTCATGAATTGTTAGATTCCATACCTTTAAATTTCATTTTACCAAAATTGAATTACTGATTCAATGTAACATCAAATTTTCAAAGTGGACATTCATAATCTTTTTATAAAATATTCAGGTAAATTTAAAGGTTTTTGGAAGGAAAAAAGTTTCAAAGGAAGGAGGAGGAGGGGAAGTTACAGGACTCTTTTGGTCTGGAGAATAAAGAATTCCAGAAGAGCCCCTAGAAGTCTTTCCTCCTGAGTATAATCTGAGGCATAGAATAGTGGCTGTGACTGACATGTGGGCTGTGGCCCAGGTCCTATGTGATCTGAGGTGTGAAACAATGGCTGTGACTAAAGTGTGGGCTGTGGGGAAGGTCCTGTAGTGATCTCAGCTTCTAGGGAGAGTTTGCAGCTAGAAGCTAAAATCTGGAAGCCAGCAGGGACAGATTGTTGAAGTGTGAGAGGACATCAATTCTAGAAATTTGCCATTAAGTTAGAAGGTAGAGGCTGTAGGCCCTGAGAACATCCGTGAACTAAGGCTGTCCCTGAGCTTAAATTCAGCAAGAGTATGTCTACCTTAATCCCAGGAAGTTCAGAAACTGCATTCAGCCAAGGATCTAAATGAACTTGGGAGAAAGCCAAAATTCAAGATGTGAATTCACCCATCTGATTTCTTAATTTAAGCCCGTGGGATGTGAGCAGACAGCCCAGGCAGGCAATGCCTGTACTTCCAACCTACAGAACTGTGCGATAATCATAGCTATTGTCTTAAATTGCTAAGTGTGGTTAATTTGTTACTAAGTAATAAGAAATTGAATGTACTGACTTAATAACTTACTAATAGTTACCATATGAAAGTTATATTGTGTTGATTAGACATTGTACAAAGATTATCAATGGCATGAATGGGATAATACACAATCAAAACTTGTCTGACAGAAATGGTTATGCAATTCTCAAGATACCAACAATTCATTAGTGGAATGAGTGTTTTTCAATGAATGAAGCTACAACAATCAGATATTCAGAAGAAGGGAAATGCATGTCTACATTTCTCACATCGACAAAAATACTAAGATGCATATTATCTAAAGCATGAAATCCAAGATCTAATTACTAGAGGAAAAACACAGGAATATTTTTTTTTTTTACCATCAGTAGATACAATTTTCTTAGAAAGAACATAAAAACTAATATCTTAGAAAATTAATATATTATGCTTCATCAAAATTAAATTATTTGTGGGAATAAGAAACCATGATGGGTCTGAAGCGATATTTAGTAGTTAATTCCATTGGTGCCTTAGCAGAGGACATGAGTTTGATTCCCAGCATCCTGAAAAGATGGCTAACAACTACTTGTAACTACATTTCCGAGTTATCCAGAGCTCTTTTGTGGTTTCACAGCCACATGCACAGCATAGGACACACACATAGACAGATGTGTGCATATACACAAACTATTTTTTTTTAAAGAATTGATTGTGGAAGTACACAGATAATCAACAGGTGATAAAGTATTCACAAAACATGTGTTATATATTGCAAGTTTCTGTTTTCAATTTCCAGTTTAAGGAAGCATCAACAAAGAGGAAAAATTGTTTGTTATCACAGAGTGGATTCAGTATATGGCCATGCTTGGTGGGTATGCGATAAGCAGTACCTCACAGAGGGAGCACATCATGGAGAAAACCACTGTATCTAGTGTCATCTTGGAAAAGAAGACAGCTGCCAATATTATACCTCTTTGACAGGCCTAAGGAATCAGAATTCCTCATCCTCATCCCTGTCCAGTATAATGCCTCTAGGCCTGAAGTGTGTGGGAGCCTTAGCCGTAAAGTTTGGGAAGGTCTCTGGAGTTCCTTTGGCAATAAAAGCTTGCATCTTATAGTTCATAGTTTCTTACCCCTTTGTCTTCAGCCAGAGATGTTCTCCCTCTCTTGCCATCTCTCTCCTTCCAGTGTCCTTCTTTCCTTGCCCACTCTAGAATGGTTTCTGTTTCTTTATCAGGGCTCAAGCGGTTGGGCACCCAGGGACTGCTGCAGCTTCACTGCCTCTGCCTTTGCCACTCCCGTGCTGTCCCTGTGGCTGAAGTCTTTGTGTAACCAGCTCAGGGTTCACTATCAAAAGTCTTCAAGAACAGACAAGATGTACCTAATATTCATCATGACGTGAGAGCTCACAACTGTTTCCCAGTTCACTCACTCAGCAAGTGTCAGCTACCAGCTTATATATCTTAAAGGGGGCCTGAGACCCATCACAGACATGGAGGCTTGGGTTCTAGTGAATTTATATCTTGGGTTTGTTTGTTTGTTTGTTTGTTTGTTTGTTTGTTTGTTTGTTTGTTTTACATCAGTCCCAGGAATCTCTGTATTAGGCCACCAAAACAAGTGCTGTCCCTCTATTCCAAGTGAATGTGAGTTTATAGTCATCTAGAGGCTTGTGGTGCAGATACAAACAGCCTTACCAAAAGCTGCTCCTCAGGCAGGGGGTATCTTCTGAAATCTTTACAAAGATTTTACATCCACCCATGAAACTAGCTAACATCCTGACAATCTTTTGCACAGAACAGCCAGAGCATTGGTAAAAAGTCCAACAGGCATTGAATATGGAGCCAAATGGCTCCATCAGCCAGTATTTTTACATCTTTGCAGAATAAATATCAGACATATTTATAATAAAACCATGAACAAATTCTCATCCACAAGAACAATGGTGTCTTTTAATAGATATTAATTAGTGCTTTAACAAAGCTAAATGCTGCCCAGTGCCTCTCATTTGCCTAAATCCACTTGTGTAACTTTACAAACTTTTCCCTGCCAGTAAACCATATACCTAAATAATTGAAAAAAAAAATCATTAATTGCACTTCTATTTTTACCACAAAATTTCAAAATGGAAAAGTTAAGTAAAAGATTTTTAACAGTCATTCATAGGTGAAAGAGAGAGAGAAACAGGAATGAAGGAAGGAAGGAAAAGAGAAAAACATCATGAAATTCTTGTCAATAGCAGATCATACTCATGGTGACAGATGACATTCACAATGGCAGATCACACTCATGATTTCAGATCACACTCATGGTGACAGATCACATCATGACGCCATAAGAATACACCATCAGTGTCTTGCCACTTTAGTTTGTGTCAGTATACTTGATTTTTCTCTCACTTATAAAATCTAACAGAACAAGTCCTCTTTATAAGGAGGTTGAAACCATTTAACAGTGTAGAGACAAAATAGTCTCCAAGATCAATTTTCAACAGGCAAAACCACACCAAAGTATAGTTTGTATCAATGGTGAGAGTGTACCAGATTGAAACATTTCCAGAGATAAAATAGTTGCACTCATAAAATCCCTTCCCGGTAACATCCACATAATTCTGTAGACCAAAAACTGGAGCATCATTATCCAATACAGTTGATATATAAAATTGCCCAACACCAAAAGACTGTGAGAAGAAAAGAAACAGTGATGTCTGAATGGCTATCTATGGCAAGAACAAATGAGCTTTGACAATAAAAATCCATCACTGCTAATTTTTTTTTGCTATGTTCCACAACAGTGAAAATTCTAGAACCTGCCATCTCTGTGATCTTACATACATACATTTCGTGCACATATATTTTGAGAGAAAATTAATTACATTCATTATTTGAAAGTGAAGGAAACACACCATGTGCCCAATGTACAGCAGAAATACAACTGCCATAGTTCAGCACACAGAAGAAACCAGGATCAGAGGACAAGACATAGCACGAGCCCAGCCTGCCTACCAGCACCACCAGGTCTCAGTTCACAGAGGACACCCATTCAACAGGGTATGGCTCAAGCTTTTCAATACCAGAGGACAGTGCAACAGAGCAAATATCCTAGAAAGGGCAGATCACAGTCCTCGGCTTTCCTGGGAAGCTATGGGATGCCCTAACCAGTTCAGAGATTGATTATTGAAACTAGTCAGAATCCTTTCCATGGAGACAGACTTTATTGCCTAGAAAATGATCACCTCCCACAGAGATGTGAATCAGGTGCTCTGAAATGTTTTATGCTTGGGCTTCTTCATTGCACTTAGGCCAATGATGGCTGGCTTAACTGGGCCATATTAGGATTAAGATAGGATCTAACAGATCTGTTTGCTGAAGGTAAAGTTTAAAGCTCTTCAATGAGAGATTTCAGATGCAATGGTAGAAATTCTTGCCTGTGCTTAACTCGTGTTCCTATTTGAGAGTGAAGTTTAACAAAGAGCAAACATTACCTTATTTTGCTTGTAGCAAAATCATAACAAGACATTAATTTTACTTTACAAATTTTTTTTTATGGCCGAAGGCAAAGTAAACCTTATTGTTTGCTTTACTAGATATTAAAATTTGTTTTTTGTTATTCTTGTAATCTATAATGCCACTGTGAGTATACTGGAGCTGTTTAAGCATGCTTTATGACAGGTGACTTCATTATTTCTGCTTCCATTTAGGGCAAACATTTCAAAGTATTCAATAAAATCACATGCACTTTTGTCACTCTCATACCTTGGAAGCCTTACTGCTGTTATCTATAAGCGTGATGAGAAAACAGGAATTGATAAATGCTGTGCATCCAGATGAAGTATGGAAAGGGAAATCATGGCCTGATGAGGGCCATACAAGGTGACTGGCATGAGCATGTTTCACAAGAACTATCACAATGAAGCTGGCATTCTGGGGCTCTGCTTTCCCTGATACTTCAGATCACTTTATTGTAACATAGTAGATGGTTTCTTTCAGCCTCTGTCCTCTCTTCTGCATAGTTTAGGTGTCGTTCTTCCACAAGCAATTGCTAGGCATCTATTAAGAAACAGAGCTTCAGCTGAGTCTATACGTAAATTGGATATGATATCTTACTTCAAGGAAATGTAGTAAATATGTAAAGTTCATAAGAAAATAGAACAATATCACCAAGTCATCAGTTTCAACAATGCCACTAAGTTACATAAATAGAAAGTAGAGGGGGAAATGCTGAGTTTCAGCAGAAAAGTCCTCTTTGTGACTTGGCAAAGGTTGACAACACGTAGAAATGCAGTGCTGATAGGCAGGAATGTCCAGAAATAGTTATGATCTTGTGGTGCACCCCCATAGAAGTTTAAGTGCTAAAGGATGGCCGGGAATTGATGCAGTTGAGAATGAGGAGCATCCTGAGAAATGTCAAGCATGAATATGACCCTTCTATGGAAATGCAGCAGGCCAGTGACACAGATGGCACAAAAGTAATTAGTGATCTTTTCCTGTTATATTGCAATTATCTTGAAGTCCCCAGTCTTCTATAAAAGAAGAAAATATTAGCTCACTAAGTGAGTTCAGGATATTATCTAAGACAAAACTCTAAGCCATTTCTGCAAGTATATCTCAGTTTTTCTTTTGTTCTTTACATTTTTAAAAATGTAATGTGGGGGGGTGGAGAGAAGAATGGAGGGAGGAAGGAAAGGAGGTGTGTCATTACATGGTTGCATGTGTGTGGAAATCAGGAAACAGCTAAAGGGTGTTGGTTTTTTCCTTTCTACCATGTGAGTTCTAGGAATCTAATATAGGTTCCTCATAAATTTGACTAACTCATTAACAGAAAACAATTGTACATAACAACAAGAAAATCCGACATTAAATTTATTGCCAAATGCTACCAAATATTTACCCTTAAAATCTCTATGCTAATTTTGTAAGTCACAGTATCCAAAAATGGAATCCATGAGGGACTATTCATGCTAATCATGACCTCATTATCATAATCTTGAAATTAATATTTATTGAGCATTTATTACACATATCAATTCCCTGTGGACTGAGTAAGAAGCCTAATTGAGTCATTCTCGACTCCCTTGAGGTAAGTGTGTGTGAGATGGAAGATTATAGTGGCCAAAATATGAGCTTTGGACTCAAGAGGAACCTGATTAGATACTGGGCTTTACCACTTACGGCTCTTGGCTAATTAGCCTGTTTAAGTCTCTGTGCAATAAAGTCTTCATCAGCATATCAGTTACTCTCTTGTTCCTCTGACAGTCTATCTGCCAGAAGTAACTTATGGAAGGAAGGACTTAGTTTGGCTCATAGAGGAGGACCCAATCTACAACGGGAGGAGGCCAAGGTGGCAGGCAAGCACACAGCTGATGACATCACATCTACCCTCAAAGAGCTTGCATCTCAGTTTCTCCTTGTTACAGCTTTTGGGACTCAAACCCATGGAATAGTGTTGCCCACGTTCATGGTGGCAGCTGTATTTATTGTGGATCTTCTTGGCTCAGTGAATCAAAACCAGGAAGACACAGTAAGATGGGTGTTTTCATGAAGATTTTAAATCTAGTTAAGCTGCCAAGAAATATTAACCATAGCAATCAATTCAAAACAAAAATAATGATTGTGTCTTCATCCTGGGGGCTTCTAAATGTGAAATGAATAGGTTATGTAAGGAGCTAAAAACCAGTGCTGGAATGTTTTTATTTGTTTGTTTTAACAAACATTAATTTTGTTAAATAATAGTCTAAAATATTATTTGACTATTAATCACCACTATGCCTGAAAATTTTGTTAACATAAATGTAAGTACAATATGCATGAACCAGGAGATTTTTACCTTTCAATTTAAGAATAAAAAACTTTTGGATTTAGTTTTGTGTCTGCGTTCATTTTTATCCTGTGGGTGCTATATCTTAACTTTTGCTTAGAAATATTTATATAATATATATGTGTGTGTGTGTGTGTGTGTGTGTGTGTGTGTGTGTGTGTGTGTGTATCGGGAACTCTGTATTATTATGATATGTTTTAAACTGAATAACAATTGGGATAAATAGAATTAGGAAACAAGTAGTTCTTTGTAGGCAATGAGATGAAGAATTTAATGATTCCCTGAGTTTCATTCTAGGAGAAATGTAAGAAAATCATCTTTCCCCCCCCCTCTCAGGCAATATTCTTTTTATTTATTTTTATTTTTTTTTTTAATTTTATTTTATTTTTATTTTTAGTTACAATTTGTTAACTCTGTGTCCCAGCTGTATCCCGCTCCCTCATTCCCTCCCCAACCCCACACTCCCTCCCTGGTCTCCTCCCTGCCCCTTTCCAAGTCCACTGATAGGGGAGGACCTCCTCCCCTTTCATTTGACCCTGTTTTATCAGGTATCTTCAAGGCTGGCTGCAAAGTCCTCCTCTGTGGCCTAACAGGACTGCTCCTCCCCTGGGGGGGGGGGGGAGGACAAAGAGCTTGCCCTTGAGATCCTGTTAGAAATAGTCCTTGTTCCCCTTGCTTTGGAAAACTACTTGGTTACTGAGCTACCACGGGCCACATCCGAGCAGAAGTTCTAGGTTATATCCATAGATGGTCCTTGGTTGAGTGTCAGTCTCAGAAAAGACCCTGTGCCCGGATATATTTGGTACTTGTAGAGCTCCTATCCTTTCCATATCATACTAACTTCCCGTCTTTCATATGATTCCCTGCACTCTGCCATGGTTTGGTTATGAGACTTAGTGTCTGCTTTGAAACACTGCTAGGTAGAGTCTTTCAGATGCCTTTTGCTGTAGACTCCTGTCATACATTCAATGCACATCCCATTTGTCTTTCTAAATGAGGATTAATCATCTTCACCCATGTCCACTTACTTGATTATCTTCTTTAGGTGTGTAGATTTCATTATGTTTATCATATCTTGTAGGTCTATATAAGTGAGTATATACCAAGTTTGTCTTTCTCCTTCTGGGATATTTCACTCATAATGATCTTTTCTAGATCCCACCATTTGCCAGCAAATTTCATGATTTCCTCCCTTTTGATTGCTGAGTAGTATTCCATTGTGTAAAAATACCACAATTTCTGTATCCATTCCTCTGTTGATGGACATCTGGGTTGTTTCCAAGTTCTGGCTAGTACAAATAAAGCTGCTACAAACATGGTTGAACAAATGTCCTTGTGTAATTCACTTTGTATCCCCCGTGTGCCTCCCTTCCAATCCCATCCTCCCTCTTCCCCACCCCTGTTCCTCTCCCAGTCCACTGATAAGGGAGGTCCACCTCCCCTTTCCTCTGATCCTAGTCTATCAGGTCTCATTAGGAATGGCTGCATTGTCTTCTGTGGCCTGTTAAGGCTGCTCCCCCCTTAGGGGGAGGTGATTAAAGAACAGGCCAATCAGTTCTTGTCAGACAGTCCCTGTCCCCATTACTATGGAGCCCACCTGGATACTGAACTGCCATAGGCTACCTCTGTGCAGGGGTTCCAGGCCATCTCATGAGTGTTCCTTGGTTAGAGTATCAGTTTCAGAAAAGACCCCTGTGCCCAGACTTTTTGGATCTGTTTCTGTCCTTGTAGAGCTCCTGTCCTCTCCAGGACTAACTATCTCCCCCTTCTTTCGTAAGATTCCCTGCACTCTGCCCAAAGTTTCGCTATGAGTCTCAGCATCTGCCTCAATACTCTGCAGGGTAGAGCCTTTCATAAGCTCTCTGTGGTAGCCTCTTGTCCTGTTTCCTGTTTCTCCCTCCTCCAATATCCATCCCCTTTGCCTTTCTGAATGGGGATTGAGTATCTTAGCCAGAGTCCTCCTACCTGATTAGCTTCCTTATGTGTACAGATTTTAGTGTGTTTATCCTATATTACATGTCTAATATCCACTTATCAGTGAGTATATACCTTGTGTGTCTTTCTGCTCCTGGAATACCTCACTCAGGATGATCTTTTCCAGATTCCACCATTTACCTGCAAATTTCGTGATTTTCTTGTTTTTTATCGCTAATATTTCATTGTGTAGATGTACCACAATTTCTGTATCCATTCCTGAACTGAGGGGCATCTGGGCGGTTTCAGCTTCTGCCTAATAAAAATAAAGCTGTCACAAACATGGTTGAGCAGATGTCCTTGTTGTATACTTGAGCATCTTTTGGATATATGCCTAAGAGTGCTATAGCTTGATCTTGAGGTAGTACTATTCCTAATTGCTGAGAAAATGCCAGATTGATTTCCAAAATGGTTGTACAAGTTTACATTCCCACCAGCAGTGGAGGAGGGTTCCCCTTTATCCACATCCTCTCCAGCATGTGTTGTCTCTTGAGTTTTCAATCTTAGCCATTCTGATGTCTGTAAGGTGAAATATCAGGGTGGTTTTGTTTTGCATCTCCCTGATGACTAAGGAGGTTGAGTATTTCTTTAAGTGTTTCTCTGCCTTTCTATATTCCTCTACAGAGAATTATCTGTTGAGCTCTGTGCCCCATTTTTAAATTGGATTACTTGGTTTGTTGCTTTTAAGCTTCTTTAGTTCTTTATATATACTGGATATGAGTCCTCTGTCAGATGAAGGGTTGGTGAAGATTCTTTCTCAATCTGTAGGCAGTTGTTTTGTTTTGCTGATGGTGTCCTTTGCTTTACAGAAGATTTTCAGTTTCATGAGGTCCCATTTATTGATTGTTGTTCTTAGAGCCTGTGCTGTTGGTATTCTGTTCAGGAAGTTGTTTCCTGTGGCAATGAGTTCAAGGATCTTCCCCACTTTTTCTTCTAACAGGTTTAGTGTGCCTGGTCTTTGATCCACTTGGACTTTAGTTTTGTGCAGGGAGATAAGTATGGATCTATTTGCATTTTTCTACATGTAGACATCCAGTTAGACCAGCACCATTTGTTGAAGATGCTGTCTTATTTCCATTGTATGGTTTTAGCTTCTTTGTCAAAATTCAGGTGTCCGTAAGTGTGTGGGTTTATTTCTGGGTCTTCTATCTGATCCCATCGATCCACTATTCTGTTTCTATGCCAGTACCATGCAGTTTTTATTACTGTTGCTCTATAGTACAGCTTGAGATCAGGGATGGAGATACCTCCAGAAGATCTTTTATTGTAGAGGATTGTTTTAGCAATTCTGGGTTTCTTGTTATTCCACATGAAGTTGAGAATTTTTCTTTCAAAGTCCATAAAGAAATGTGTTGGTAATTTGACGGGAAAAGCAATCTACAGTTTCAATGCAATTCCCATCAAACTATGTTGTATTCTTAAGAAAACCAGAATACTAGACTAGTTTATGAAGCTGTGAGGTGCATATTGCTCAGAAAGAAAACATGGAGGCAAATAAAAACTAGATCTGTGGGTTGGGGGAAGAGCAAGGAATATGTTCTTGAGAAGGCAAGTTACTGCATATTACTCATGCATTTGACCATATATTTACTCAGCTCTTGTTGGGTTATGGTTGTCTTACCTTAGATTGAAAATTGCTTCTAGTTATCTGCCGGGGCCTAGCCGGGCAGAGTCGAACG
The DNA here is from genome assembly GCF_907164565.1 of Psammomys obesus. NCBI lineage: Eukaryota > Metazoa > Chordata > Mammalia > Rodentia > Muridae > Psammomys > Psammomys obesus. The sequence continues at coordinate 10,901,251 of NW_026592548.1, forward strand.
GTTCTTGAGTTGGGCGTGAGGATTAAAATTAATAAAATGAACACACAGCACACAGGAAACTTTTTAAAGGTCCAGACTCCACAGCCACGGCAAAAGGCAGACTGCTGTAGCAAGCGGCGTCAGCAGCAAGCCTCAAGTCTCTGCCTGCCTCCTCTGTCTCCAGCCTTCTCCTCTGTCTCCAGCCTTCTTCTCTGTCTCCAGCCTTCTCTTTGTCTCTAGCCTTCTCTTGCCGTAACTGTCGGCCTGTCTTTTCATTGTAGAGTTTCTGAGCCAGAGTAGAAACATCTCAGAACAATAGGTTAATTTGCACAAGGAGCTAGAGGAAGAGGTGTGACCCTCACAAGCTATCCCACCTGCTGTCACAAACAAAAGGAGATGGACTTGCAAGTTCTCTGCCATTAGTAAAGGCCAGCTAAAAACCATCTCTCCACCGAGATTTAAATATCAAAGCCGGCCGCTTGGAGTCAGGCTCCTGACAGTTATCATATATTATCTCTAGGATGGACTCAAGTCTTCATTTGAATATTCCACTTGAGGTATCATACTCCTATGTTCTTAGTTGTCATAATTGAGATTTTAAAATTCAAAATATTATAGAGATACTGTGATTTGAAAGGTTGAAGTATTACATACAGAAATAAAATTAAAACTCCCTTATAAAATGAGCCACAGAAAATTGGAGATAATTCAAAATATCCGTGTTCTACTTGGATAGGCTACTATAACACTGTAGTTGGTTAATGGTAAATGCTGAAGTAAACCATGTCTGAATTTAATTGAGTTTGCTCTTCTGAATTTTTAAGATGGTCTCTACATGTGTAAGATGTACTCAGTGTTGCTGTATAATTGAATCTGGCTGCCGACTCCTGATCCTTCTGCCCCTGCTGCTGGGCTCATAGTCGTGTTCCACCATACCCAGTTAGTACTGTAGTTCTCACCAGCCTTTTTGCAGTGCCATGTCCTCACTCTGGTGCCACCAGAACCCAGTGAGATAGGTTCATGTTGATCTTCTTCTCTAGGGTTCAGAACATTGCCTTGATTCTAAACATGGTTTGCAGACCACAGAGGTCATTTGCGATCATTATTTAGTGTATGGAGCTGCAGGCAGTCCATTGTGTGTCTACTCGGGAAGCATATTGGCTCACACATGTAAACTACAGCTACATGATCATTTTTATTCTCCTCCATCGCTAACTTAAAAAAAGACGATCACAATATTTTCCCTTTTTAATGTTAAATAGACATTTTAAAGCTAACCAGGGGGTGGAGATATTATTTATTTGTTCTAAGTGTTGTGATTTAGTAGAGGAATATGACAAGTAATTATCTGGGGAAAAGAGTGAGGATAAATTTTAAAATTTAAGGGCCTTATGAAGGCCCTTGTTAAAGTTAAAATAAAACAACTCTCCCACCATATTTAAAACAACTGAGGTGGCCTTCATTTTAGCTTAGTCTGCTTATTTTATGCCACCTTTTTTTATGCATTTCTTCTCCTCCATGTTACCTACCTACCCCACATATAAATATCCCTGAGAAGTATTTTTATTCATGCTCCAAATAATTGGAGTCAAAATAATTGTTGCTTTCCATAATGTGTATTAAAACAAACATAGTCTATTAAACACATTAATCATAATTTTTCAAATATATTCTTGCAAAAACTGTCCATATGATAACTATTATATTATTAAAGGACACCCCTCCTGCTTCTATATATAGCTGGTGTTTCAGGCCTTTAATATTTTTTAGACTATGAATAAACTGTATTTTGAAATGATTTAGTCCTTCATCAATTAAAAAAAAATGGGTCCACATGAATTTGCTGAAAGGTTGTTTACTAAATACATTCAAATATAATCTGTTTAATTATCTCTAAAATTTTTTCTTATATGAACCAATGCAACTGATCACTGGTTTTCTAAGCCCTTGGGATATAGGCCCTACAAAAGAAAAAATCAGGCAGCCAATAAATAAAAATCTTATTTTTTGTTGTTGTTGTTAATATTGACCCCCAAGATCTTTACGAACATATCCCTGTTCAAGCATGCAGTAGGAGCACCGTGTGGAATTTACTAATTCCTGGAAATAGTGACGAGGTAGTCAATACTCTGAAAGCTCTCCATGAGGCCGTAGTAATGTGCACCACTGTGAATTCTTTAAAGCTGTCTATCGATTTGCCTATGAAAAAATTAACAATACAGTGGAATGTGAATATAATTAAATTTGTGAGAATTGTTCTAAAATTAAAGGAGATCAGCTTCTCTCGATGCATCAGCTTGAAGACTCAAATTTCATTAGATGCTGCAAGCTGCCATACCACACTGTAAAATCCAGACCGGAGAAAATGGTCATTATTGGAAATTAACTTTCTCTCTCTGTCAGTGTTTATGTTTTCTGGGCTACTATGTACCAGAAAAAAAACAGTAGGGAGTTCTGTGACTATGAGCAAGTCAGAAAAATACTTTGAACCTGAACTTAGTATTCTGGGCATGAATGAGAATTGACTATTAAAGGATTAACTCTCTGCCTTGCCTATAACTATGGGATGAAACCCACATATGTGGCTTTTTGTCTCACTCTCGCATACATTCTGCTGTTTCCCATCACAGCCAGAAGGCACACCACATCTTTGGGATTTCTTCACTATGTCCTTTCCTTAAGCATAATTTTCAAATCTTTCAATCATCGCCTAAACAATTATCCAAACTGTTTCCCCGTTTTTATTAATTTCACTTCCCTAGTAAGTGGAATGCTTTTCTACTACCTAGAGTTTTGTGTTTTCCCAATTGTAATTTATATCACAGGCCATTGAACTGTAAACTTCTTGAAACCCAAAACTGAATTTGTTCATGTTCATATTTCCAGCATACACCTCAGTCTTTGCTGCAGAGAAGACAACCCAAGAACATTGGATGAGTAAGTTAGCTGATTAAGCTGACATTATAATTTCCTAAGATCCAATTAAAATTCTTTTCTCAGCAAGGTCAATAATTGAGTAACTGTGCCTGTCACCAAGACCTGAGTCAGTCCCTGAAATACACATGTTGGAAGGAGAAAATGAACTCTTGCAAGTTGTCTTTTGATTTCCACATACACACATGCTTCAGCATGCATACCCATGGGCACAGACACACCCAAATACTAAATAAAATAAATTCCATTTTTAAACTTTTCAATAAAAATAGAAGGAAAAAAACAAACTATCTATTGTTCCCCAGGAATCAATTATAAAATGAAGGTGGACCCTGAAAACCAATTGAGAACCTTTGACATATTCATAGGCTCTGTTCCTGTCATTAGAGTACTTTGGTCTTAATTCTGGTTAGAATAATAATAATAATGAATATTGGTTAAACCAACTACAGATCATTTCCCTCCACAACTGTGAGCAACTAAAAGTTCTAACTGGTCCTATGCCATCTGGCAAGGTTTTTCAATCTGGTTCCTAGACACAAGAAACCAAAAAGAAAAGCAAAAAACAAAAAACAAACAAAAAAACTTGATGTGATAATTGAAATCCCATTTTGTTTTAGTTTTTATTTCAATATAGTAAACATCTCTTTGGTGAAAAAAACAAACAAACAAACAAAAAAAAAAAAACAAAAAAAAACGTTACTAAATGTTACAGAACTGTAATAGCTAAAGAGGACACAAACAGGCACATTAAAAATATAATTGGAGAGCAACAGAACAAGATAATTTGAACCCAGGGAATTCCCAGAGACTCAGACTCCAACCAAGGACTATTCGTGGAGATGACCTGGAACCCCTGCACAGGTGTAGCCCATGGCAGTTCAGTGTCCAAGTGGGTTACATAGTAATGGGAAGAGGGACTGCCTCTGACATAATCTGATTGGCCTGCTCGTTGATCACTTCCCCCTGAGGGGGAGCAGCCTTACCAGGCCACAGTAGAGGACAATGCAGCCACTTTTGATGAGAACTGATAGACTAAGATCAGAAAGAAGAGGAGAACCTCCCCTATCAGTGGACTTGGGGAGTGGCATGCATGCAGAAAGGGGAGGGAGGGTGGGATCGGGAGGGGAGGAGGGAGGGGCTTATGGGGGGATACAAAATGAATAAAGTGTAATTAATAAAAAATTAAAAAATATATATAATTGGAAGAAGCCAATTTTAAAATTCAAATAAAAGTGTTATTTTCTCAAAAATCCTACATTGTTTTATTTTCTTCATTTTTTATTTTATTTATATTTTTGTAAAGTACAGTTTATTCACTTTGTATCCCCACTGTAGCCCCCTCCCTCATCCCCTCCTAATCCCACCTACCCTCAACTCATCTCCTACCATGCCCCTCCCCAAGTCCACTGATAGGGGAGGTCCTCCTCCCCTTCCATCTGATCCTAGCTTATCAGGTCTTATCAGGACTGGCTGCATTGTTTTCATCTGTGGCCTGATAAGGCTGCTTCCCCCCTCAGTGGGAGGTGATCAAAGAGCCAGCCACTGAGTTGATGTCAGAGACAGTTCCTGTTCTTATTACTAGGGAACCCACTTGGAGACTGAGCTGCCATGGGCTACATCTGTACAGGGATTCTTGCGGATCTAGGTTATCTCCATGCATGGTTCTTGGTTGGAGTATCAGTGTCAGAAAAGACTCCTGTGCTTTTATTTTTCTCAAAACAAACAAACAAACAAACAAACAAAAAACAACCCACATTATTGTAAAAAGCATGCTTTAAAAAGCATGCTTTAAAAAGCATGCTTAAAAAGTTCAAAACGTAAAAAAATGTATAAATTTAAAAAATCAGGTTAATAAGAGTCGAGTCAGTACATAGATTTGTGTGTGTATGTGTTTATATATATATATATATATATATATATATATATATATATATATATATATATATATTTCAGAACACAAAGAATAATCCTAGGCTATGTGCAAGGTTTTTCATTATTAAAAAATTAGAGTTTTCAAAGAGCTAGACACTGAGTTCATGTCAGAGACAGTCCCTGTTCCTGTTACTAGAGTACCCACATGGAGACTGAGCTCTTTGATCACCTTCCTCTGATGGGGGAGCAGCCTTACCAGGCCACAGAGGAAAACAATGCAGCCAGACCTAATGAGATCTCACAGACTAGGGTCAGAGGGAACAGGAGGAGGACCTTTCCTATCATTGGACTTCCAGGAGGGGCATGGGAGGAGATAAGGAAGGATGGAATTGGGAAGGGATGGGGGAGGCTGCCAGAGCTGGGATACAAAGTGAGTAAACTGTAATTAATAAAAATAAATAAATTTGCAAGAAAAAAAAAAGAAAAAAATAAAGTTTTGAAATTTGAAATGTGAATAAATATTCATGGTCTGTGATATAAATATGTAATTTATCATCTTATTTAATGCAGGAGAAATTAAGCTACTAATAATATAAATTAAAGAAACTGACAGTCAATTCAAACAACAGTTATGCTGCAAAACTTTTAAAAACATAGGAATCCATTTTTAATCTATTTAAGTTCTGAAAAGTTGCACAACAATAAGGTAATAGTAACTGTGTAAAACTGAAATGTGAGCATGCTTACATGTGTGGATAAGTTGATGTGTACTGAGGGAGAAAAAACTGTCAAGATTTGTTTCAAATGTTAACAGTTTTATCTCCTGGGATAAAAACAACATAAGCCTAAACACCTAAACACATTCTAGATATAAGGATAGATCTTCTAAGATATTTAAGTACAAGACCATACATAAAATGAAGTATATGCTATCTTATTTATTTTAAATAACAAATAAATGACTTTTAACTGTCATTGATTTTCATCTGTTTTGCATTTTCTAGAACAAACTTGTATTTCTTTAGTTACGAGATAACACATTAAAAATGATGTTTAACTGAATATTTAGTGTTTTAAATATTATGTGGTGGGAAGATTTTCTTATGCAATGGAATACTACTCATCTATCAAAAACAGGAAAATCTTGAAATTTGTGGGCAAACGGATGGAACTAGGAAAGATCATCCTGAAGTGAGGTAACCCAGAAACAGAAAGACACTCATTGTATACACTCAGTTATAAGAGGATATTAGCCATATAATATAGGGTAAACATACTAAAACCTATAGTTCTGAAGAAGCTAAACAGCAAGGAGTACCTTATGGAAGATGCTTAAATCTCACCCAGAATGGCAAACAGGATAGACATGATAAGCAGAGAGAGGGAACAGGAGCCCCACAAGGAGAACAACAAAGCTAAAAATCCTGAGTGCAGGGGGTCCTGCTGGGACTGATACACCAACCAAGGATTATGCATGGAGAGGACACAGACCCCTGCTCAGATGTTGCTGACTGGCAACTCAGTCTCCATTTGGGTTCAGGAGGAAGGGGTCCAGGGGCTGCCTTTGTGATGAACTGGGTTGCCTGCTCTTTGATCACTTATCACTGGTAATGCTGCATTGTCAGGCCACAGAGGAAGAGGATCCAGGCAATGATGAGACTGGATAAGCTATGAGCAGATGGCAGAGGAAGAGAACTCCCCTTTCAGTGGACTAGGGAAAGGGTATAGGAAAGTACAGGGAAGGTGGATGGGCCTGGTAGGAGTTGAGGGAGGAAGCTTCAATTGGGCTATATAATAAATAAATTGTAAAAGAAAGATGTTAATCACTACTATAGAAAGTATAAGAACATATCTAACAAAAAACACCACAAATATAACAAAACAAAATAAAAACTAGGAAGCCATTTCCATATCTACTACCTAGTGTCTTGTGAAAGTCACCTTTCTCTAGAAATCCCACTTTAAATTCCATTTTTTTCCTTCTGACTTTCAGATAAAGGGTAAAAGAAAATGGACCATGTGTAATATAATAGCCAAGCTAATAAAATTGAAACACTACCTTACACCACATAAATTATCAATCTATCGGACACTTTAAAATGTTGGCTTGGGTACTAGCCAATTAGCCTTCAGTATGGGTGAGATATAGGCAACTGTTGAACTGTGTGCATCATGCCTCATGCTTCTCAAACTCCATGAAGGACCTCGGGCCACTTCCTTTATGATGCTCATTTCTTCAGATGATTTACATCCTCTGCCTGCAGTGGCAGTGCTGTTTTGTTGGAATCCTCTAAGTCATGTTAGAAACAAAACAATATCAACAGGTCAAATGTGGTGTAGGATTGATGACATCTCCAGAAGGAAGAGCCTCACATTGATCTCACATCCAGTTGTTAATTCGAATTCTGTGACCTCTCAGTAGCCCAGAAAACCAAAGGTAATTGTACCAACCTGGAAGACTTAATTTTTTTTTCCTCCCTCTAGAAATAAACCTTTGAAATTACATAGTTCCCCATTGGCATTTTTTTTGGAATGTGTATAGAGGGGGGAAATGGCTACTGACTGTTATTTTTCTATTTTATTTTGCTTTTCCATTTTGTTCATGAATTGAGTTCTAGTGTGAAGGTATTTCTTTGTGGTGTACCATGAAGAGGGAATAAGTAGACACCTTTTTCTTGTAAATAAATTCAAAGAACTGCAGATATTTTTAAACCTAATTATATTATAAAATCATAACAATCCATGTTTATCTACTCTAAAACACAATAAGCATCAGTTTAGGAGAGATATAGCAACCTTATGTTTAAGTAGATTAGAAAAGGTAATTAGTGTAGGTTCCACAGAATTTAGGTAATTTCTGGGAAAGAATCTGAAATAGTTTTCATTTGTTCCCTTGGACTTTATATACAGTAATTTTTTTTGAGAAATTTGGAGTCAAAACAATAAAGAATATTCTTGCTTGTAAAAAAAAAAAAAAGAAGCTGAACCCATATATGTAATGCTAAAAAGGAGGAAATAGTTTCAACAGGTGCCTAGCAGCCTATGAAGTTATCCTGAGAGGATGTACAATATCTAAGCAGAAAGATTACTGTGGTAAGGAAATGACTTGAGTGAATAACAGATCTAGAGTGTCAGCTCTGGAACACAGTAAGCACTCCAGAAGACAGGCAACAAGCTGCAAACCCTGGTAAGTATTTTTGCCTTTGAACCTATTTTCTTTTTTTTATTTATTTAATTTATTTATTTTTATTAGTTAAAGGTTATTCATATTGTATCCCAGACAGACCCTTTCCTCATCCCCTCCCAAACCCACCTTCCCTCACTCATCTCCTCCCATGCCCCTCCCCAACTCAACTGATAGGGGCACTCTTCCCTTTCCATACCCATAGCCTATCAGATCTCATCAGGACTGGAAGCATTGTCTTCCTCTATGGCCTGGTAAGGCTGTTCCCTTATCAGGGGAAGGTGATCAAAGAGACAGCCACTGAGTTCATCACAGAGACAGCCCTTGTTCCCATTACTAGGGAAACCACTTGGAATTGAGCTGCCATGGGCTACATCTTTGCAAGGGTTCTAGGTTATCTCCATGCATGGTCCTTGGTTGGAGTATCAGTCTCAGAAAAGGCCCTTGTGCCCATATTTTTTGGTTCTGTTGCTTTCCTTGTGGAGGTCCTGTCACCTCCAGGTCTTTCTATCTCACCCTTCTTCCATAAGATTCCCTGCACTCTGTTCAAAGTTAGGCTATGATTCTCAGCATCTACTTTGATACCTTGATGGGTAGAGTTTTTCATAGGCTCTCTGTGGAAAGCTTCTGTCCTGTTCCCTGTCTTTTCCATCTTCCATCCTGTTTGCCTTTCTGAGTGAGTATTGATCCTCTTACCCAGGGTCCTCCTTCTTGCTTAGCTTCTTCAGTTGTATAGATTTTAGTATGTTTATCCTATATTGTATGTCTAATACCCACTTATAAGTGAGAATATATCATGTGAGTCTTTCTGCTCCTGGGACACCTCACTCAGGATGATCTTTTCCAGTTCCCACCATTTGCCTGCAAATTTCATGATATCCTTGTTTTTAATTGCTGAGTAGTATTCCATTGTGTAAAAATACCACAATTTCTGTATCCATTCCTCTATTGATGGACATCTGGGTTGTTTCCAGGTTCTGGCTATTATAAATAAAGCTGCTACAAACATGGTTGAGCAGATGTCCTTGTACATTTGAGCATCTTTTGGATATATGCCTAGGAGTGGTATAGCTGGATCTTGAGGAAGCCCTATTCCTAATTGTCTGAGATGGCATCAGATTGATTTCCAAAATGGTTGTACAAGTTTACATTCCCACGAGCAGTGGAGGAGGGTTCCTCTTTCTCCACATCCTCTCCAGCATGTGTTGTCACTTGAGTCTTTGATCTAAGCCATTCTGATGGATGTAAGATAAATCTCAGGGTTGTTTTGATTTGCATCTCCCTGATGACTAAGGAGGTTGAGTATTTCTATAAGTGTTTCTCTGCCATTAACCCACACACCTACAGATACTTGATTTTTGACAAAGAAGCCAAAACAATACAATGGAAAAAGACACCATCTTCAACAAATGGTGCTGGTCTAACTGGATGTCTACATATAGAAAAACGCAAATAGATCCATATTTATCACCCTACACAAAACTAAAGTCCAAGTGGATCAAAGACCTCAACATAAAATCAAGCATGAAACCTGTTGTAAAAAGAGTGGGAAAGAGTCTTTTATTCATTGGCACAGGAGACAACTTCCTGAACAGAACACCAGCAGCACAGGCTCTAAGATCAAGAATCAATAAATGGGACCTCATGAAACTGAAACGCTTCTGTAAAGCAAAGGACATTGTCATCAGAACAAAATGACTACCTACAGATTGGGAAAGGATCTTCACCAACCCTATATCTGACAGAGGGCTAATATCCAGAATATATAAAGAACTTAAGGAGTTAAACACCACCAAATCAAATAATGCGATTAGACCATGGGGTACAAAGCTGAACCTATTTTCTTCATCCAGTAACTTGAGGAAAGAAAAGGGTATGAGAATTTTGGTTGTGTCTGTGATTGTCCTTTCTTTAAGTAAAACACTGAAGAGTTTTTTTTTTTTAAGATGTACAAGTAAAATTTATAAATATCTGTGAAATCCTGCATATGAGCCATACTTAGTTATATGTCAAACTCAAGTTGACATATAACTGAGGTGGCCAGGTAATAGTCATCTAGTGACCTAGATAATCCCCACTCGTTTCACTTTGCCTTGGGTTTGTCTCCTGTAGCAGTAGTTGGGATATACACACATATGAACACACCACTCAAGAAAGATGTAGGAAGGCACTGCGTAGTGTCACAACTATAAAAGGACACACAGGTCATGGAGACCAGGTTAAAAAATGACTCACTGGAGGTTGTATACCAGACTTCCTTTGAGATAGGTCATGTCCGTGAAGTTTTCTAGTGGTTGTCACGGGTATTTTTTTTTTTTATATATTCTATATCTCAGAATTTCAGTGTTAATGGTACAAAGTTTTTAAATGTTAAAGATGTCATATAGACACCAAATATGTGTCATTATATTTCATATATAAACACATAGACTTTATATCTCTATATGGATATACATACATACATAAAGCACGCTTTATCTCACATATTTGTGTGTGCTGAGATACCAATCTACCTTCTCAGCAATGTTAACTACACACTAACTATAGTAACCAGTCCATACATTGGCTCTGCAGAACTGAGGTGTCTAATATATGAATGTTTGTAACCTTTGACCTATCTCTGTTCATTTCTCATGCTTAGCCCCTAGTGGCTACCATTTCTCTCTAGCTGCCTTTGATGTGTCCAGTGTACAGGTGACATCCATCATGTCTTTCTGTGTCTATCTTATTTCACTTAATGTTTTCGTGGATCATGTATATTACCAAAAAATAGAAGTCATTAAGACTTAATAATGTTTAGTTTGTGTGTGTGTTTGTATTAATGTTGAGAAACATACACAATATCCACATGGCCATATCTAAAATTTCAAACCCATTTGATATACTTCTCTCTCATAGAAGCTTTATTGATAAATAACTCACAAATGAAAATTTCAAAGTTTAAGATACATGTCATCATTATTTGATACATATGCCTAGAAACAATTCACATATTCAAGTCAACATATACAACCTGACATACATTACCCATTGTTGGTTAAGATTTGTTTCTGCCTCATGTGTGTGAGTGCTTCACTGCATGTATGTTTGTATACCCAGTGCTATAGTGGTCATGGAGGCCACAGAGAATGTGAGTTGCCTGAAACTAAAGTTACAGATAGTTGTGAGCCACCATATTGGTTCTGGGAACTGAACCCAGGTCTTCTACAGGAACACCAAGTACCCTTAATTACTGAGTCATCTCTCCAGTCCCTATCTCATCCATTTTCTCTTGACTGCTTGTTACTTTTCTGTGGAAGAAGAAATATCTCCTTTTAAACTTTGCTGGTTTTAATAGTAACAGTTTCCTTAAAACCTCTCCCAAGTCCTTGGACTAGCTGGGTGCTCATGTCACCTATCACCAAAAACATAATCTTTGTCTCCAAATTTAAATTCCAGTGAAATTTATTATCACAAGTGAAAAACACCCTGTTTCCTTATGTTTTATTTCTGGAAAACAATTCATGAGAAAAATATTTGATGAGAGAAAAGTGAATTTGTTGACCATTTGATTCTTTCTGTAGAGTAGGAAATCACTGGACATAAAGTCATTGGCCACTCCCAATCCATGTAGCCTTTAAAGCAATTACTTTGGGCTCCCCAGGATTTTAATATTAATGTGCATATCCAAGAGTTTATACACTACATTCGGAACTCACATATTTCTTTCTAACTACTCAAATCTTACACCTGTCGCTAGCATGCATTCACCACTTGCTTTCACTTTCCCACTTTTCCTAGTATTTTTAACAGCATCATTTTCAAAAACTTCTGGCATTATTTTCAAGTTACCTATAATAATAAGATGGTGCAATGAAAACGTTATTTTCTTTTTTCTTTACTCAGCTCAAACATTCAGGAGTTATGGCTTAGGAGTAGAAGCACAGGTGCGCGCGGCTTTCTTCAGTCAGCGGAGAGAAACGGTCTTGTTGGGGCTGGGAAGGAGGGCTCGCACAGACTGCCTCTGCGAGCCATGAAAGTTCCAAATGTTGAGCTTTTCGTCTTTAACAGGCTTAAATGTTCAGCCAAAACTCTATACATCTGCCGCGCTAAGATCTTCTGCCATTTTTTTCACTTGCGAATCTGTTTCATAAGTGCATCACACATATGTTTCCACACGCACACTGCAATTGTTTCTTCTCCTCTTCCTCTTCCCACTGGGAACACAATATGCACCCAACACACCTGTAAAAGGTTGACTGAAAAAAATCATACTTCATAGTCTGCCAAAAGAATGTGTGTATTAAATTGCTTCAGAAGGAGAAAGTTTCATTGTGATGAGACCAGGGAAATAGAAAAGAATCATAAAGTTTGGGTCAAAATGTGAGTTTATAAGTCTAGTTGCTACTTAATTTAAATTATAGTGGCAGCACAAGAAATTGTGCTTCACCAACACCTAGGGCTCAGGCCAAATGCTCTCTTTCCACTAGCTGCCCAATGGCTTCTTTCTGTCTAAAGAGTTAACTCTCTGGGGGAGATACTCCTAGAAACCCTTCTGATAAAAAAGAAGGTTTAGTAGTCACAGGAAGGAACACCCATTCCTCCGCTTGATAATTAATAGGCAGTGCATTTGGGGTGGTGTAGACATGCATCAGAAAGTTTCCTCATGTTGTTTTGTTTTTCCTGTGTAGTCTTTTATAGCTAGACTAGTTCAAAACTCAGCTGTCTACCTATATCTGGCATATGAGCTCCAGAATGAAATTAACATCTCTAAAATATACCTTAGCATTTGATCTGGTTTGACTCTATTTATTGTTGGTCATACTGAATTCTACAAACTAAATTCACGTTTACACTGAGACGAATCACATTCACCTTTGTTTCTTGTGTCTCCTGGATTTGTAACGTATGAAAGAGGCCGGACATGAGAGATAAACTCTGCTACCTAATCTTTGACCATACCTGCTTGGTAAGTTTGTTAAGTGATAGAAACGGAGAGCAAAAAATAGCTTTGATCTAATTCAGTCAATTTTAGCGTTTATTTCAGAGTCTAACATCACAAGACTTAGGAAAGCAATCAAGAAGAAATCAAGTTTATTTTTATTTAAAGGTGCTTACTTTATTGACATTTTCACAATCATGGCTAATACTATTCTGGGGTTTAATACTAATCTAAAATATTTTACAGTGTAGCAAAATGACATGCTTACCAAGAAAAAGGCATTACATATACTAATATCTAAAAAGATAACACAGTTAAAATATCATCTTATTATCTGTACTCAATGTTTCAATTGTCCTCTACACAAAAGGATTCTTGGTGGATGATAAGCCAGTAAAATGTTTTCCAAAATAGTATTCCACAGTGTTGCAAGGACTCTTTCCCTGAGGAGATGAAAACAAATACCTACTCCCTCCTTATATAGCACCAGAGACAAAGTACCATTCTAATAGAGTCCAATTTGGGGAACAAATACATTGAGTTAATTACACAGCACTAGTGGTGTATTGTTTACAGAAAGTGGGTGACTCTAAAGTAGCTGCACTGCAGAAAAGCCTCACCCCATCATGGATGATGACTTCTTACGTTCACGGGTGCAGAGCCCACCCAAGTCATACGTAGTCATAAGTCTGCCTTACATAGTCATATTGTAGCACAAGCTGAGATGATGGCTGTGAAGGTAGAATTGTACAGCTTCCCAGAAGGCGTGGATGGATAAAGTAAAATCTCACTTAAAGGCCCAATGCCTTTCTTCACTTTTTTCTTCTCTGTGGGAAAACCAAGGATCAACAGGAATGACCTCAGGTGACTGCTTCTAAGAGGAAGATGATGGCTGTCCTGCTGAGAGAATGGTGCTCTAGGGAACATAGTAAAAAGTAGGTGGTGAGTGTTTTAGATGCTTTCCTGTTGCTGTAATAAAGTATCATGACCAAGGCAACTTATAAGAGAAAGCATTTAATGGAGCTTACAGTTACAAAGGCTCAGTATGCTGTTTAGTCTTGTGTCAACTTGCCACACACTAGAGTTATCTGAAAGGGAGACTCTCAATGAGAGAATCTCCCCATAAAATCTAGCTGTAAGGCATTTTTCTTTTATTGTATATTTGTTTGCTTGTTTTAAGATGAAAATAGATTATTTTTTTCATACAAGGGATTCTGACTACAGTTTCCCTTCCCTGCATTCCTCTCAGCTCCCAGCCACTTTCCCTCTCCCTATGATCCACTCCTCCTCCATTTCCTCTTTAGAAAAAAACAGCCTCCAAGAGAAGACAGCAAAATGGGACAAAACGAGATACAATAAGACAATGCAAAAGCCCTCATATTTAGGATGGACAAAGCAACCCCATAGGAGAAAAAGAGTCCCAAGAACGGGCAAAAGAATCAGAAGTACACCCACTCCCACAATAAGGAGTACCATAGGAACACCAAGCAAACAGCCGCAACATATATGCAAAGGACCTGTTTCAGGTCCACTGCTTCTTCAGTCTCTATGAGTCCATGGGAGCCATGCCTACTTGATTTGGTGTGGCATGCTTTCCTGTTGTCCTCTGATGTCTACATACTTTCCTCCTTTTCTTTCACAGGGTTTCACAAACTCTGGAGATGTACATCTCCAATTTAGACCCTGTCTTTCCATAATTCATGGCTGTGTGTCTCTATACCTGCTCCCATCTGCTGCCAGCAGAAGCCTCTTTGATGGTGACTGAACAAGGTACCAATCTCAGAGTATAGGTGAATATCATTAGGAATAATTTTATCTATTTTTTTATTTGTTCTACTCTAGATTTCTGGGCTATCCAGTCTCTTGTTAATGGCCATCCATACACCATAGGACTTGGCAACCTTCTCATGGCATTGGCCTCAAGTTAAATCAAATATTAGTTGACTATTCTCACAAGTTCTGTGTCAGCAAAACCATGATATCTTGCAGGCAGGACAAATCATAGGTCAAAAATTTTGTGGCTGGGTGGTGCCCCAAGTTTCTCTTTCTATAGCCTGGAGAGTACCTTCCCAGGCCAAAAAGACTAGAACATGGTGGTGAAGGCTCCATGCAGACACCAGTTCTACCTCTCTTCACTGAATGAGCTGTGTGGTTGTTGTCCACAGCACTTTCTTAATGAGTGACTGTGGGGTGTGTGCCTAGGTTATTACAGGTGTGACCATGCCTGGGCTGGGGGTGAGCCAATGAGCAGCACATCTCTCTAGCCTCTGCAATAGCTCCCGACTCCAAATTTCTGCCCTGTCTGAGTTCCTGTCCTGGCTTTCTTCAGTGATGAACAATGATGCTGGAAGGGTAAGCCAAATAACTCCTCTCCGCTCCAACTTGCTTTTTCATCATGGTGTTTCATCATAGCAAAAGAAACCATAAGGCAACTTGATACTAGGAATGGGATATTACTGTAATAGCGCTGACTTTTTTTAAAGACTCTATCAGGGCCCTTTGCTATTTTGAATTGAGATTATGTTATTCTGATATCTGGGGCTGACAATAATTAATAAGATACTGGCTACACATAAGTGAAGCCTTTGCATTCATGGAGAAATGACGCTGGTTAGTTGGAGCTAAGAAATTAGCAACGATTGAGATTATACCAGCATCACTGAGGTAGAATCTTCTGGGAAGAACTTTGTATGTAGCCAGCACATACAAGCTATTCTCCTGAGACAGTCAAGACTGAAGCTCATGATGACAACCAACTTGATAGTATAAAAGTCACGTGGTACTGGCTTTAATGCACAAAGGAGCCATAGAAAGCAGGTGACATTTGACACAGTGAGAGGCCAAGAGAGGCCATTTGTGGAGTGAAGTCTCACGGTGGGAGTCGAAGGGGTCCTGCAGAAAAATTGAGGCTTGACACCATGAAGACAGCCTATGCAAAGATGATTTCTTTGGAGACAGTGTTTGTCTGTGTAGCCTTGGCTACCCTGGAACTCACTCTGTAGACTAGGCTAGCCTCTAACTCAGAGATTTCCTCACCTCTGCCTCCTGAATGTTGGAATTAAAGGCATTTGCAGCCACTACATGAAGATTCTTCCCTCTTGAAACAGTTATTTATTTTAACTTTGATTTTTAAATTACATTTTATATTTTTACATTAATTATATTGTATTCTCTTTGTATCCCAGCTGTAGCCCCTTCTTTTATTCTCTCCCAATCCCACCCTCTCTCCCTCCTTCATCGCCTCCTATGTCCCTGTCTAAATCCACTGATAGGGAGGTCCTCCTCCCCTTCCATCTGACCCTAGTCTATCAGGTCTCATCAGGACAGTCTGCAAATGTCCTCTTCTGTGGTCTGGCAAGGCTGCTCCTTCCTCAGGGGAGGATGGTGTCAAAGAGCCAGCCACTGAGTTCATGTCAGAGACAGTCCCTGTTCCCCTTACTAGGGAAATCCACTTGGATACTGAGCTGCCATGGGCTACATCTGAGCAGTTAAGTTTGATTTTTACAGAGGCCCACAGCTGAAAGACTTCAAATCCTTAAAAAAGAATTTGGGTTTTACAAAATATTACATATTTTAAAGAGGCTGATATTTTTATGTGTTTGAGTTTGTAAAGATTACTGGACTTTTAACGTTATTTATGTTTTTAACATAAGATCTTGGAGATGAATAAGAAAGGAAAAGTATGGCTTACTGATGTATTTGTGTGTCAAGTTGGCACAGGGTCTGTTGTGTTGTCTAATCTCATGTCAATTTGACAACAAACTAGAGTTATCTGGAAGGAAGGAATGTCAAGTGAAAAAAATGCCTCCATACTATTTGGCTGTAAGCCTGGAGTAGTGGAGCATAACTTTAATCCCAGCACTCAGGGAGGCAAAGGCAAGTGGATCTCTATGAGCTCAAGGCCAGCCTGGTCTACAAAGTCCAGTTACAGCCAAGGATACACAGACAAACCCTGTCTCAAAACAAAACAAAACTTGTAACTACATGAGAATCTCCAAGGAGGTAAGCCACAGAAATATGAGGACATTTGCAAAGAATAACAGCTAAGGGCATGTGCGAGAACCCTTAAGAGGGTGAGACAGTGAGTGGTAGAGGGAAGAAATATGTCAGGAGTTTTAACATAAAAATAAACAAAGAATCAGAGTTTAGCTATGGCAAATTCATCTCCTGTTTTTATTCTGTGGACTATATGAGACATCAAACTATTCAACATAATGATTATGGGTCCTGCCTGGGGAAGGAATCAGTATATCTTCTAATAACATAACCCATGTTTCTGTCCTTAATTAATATACATGATTATTATAATTCCAGCCAATTATGTTCTTCTTAGACTACGTAATATAAAGGATAATTTACACGCATGAATGGCTGGCTGGCTGATGATGGAGCTCATTGGCAAGCACCTGACTATCCTCAAGCTTAGTTGGAAAATTAAATGGATTGATCACAGCTTGGGTGTATAGCTAAGATTAGGATTCTGCTTGCTTAAAGATGAAAACGAAAGAAAAAATAAGTTGTTCTCAACGCTGAATTCTTCCTCACTTTCTAAAACCAACATGGCAACCAGTTTTTGTCCACTCTGTTTTTAACATATTTTATACTTTGCACAATCCCCCAACAGAGACAAGTCGTTATTTAACTCCATGTTCAAACATCTCCAATCTATAATCTGTATTTGCTGAGACTCTTACATTTTAAGGTGAAAGCAGAAATTCACCTACAACAAAACCATGTGAGTGATTTTTAAGAGTAAATGTATACTTTAGGCTGTCACACATTCATTATCTATCTCTATCTATCATCTATCTATCTATCTATCTATCATCTATCATCTATCTATCTATCATCTATCTATCATCTGTCTATCTATCTATCATCTATCTATCTATCATCTATCTATCTATCTATCTATCATCTATCTATATATCTATCATCTATCATCTATCTATCTATCTATCATATATCATCTATCTCTATCATCTATGTATCTATCATCTATCTATCTATCATCTATCATCTATCTATGTATCTATCTATCATCTATCTATCATCTATCTCTATCATCTATCTATCTATCATCTATCTATCTATCATCTATCATCTATCTATCTACCTATCATCTATCTATCTATCATCTATCATCTATCTATCTATGTATCTATCTATCATCTATCTATCTATGTATCTATCTATCATCTATCTATCTATTTATTTAAAAATGGTCATCAACTGAAGAGATATCCAGAGTTTGTTATTCTTATGAAATTCTCAAGGTCATTATTACATATACTAGATTTTATGAGCTGGAACTGTATAGCGTGCTAAGCCAGCTTAAATGACTTGCTGTTTCCTGAACTAATTCCTTACCTTATTGCCTCTGGATGTCACGGCTCACATCTGTAATCTCAGCTTTCCAGAGTCTGGCACTGGAATGTAGCATTGAGATGATGGCCAGCATTGGCTGCAGCATGAGGCTCTGTCTCTCACGGTATTCTTCCTGCTCTGTTCTTACTGAATGGCCATTCTTTTACACCCAATTCCTCTGTTGCTAATGTTGCCTTGTAAGATTTTACATTCCCCATAGTTACATGAGTTTATTAGAGTACACATCTAATTACACTTGAGTTATGTCTTGAATTACAATTGGGAAAAAATTATTTTTTAGTTCTCATCATTGGAATGTTATGCTTCAACCTATGATTTCCATTGTTATGTCTATAATACATGCAAGGACAATATGGCTTGAGTATGGAAACGGTTCATTGGATAAAGCATGTATGGCTCAAGCATGAGACCCTGAGTTCATATGCCCAATTCCCTTTTTAATGTTAGACCCAGTGGCAGCTGCCAGTAATCCATGTACTAAGGTACAGACATGGATTCCCAGGGAAGGGCAGAAAGCTGGATGAGCCAAATCTTCCTCAATATATAAGGTCAAGTATTTTCAAGAAAACCCACCAGTCTTAACCTCTGTCCTCCACACACAGGTATACAGATGGGCACATATACCTGAACACATACTGTTGACCACATCTGGAACCACATACACATACACAAGCTCAAACATACATGCACACACACACACACACACACAGAGAGAGAGAGAGAGAGGGAGAGGGAGAGGGAGAGAGAGAGAGAGGGAGAGGGAGAGAGAGAGAGAGAGAGGGAGAGAGAGAGGGGAATCTTGAGGTTTCATTGAAAGAAGTACCACATAACATACACAAGATTTAACATAGTCCTGCCTGACTCTGAAGCTTCATGTTTTTTCTGTGGTATTTTCCTGCACTCAGTAAATGTTGGTTAAATGATTGATTGCACGATATGCCAGCTAATTCTCTAAGATTGGGCAATTAAGCAATCATCCCTCATTTCTGTAAGCCTAAAGAATATTTAAAAAAAAAAACATATTTTTCTTTCCTCAGCACACAATCTTAGTAACATTTCCCACAGAGATTAGTGAGAATAAGAAAAAATAGAGTAGTTGCTTTGTGGTTTTAAGAGCAATGTGATTTCCTCTTAGCTTTAGGAAGCTTTGGAAGTTCACTAGAAAAATAGGCTCACTTCTGTGATTAGCAAAAGAAGATTAGATGTAGTTTTGCTCAGTGAAGAAAATCTCATAAAAATAAACCCAACATTTTAATAAAAATAAGGCAACCATTTTGAAGATTCACTTAGTGTCACATCTAACACCAGTGTGTTTCTTACTCACGAAATACCACTGGACATCAAAGCTTTCGCTCACTGGCTTTAAATGCTGCAGTAGAGACTCTTCAGAGAACAAGTTGCTGCAGGAGACCAGGCTGGGGATGTCAGAGCCCAGCCGTGAGCCGACATGTCTCTAAGCTCTTCCAGTATTGCATCTTGCTTTTCCCCAAAACCTAATTTTTTAACCCTGTTTCATTCCCTGTGAACAATCACCCATGCTATTTTGCTAAACAAATGAACAAGTTCACTGCTCATCCCATATTATAACCAAACTAAACAAAGACCACTTTATCAGTCTCTGAGATCATTGTCTTGCTATGTTGTTAGGTCAAAATTAAAGGAGACATCTAGATGTCTAAACTCGAGTATATTTAATCGAGTCAATTAAAGATCTTGGCCATATATACGAAAAGGGAGGGGGATCTGGAAAGATCGCATAGACTGCCCAATGCCAAGTGCCTTTACTCCTGCAGCTGGCAGTAGAGGCAACTCCTCTGCCCTGTCTTCTTGAGATTAGACAATAGTGCTCCAACTAGTATGAATATGGTAAGTTGAGTCCTCAGCTTCTTGGAAACTGCAGTTCTCCAAGGCCCAAATAAGGCTCTTATCCCCAAGGTGTAAATTAATTTAAATAGACTTCCCTCACATTTGGCACCAAGGAGCAAGCAAGCTGAGGCCTAGCTTCCTGGGGATTTGGATTATTTGGAGATTTTGTTATTAACTTTAATCAATTTTAAATTATTAGAATGCTGGCAACATGGGGGAGATAAATATAGTTCGTTTGTTCCCAGAAAGAAGAATAAGGGGCCTTCAACTTCCCTGTTGTTAGTCTCATTCTGCCAGAGGCTAATTTCTACTTGTATATCTGGTCTAGCCTCCAAGCTGTAATTGCCCAAGTGCCACCATGTGGTTGTGGGAACCAGACCCTGTAGTCTTCCTCTTCATGCACATTTGCTCCTCAGAGTAACGAGCAATTCCAGAATATACTTGGACCTAACTCCTCAACATACTAGAAACTTTCTTCACTCACTAGTTGCTGTGTAAAAGTACAGAGGAAGGTAAGAAAAACCCAGGGAGATGGCAGAAAAGATAGCTAATGGCTTAAGAGTACTTGCTGTTTTTCCAGAGAACTAAAGTTTCGTTCCCAGTCCTTACATCAAGTGGATCACGGTGACCTGTAACCCCAGCTCCAGAATATCGCATGCCCCTTCTTAGCTTTTTTTTGTTTCAGTATATATCTATCATACATACACAGAGAGACAGATATATACACACAGATACACAGATACACATACTGAAACACACATATACATATATAAACACAGATACATAAACACACAGATATACACACTGTCATATACAGATAACCACACACTGACACAAAGATACATACACATAGATATACACACACTGATAAACAGATATATACACACAGATACACACACATACACACACTATATTTTTATAAATAAGAAAAACTCATGGAAACGCATCACTGGAATATTTTACAATTTTCAGTGATGAAGAGAAAAAGATTAGGTAAGACAATTTTTAATAAAATTGTTGGCTTTTCTGAGTTAACCAACAGTATTTAAAAAATTCAAAATCATCCTCTCTAGAGATAGCCCAAGCTGGCCTTGAACTCCTGATCAACTTTCCTAGTGTTGAGGTTTTTTTGGTTTTTTTTATTATTTATTTTTATTTTTTTATTATTATTAGTTACATTTTATTAACTCTTTATCCCAGCTGTATCCTGTCCCCTCATTCCCTCCCAAACTCTCCCTCTCTCCCTCATCTCCTCCCGGCCCCTTTCCAAGTCTGCGGATTGGGGAGGACCTCTTCCCCTTTCATCTGACCCTGTTTTATCAGGTATCTTCAGAACTGGCTGCAGTCCTCCTCTGTGGCCTAGCAGGACTACTCCTACCTTGGGGGGTGGGGAGGTCAAAGAGCCAGCCATTGAGTTCCTGTCAGAAATAAGCCCTGTTCCCCTTACTATGGGAAACCAATTGGTTACTGAGCTACCACAGGCTTCATCTGAGCAGAGGTTCTAGGTTATATCCATACATGGTCCTTGGTGTAGTGTCAGTCTCAGAAAAGACCCCTGTGCCCAGATATATGTGGTCCTTGTGGAGCCCCTATCCTTTCCACGTCATACAAAATCCCCCTTCTTTCATATGATTCCCTGCACTCTGCTGATGGTTTGGTTATTAGTCTTAATATCTGGTTTGATACAGTGCTAGGTAGAGTCATTCAAGGACCCTCTGTGGTAGGCTCCTCTCCTGTTACTTATTTTCTCCTATGTCCAATGCACCTCCCATTTGTCTTTCTAAGTGAGGATTGATTATCTTAGCCCGGGTCCTTTTTCTTGTTTATCTTCTTTAGGTGTATAGATTTCATTATGTTTATCATATCTTATAGGACTATATGAGTGAGTATATACCATGTGTGTCTTTCTCCTTCTAGGATACCTCACTCAAAATGATCTTTTCTAGATCCCACCATTTGCCTGCAAATTTCATGATTTCCTCCTTTTTGATTGCTGAGTAGTATTCCATTGTGTAAAAATACAATTTCTGCATCCATTCCTCCGCTGAGGGACATCTGGGTTGTTTCCAGGTTCTGGCTATTACAAAAGCTGCTACAAGCATGGTTGAGGTTACAGTCACATAGCCTAGAGTTCTGTTGTATCAGAGATATAGCTCAAGGCTTTGTGCATGCTAGGCAAGCATTCCGGAACTGAGCTATATCCAAGCTTATCATCATTACTCAAAAGGTGTAAACAAATTACTTTGGGGAAATATATTTGCAAAACCTAGATTACAACCCAAATTGATTACTAAAACTTCTGCAAATCAACAGAACAAAAAAGATGAAACTAAAAACAGGTAAGCATTACAGCAGTTGTATCACATAGAGGAATCTCAGAGGGCAAGATTGGGAAAATGCTCACTTTGTTAGAAACCTGCAAAATCCAAACTCAGAGCATAGCAGATATTGCTTTACAACCTGGATTGAAAAAGTGTCTGAGGGGGCGGAGCCAAGATGGCGACTAGCACACACAGTTTCTGAGCTGTGGAAGAGATAAAGTTCTGAGTTGATGACTGGAAGAACTTCTGAAGCCAGGGAAACAACAGAGAGACTTTCTAAACAACAGGGAACATCACAGGAGGTGAAAACCTTGGTCTCGGGTCACCCAGGGACTTGTTTGGGGAAGGTGAGAAACGATCCTTTGATCTCTCGGCACTCCCCTCCCCCAGACCTCCCTCCTCCTCTGCACAGCAGACTTGCCTTTCTCAGCGCAGACCTAACTGCCTGGGGCCTCCAGCCACAGAGGCGGAGCCCCGAGCCCTTTATGGGCAAAGGCCAGCAGTACTGTGTCTCAGAGCCCCAGATTCGCACGTGGCTGCACCATCCTCCCAGGGCGTGAGTCTGCTAGAAGCCATACTAGCTCCGCAGGAGCGCCATCACTGACGGTAAGGCCCGCCCAATCCCACAGTGACAGAGAATACGCTATATACTTACCAAAACCAGACAGAAATGCCATACAAGCTAGACACACCAGGCGCTGGGCCTCCGAAGCTTGGAGAGCACAGTAAAGAGAGCCCAGGACTTCCCAGAAAGCATCTGGAATAGCAACCCAGTCTCCAGTTACAGCAGGACTTTCTAACCTGGCGGCGGAGCAGCACTGAGCTGGCGGGGCACATCAGCCCTCCAGTTTAAGACTAACCAGGGCCAAACCAGAGAACAGAAAGCCTGGTTACCCCGATTCCTACTGACGTGACCACCCTGAAATCTCCAGCTGCAGCAAGACCTCATAACCTGGCAGTGACAGCAGCACGGAACTGGCGGAGCACATCAAAGAAGCAGGGCCAAACCAGAGAGCAGAGAGCCTAGATACCCCGATCTCTGCCAAGTGACCTGCCTGTAAGTGAGTGCACCCTTGAGAATCTGCAGATCCCCTGATCCTGGGTCCTTCTAAAACAGAAGCCAGGCATCGAACCCCCTCCCACCCATATACCCACTTTGGGAAACAGAGGGGCACTTGGAACATTGAAGTTCCTGCTCTGTGGGTCTAATTGAGGAGTTAAGGCAGTTAATGCCAGAAATTGCACTGCGATTATCACTAGCGCCTGCGACATATACATTGCAGAGCCCCTCCCACACACTCAAGGGTTCAACATTAGCCATCACTCTGTCCCTCGAGACACACGCCCACGCCCACTTACACACACACACACACACACACACACATACACACACACACACACACGCTTGCATTTGCCTCTGTTTGAGCCTGCGTACTTTCCTCCCACAGGTACAGCTAGTCCTCAGCACACGCTAAGGACACGGGACCTCTCTCAACTTCCTGAAGAATTCTCCAGACTCGAGAGAGAGACAGTACCAGTCTAATCTGCAGAATCCAAAAACAAACAGGGAAGGTTTCAGATAAGCCAATGGCCAGGGGTAGGCGAAAGAACACTTCCAACATAAATCAGGACATCATGACTTCACCAGCAAACCCCAAAATCGATGGATACTCCAATTCATCAGAAGCACAGGAAAATGACCGTAAAGCCATGCTTACGCAATTATTTGAAGGTCATAAGGAGGAAATGAACAAATCTTTCAAAGAGTTGGCCAGTCAATTGGAGGTAAAGAAAAAGGAAATAGACAAAACCCTTAAAGAAACACAGGCAAACATAGCCAAACAAATAGAGGCACAAGTAGAGAAAAAATTAGTGGCATACAAAAAGGAAATGAACAAAGAAATAGAGTCCACCGTAGAGAGACAGGAATCCAAATTCAAACACATGAAAGAAATGGTGCAAGGCATGAAAACAGAATTAGAATCAATAAAGAAAACACAAAATGAGAAAACTCTTGAGCTGGAGAACTTGGAGAAAAGATCAGGAACCACAAAAGTAAGCATCACCAAAAGAATACAAGAGATGGAAGAGAGAATCTCTGGAGCTGAAGACACACTTGCAGAAATTGATACTTCTCTCAAAGAAAAAGTAAAATCAGAAAAGTTCCAATCACAAAATATTCAAGAAATCAAGGACGCTATGAAAAGACAAAATCTAAGAATAATAGGAATTGATGAAAAAGAAGACTCCAGGCTCCAAGGTCCAGAAGATATTTTCAAGGAAATCATAGAAGAAAATTTTCCCAACTTAAAGAAAGAGATGTCCATAAATATACAAGAGGCCTACAGAACACCAAATAGACTAGACCAGAAAAGAAACACATCACGTCACATCATAGTCAAAACACTAAATCTACAGAACAAAGAAAATATATTAAAAGCAGCAAGGGAAAAAGGCCAAGTAACATATGAAGGTAGACCTATCAGAATCACACCAGACTTCTCATCAGAAACTATGAAAGCCAGAAGGGCCTGGGCAAGCATCATGGAGACTCTAAGAGATCACAAATGTCAACCCAGACTACTATACCCTGCAAAACTTTCAATCAACATAGATGAAGAAAACAAAATATTCCATGACAAAACTAAATTTACGCAATATCTATACAGCAAACCAATCCTACAGAAGATACTAGAAGGAAAACTCCAATCCAACGAAAACGAATTCACCCAAGAAAACAGGGCATACAGATAATATCCCAACAAAAATGAAAAGAAAACAAGCAATGAAACAGGGTAAGATCATCGACTCCATTACAAAAGGAACTAACATGCATTGGTCAATATTATCTATCAATATTAATGGACTCAACTCACCAATAAAAAGACACAGGCTAACAGAATGGTTACGGAAACAGGACCCAATATTCTGTTGCATCCAAGAAACACACCTATGCAACAAAGATAAACACTACCTCAGAGTAAAGGGCTGGAAAAATGTCTTTCAAGCAAATGGTTCCAGAAAACAAGCTGGAGTAGCCATCCTAATATCTAATAAAATAGACTTTCATCCGAAGTTAATCAAAAAAGATAAGGAGGGCCACTATATTCTTATCAAAGGAAAAATCCAACAAGAGGACATCACAATTTTGAATATCTATGCCCCAAATACAAGAGTACCTACATTCGTAAATGAAACAATATTAAAGCTTAAATCATACATTGATCCTAATACCTTAATAGTGGGAGACTTCAACACCCCACTCTCATCAAGGGACAGATCAACCAGACAGACACCAAATAGGGAAATAAAAGCACTCACAGAATCCCTAAATCAAATGGACCTAATAGACGTCTACAGATCTTTTCACCCAAACTCAAAAGAGTACACCTTCTTTTCAGCACCACATGGAACCTTCTCCAAAATAGACCATATAGTGGGTCACAAAGCAAGCCTCAACAGATACAAAAGGATTGAAATAATCCCTTGTATACTATCTGACCACCATGGACTAAAGCTGGACATCAACAACAACAGAAACAACAAAAAGCTGACGCGCACATGGAAACTGAACAACTTACTACTCAATGACAGCTGGGTCAAGGAAGAAATAAAGAAAGAAATTAAAGACTTTCTAGAATTCAATGAAAATGAAGGCACAACATACCCAAATTTATGGGACACATTGAAAGCAGTGCTCAGAGGAAAATTTATAGCACTAAGTGCCTACAAGAAGAAATTCGTAACATCACATACAAACAACTTAATGGCCCAACTGAAAAACCTAGAAAAAAAAAAAGAAGCAGATACACCCAAGAGGAGCAGACGGCTGGAAATAATCAAACTAAGGGCAGAAATCAATCAATTAGAAACAAATAAAATTATTCAAAGAATCAATGAAACAAAAAGCTGGTTCTTTGAGAAAATCAACAAGATAGACAAACCCTTAGCCAAACTAACTAAAAAGCAGAGAGAAACTATCCAAATCAGCAAAATCAGAAAGGAAAATGGGGACATAACAACAGACACTGAGGAAATCCAAACGATTATTAGGTCATAATACGAAAGCCTATATGGCACAAAATTTGAAAATCTAAATGAAATGGATAACTTTCTTGACAGATTCCATCTACCAAAATTAAGTCAAGATCAGGTAGAAAGACTGAATAGCCCTATATCTGCCAAGGAAATTGAAGCAGTCATTAACAGTCTCCCCTCCAAAAAAAGCCCTGGACCAGATGGCTTCAGCGCAGAATTCTACAAGACCTTAAAAGAAATACTAACACCAATTCTCCTCAAACTATTCCACAAAATAGAAATAGAAGGAACACTACCAAACTCATTCTATGAAGCCATAGTCACCTTGATACCTAAACCACACAAAGATCCAACAAAAAAAAGAGAACTTCAGAACGATCTCTCTTATGAACATTGATGCAAAAATACTCAATAAAATACTTGCAAACCGAACCCAAGAACACATCAAAGATATCATCCACCATGACCAAGTAGGCTTCATCCCAGGAATGCAAGGGTGGTTCAACATACGGAAATCCATCAATGTAATCCAACACATAAACAAAATGAAGGAGAAAAACCACATGATCATCTCCTTAGATGCTGAAAAAGCATTTAGAAAGTCCAACACCCATTTATGTTTAAAGTCTTGGAGAGATCAGGGATACAAGGCACATACCTAAAGATAGTAAAGGCAATATACAGCAAGCTTATAGCCAACATCAAACTCAATGGAGAGAAATTTAAATCAATCCCACTGAAATGAGGGACAAGACAAGGCTGCCCACTCTCTCCATATCTCTTCAACATTGTACTTGAAGTCCTAGCCAGAGCAATAAGACAACTAAAGGAGATCAAGGGGATACAAATCGGAAAGGAAGAGGTCAAAGTGTCACTATTTGCAGATGATATGATAGTATACATGAGCGACCCCAAAGATTCAACCAGAGAACTTCTTCAGCTGATAAACACCTTCAGCAAAGTGGCAGGATACAAAGTCAACTCAAAAAAATTAGAAGCCCTCTTGTATACCAAAGACAAAAAGGCTGAGAAAGAAATTAGGGAAACAACACCCTTCACAATAGCCACTAATAACATAAAGTACTTTGGTGTGACTCTAACCAAGCAAGTGAAAGACCTGTTTGAGAAAAACTTCAAGTCTTCGAACAAAGAAATTGAAGAAGATCTCAGAAGATGGAAAGATCTCCTGTGCTCATCGATTGGTAGGATTAACATTGTGAAAATGGCCATCCTGCCAAAAGCAATCTACAGATTCAATGCAATTCCCATCAAAATACCAACTCAATTCTTTACAGACCTTGAAAAAAAGATTCTCAGCTTCATATGGAGAAACAAAAAACCCAGAATCTCCAAAATGATCCTGTACAACAACAGATCATCTGGAGGTATCTCCATTCCCGATCTCAAGCTGTACTACAGGGCAACAGTAATAAAAACTGCATGGTATTGGCATAGAAACAGAAAGGAGGATCAATGGACCGCATAGAAGACCCAGAAATAAACCCACACACCTATGAATACTCAATATTTGACAAAGAAGCCAAATCCATTCAATGGAAAAAAGACAGCATCTTCAACAAATGGTGCTGGACCAACTGGATGTCTACATGCAGAAAAATGAAAATAGATCCATATTTATCACCCTGCACAAAACTAAAGTCCAAGTGGATCAAGGACCTCAACATAAAACCAGATACTCTAAATCAGTTGGAAAAAAAAGTGGGGAACAGCCTAGAACTCATTGACACAGGAGACAACTTCCTGAACAGAACACCAACAGCACAGGCTCTAAGAGCAACAATCAATAAATGGGACCTCATGAAACTGAAAAGCTTCTGTAAAGCAAAAGACACTGTCATCAAAACAAATAGACAGCCTACAGATTGGGAAAGAATCTTCACCAACCCTTTATCTGACAGAGGGCTAATATCCAGTATATATAAAGAACTAAAGAAGCAGAAAAGCAACAAACCAAGTAATCCAATTAAAAAATGGGGAACAGAGCTAAACAGAGAATTCTCGAAAGAGGAACATCGAATGACAGAAAAACACTTAAAGAAATGCTCTACCTCATTAGCCATTAGGGAAATACAAATCAAAACGACCCTGAGATTTCACCTTACACCCATCAGAATGGCCAAGATGAAAAATTCAAGTGATAGCACATGCTGGAGAGGTTGTGGAGAAAAGGGAACCCTCCTCCATTGCTGGTGGGAATGTAAACTTGTTCAACCACTTTGGAAGTCAATCTGGCACTTTCTCAGACAACTAGGAGTAGTGCTACCTCAAGACCCAGCTATACCACTCCTACTATATACCCAAAATTTGCTCAAGTACACAACAAGGACATTTGTTCAACCATGTTCGTAGCAGCTTTATTTGTAATAGCCAGAACTTGGAAACAACCCAGATGTCCATCAACGGAGGAATGGATACAGAAATTGTGGTATTTTTACACAATGGAATATTACTCAGCAATAAAAAAGGAGGAAATCATGAAATTTGCAGGCAAGTGGTGGGATCTAGAAAAGATCATTCTGAGTGAAGTATCCCAGAAGGAGAAAGACAAACTTTGTATATACTCGCTTACATAGACCTACAAGATATGATAAACATAATGAAATCTACACACCTAAAAAAGATAATCAAGAAAGTGGACACAGGCTAAGGTGATTAATCCTCATTTAGAAAGACAAATGGGTTGTGCATTGAACGTATGACAGGAGTCTACCACAAAAGGCATCTGAAAGACTCTACCTAGCAGTGTTCCAAAGCAGACACTAAGACTCATAACCAAACCCTCGGCAGAGTGCAGGGAATCATATGAAAGAAGGGAAGTTAGTATGATAATGAAAGGATAGGAGCTCTACAAGGACCAAATATATCCGGGCACAGGGTCTTTTCTGAGACTGACACTCAACCAAGGACCATCTATGGATATAACCTAGAACTTCTGCTCAGATGTGGCCCGTGGTAGCTCAGTAACCAAGTAGTTCTCCAAAGTAAGGGGAACACGGACTATTTCTAACAGGATCTCAAGGGCAGGCTGTTTAAACCCCCCCTCCCCAGGGGAGGAGCAGTCTGTTAGGCCACAGAGGAGGACTTTGCAGCCAGCCCTGAAGATACCTGATAAAACAGGGTCAAATGAAAGGGGAGGAGGTCCTCCCCTATCAGTGGACTTGGAAAGGGGCAGGGAGGAGACCAGGGAGGGAGTGTGGGGTTGGGGAGGGAATGAGGGAGCGGGATACAGCTGGGACACAGAGTTAACAAAATGTAACTAAAAAGAAAAATAAAATTAAAAAAAAGAAAAAAAATAAGAAAAGTAAAAAAAAAAAAAAAAAAAAAAAAAGAAAAAGTGTCTGAAATACTGAATGTGTAAGACAATGCCTGACCATAAGGATTCTTAGAAATTCTTGGGGGCCTATACATAGTAAAAATCCTTCCTGGGTAGCTGTTGGGCAGTCTTTTATACAGATGTGTCACCACCACAGTCGGCGGCTCAGCAGGGACACTTCTATGTCTTACACACTGAAAACGAGTACAGCTGAGGGCAAGCAAGATATATCACGGGCAAGGGGCTCTTAAGCCTCCCAGCTTGAGTTCACTTCTAGGGTTGCGATAGGAAAGAAGTGACTCCCACAAGTTGTCCTCTGGACTTCATATAATTGCGATAGAACACAGTGCTCCCACACATGAATACACAAAATAAATACATGTAAAAATATAGCTGGTGCATATTTCTTGACACCAGAAATTTGTACACAATGTTCATGACAGCGTCATTCAATAGAAAAAAAAGTGATAACTATCCAATTATCCAATGACAGGGAACAAGTCTCAGTAAATGTTGCATATTCACAGAGCAGTGTGCTTTAGTGCCATAAAATGTCCTTTAGCTATGTGCCAAAACATAAATGACTCTAACGGACATAATATGGTTTTCTCATTTGTGAGACCTTTCAAGAAGGAACATTGTATGTCCTCTGTGGGTACTAACTTGGGAATGGGAGCTTTCTTTGGACTGAGTGAATTTTACTTAAAGAAACTTGGTAATTCCACTGATCCTATCCATGTGTTTGAATGGCTCCTACCCAAGGCTTTTAGTTGTTCTTGATTAGGTGTTTACATATTCATGTACATAGATGTGTGCACATGAATTTTTAAAAGGAAAGACAATGATGGCTCTGCATTTAGGATAATAGATGGCTCCACAGAGAGGTGGGGCCATAGAAGATGACTAGCTCTTATTATCTCGGCTTGGCTAGTTGGTGAGTACGGAGATGAAGATTTATTTATTATATTTTATGCACAGATATATTTTTACTTTTATGTATTACTTTGAATAAATAAGTTAATAATAATAAATGAAAGACTAACAGGAAAAGGAAAGTACAGGGATAGAAAAGGGCAAAAAGAGAAAGAGGAAGGAGAAAGAAGAAATAAGAACTAGGAAAGCATGAAGGAAGAAACTGTGAAACTAGGTCTCAGTCAGGATGTGAATAGGAAGTCAGAGGAGTCCTTAGGTATTTCTGAGATCAAGGGAAGTGAAAGGAAGATGATGGAATGGACATCCTTCTCTTCTAGTCAGTCTTTGCTCCACTGTTCCAAGAGATTCAAAGGCACCATGACCTAGGTCATGGGCCTTAAAGGTTCTAGGCCTTCAGACACCCACTGACTCTCCACTCCAAAAGTGAGGGATTGCTCTTCAAAGCTGGAGTTTGTTAAGGCCAAAAACATGGCCAGATGGTAACTGTGGGCTAGAAGCATTTGTGAGCAGAGCTGCACCATCCATCCTCCTCACCTTTCTCTAGCTTAGCACTGGACAGAAAGGCAAAGCTGGTCAGCCTGATAGCTGCTAAGATACCATCTCTCTCTCTGACCAGCCCTAAAGACTGCAGAGCTCAATAAACGCAAACCTTCCTGTAGCAGAAACCTGAAATGCTGATGCTAAAGGGCAGATATTTAACCTCTGTCTTCATCCAGCTGAGCTCATCCCAGGGCTTTGTGGATGGGAGAGATTTTGTACAGTTCTGGAGGCATTTGCAGTCTTACCACCTGGAAGTGGCAAGGAAGGCAGTAACTGATGCTCTTGGTGAACAGAAAGCACAGATGCTTGTGGGCAGCTTTCCATAATGCACAGGGTAGAAGCAACTACAAAGAATTATATGCCTTAGAATATCAACAGTGCTGTTGATGAGAAAGTGTGGTTTTCTCTCTGTAGCCAATCTAAGCTGGCTTTCATCTGACCTGGGAGTCCCAATCCAGCTCTGTCCTGTGAAGGAATTCTATGTCATGTGGCTCATAATGCCTTACCGCAGGGGTTATTAAGCCAAAGATCCATAAATTGGCTTAAGGCACTTTATAAAACCCATGAAACTATATGCAAATTTCATTCACATGTGCAGTTTTAAATAGAGATCTAAAGTTTAAAATTTTCTGAAAAGCTAAGCACTCACATCTCTTCTACTATTTTCTTGGAAAGCCTGAAAAAGAATCTCAAATTCTCAGCAAACCACTGAAGTCATTTTGGAGAGAGACTGGGCCTTTACTCCATTCTAGGTTGGACTACAGCCATGTGAGTCTCACTTTCCAAGCCTAAAGAAAAGATGATGACTTAAGTGTCATTGCTCCTATTCAGGTCAACTAACTGCAGTAGGACCATCCAAAAGAGTAATTAATAAGTGGGGTTTTATGCCTTGCATGTGATAGGATGAGGCAGCTTGACACATTACTAGACAATAATATTTTAGAATGTGTTTATTCACCAATGTGCCTGGGGAGAAGGGAAGGTTGTTAGATTTGGATAGAGACTCACCCAGCCCTTCTTTGCTTTGTGTTGTTCACACAAGTATGAAGTAGATGGGGGTTCACGCACAGAGAAAGAATCAGCAGTGAATCTATGCAGTGAGCAGAGACTCATGGCTGGATATTTAAATTCTAGAGTCAGAGACTCCCCTGCCCTCACTCCCAGGACACCTTTTAGAAAGAGCAAGCATTTCCTTATTCAAACTCAGAGCCAATATATTTTGCAGCGGGATGGGCAAGTGCTTGTTAAAGAAGCTGCCTTCAGCCCTGCAACCTCAGACACGAAGTCTAAAACAGCAAAGTCTCCTGTAGAGGAGACATGTGCTGAAAATCTGCAGGCTGACGGGGCCCAGAAACTCCAGTTTTTTCCAGAGGAGCATCTGCTCAGTCTTAAAAGCCTTCTCCTTGCATGTTCTACTCCCTTCCAGTCCCAAGGGTCCTCAAACTCTCACTAGCATCTCCATCCTCTGCATTTTCCTCTCTTTCTTCTAGTGCAGAGGTCAGAAAGAATGATCATGAGACTGAGCCAGGTTACAGTATTAAATATACAAAAGGAAGAAATTGGGGGAACAGACTCCTCCATACCACTGGGAGGAAAATTGCATAACAGAGGAAAGGGGTGTTTTTAATCCTCAAGTAGTTTCTATATGGTCAAGCTAGAAGGCTATTGAAGTTACTGGATAGCCATGTTTAAAGTAAAGGTGCTAAGATGCCACTGTTTTCCAAATCTAAATGACAACATTCTTTTGGTAATTTGTATTATAAAAATTTTAAACAGTAACACTGAGCAGCTGATCCTATAAAACAGTGTATGTGCTAACTAACTCCAAATGTTTGCTGCAGAGTAGAAATTGAAAGGGTCTTGGGAGTTTTTATCATCCATTCATCAACCCAGTCAGTGTATGTATGTGTGTGTGTGTCTGTGTTTGTGTCTATGTATGTGTCTGTGTGTTTGTCAGTGTGTGTGTTTGTCTGTGTTTGTGTCTATGTGTGTGTCTGTGTGTTTGTCAGTGTGTGTGTATGTGTGTGTGTGTAGATGAGTATAGGTATTGAGGTCAGGGATATACCCCAGGTCTTGGTCTGAGAGCTCTGTTTAGCTTGTTTGTTGAGATAATGACTCACGGTTTTATTTAGAATTCACTGAAATGCTTTGATCTGCTTCTCCCTAACTCCAGGATACTGTTTGGTTTTGTGTGTTTACAAGTGGGTAACATCATTCCAGCGTTTATGTGAGTTTTGGGGATCAAACTTAGGTCCTCACTGCTTACCTTACCTGCTAATCCATCTTGTCACCCTCTTATCAGCTGTTACATCTCTAAACATTTATCAAATGCCACAGCTAGGAATTGTGCTGACCAATGACACAGATGAACAAATATTGACACCATACTAGCCAGCTTAGCATACTCAAGCACCCTTGACCAAAAGGGTGACTTAAAGTTTTTCTTAATTACCACATACTTTATAATTAATTACAATTGCTGTAATACCTGTGTTTTAAGACTATATATCACTGTGAGGCTTTTTAGCAAGAACACAGTCAAATTACAGCTATCTATTTCGGTAGTTTCCTGAAGGAATTTAGCAAAAGAAGTGGTAGTGAGTGTTCCTGGCAGAGAGAAGTGTGCCTTCAGACTAAGTGAGAATAAAGAGGGATGTGGATGGAGAAAGATAAGTCGTTATTCAGTTACACTGTGTGGAAACATTTAGGCTACCCCAGATGTTTTCAGACTTCAAAGCATCTCTTAGCATTTCCCCCAGATAGAATGTAAAAATTTTAAAAAGACCCCTTCAACTCTCCGTTATGGATAATTTTTTGATTACATGAACCAACGTCAGGGTTAAGAGGAAAACCACAAGCTAAAAAGAAAACAATTCAGAGAGGAAATAGAAAGCTGCAGTGGTGACTGGAACATATGAGCCTCGTTTAAAAATGTGTTTCTGCTTCGACTAATGGGTCGTTTTCACCTGCTCCTGCAGACCCACCTGGCCTCAGCCTGGCTGAGGCCCAGACCAAGGGGATCAGTTCTTTCCAATACCCCCAGGATGCTGAGGTGACCAGAGGGTCAGGACAACAGAAGCTGAGCCTTTTTAGGAGAGGGTAATCCTCAAACAAGAAAATCCACTCCTGGGTCATTTGGAGAAAAGTGGAGAGCTGCTGGTCTCAGGGACTCACCAGCTGCGTTTCCATGCGCAGTGGAATCATCAGAGGCGTTCAAAGCCAACCCCCGCTCAGAAAGCATGGAGTTTGCCATATGCCTGGGACACCTTTGGAGTTTGCTAATGCCCCGGGACTGACTGTGAAGCAGATCTAGAGAAAGCGAACAGGGCTGCTGCGTAGAGAATGCAAGCGGGTTGGAAGAGAGCCCATTTTGTTTGTGTGAATTTGATCAAAGCTGAAGCTTTTCGGCAGGAGCTCCCGTGCAAAAGCAAGAACGCCAACCCTTTCAAGCCATCCCCAGGCTTTCAGGACAGCCTCAGCAATCAGTCAGCCTGGTGATGCTGTGTGGGGTAGTTTTGCCTTTTACTTTTCCTCGCTGGTTTAGAAATTGTTATTTGTTTTGTTTTTTGTTTGTTTGTTGATTGGTTGTTTGGTTTAATGAAAAACAAATACGAAAAAGTCCTTGTATAATTACGACCAACTGGGAAACACGTTGGATCTGATAGCACTGATTACAAGCTTTTCGGAGTGTAAACGGTATCTCCTATTTTCCTCAAAAAGACAGAAAGAAACAGAACTTTGGTTGCTGTCTAGCTCCCTCCTTCCTCCACCCTTCCTTTCTTTACATTTTATTTCCGTACTGGGAATGCATATCCAGGCAATTCAAACTACTGAGGACCTCTGGTTCTACACACTAAACCTCAGACCACCAGTCCAGAGAGATGGAGAAAAAAAAAAAAAAAAAAAAAAAAAAAAAAACTGTTTTATGCACTGTGACATTTTTAACTTGTAAAGCGTTGCAAAGTAGGTGGTGGTTCTCACAGTCTGGTGTATTTTTGGAATTTCATAATCCTGCTAGTCAGAATTTAGGGGCTGCTTTTTTTCAAGGTTTTGGCTTGCCTTGGGCTTTTCCCTATGGCTGTACTGTTCAACAGGCATCCTGTTGAAAGGTGTTGAGCTGGGAAATAGAACACACACATTCTCCTGTACTAGCCCTATTCTCCCTTTCCTATCATTATCCCTACATTGGGCCCATTCTACCTCTTGCTTTATCTCTTCTCTCCCCTTTCTCCCTTACACCCCTTTATCCCTTTGTTTCCTTGTCCAGGCTTTCTCTTTCATATAAGCTACTAAAATTAAATCTTACCATCTCTGAAATTGTTTTTTAATAAGATTTTTTTGGTTTTTGTTTTCCCTCTTCCTTGGAATGGCTGTAGTGAATTCCTCTGTATATGATTGTGAGTTTTATTTTCAAAATATAAAACTAATTAAAATTTGGAAATTTATGATGATGTAAAGAAGGTCAGCATAACTGACTGAAATGTGAGAGAATCTATTGTTTCCTGTGAATTCAGTGATACATAAATTATTTCCCTCTGAATTGTTGTCAAAACCTCAGTCTAATAACTGTAGAGGCTACATGACCTATAGAAGCCAAAAATGGAGGCAAAGGCCTGTGGGCCTAGCACCGGGGATGTGGAGGCAGCAATACAGGGAATTCAAGATTTTTCTCAGCTGCAGAGTGAGTTGCAAAGTCACACTGTGATACATGGGACATTATCTCAAAAGAGGGGGCAGAAAATAATGGGTTAGAAGCTAAGATCACTTACTGTGGAAGCATAAATACTGGAGTTTGTATTCCAGAACCCCTGTAAACGCTGGACATGTTTCTTGCCTACCAGTAACCTCAACACTGGGGTGGGAAGAGAGAGGAATATAGCTGGGGCTTCCTGGATACCAGCCTAGCTGAAACATAGGAGCTTCAGGTTCACTGAGAGACAGTTCATCAAAGGACCAAGATAGAGCATGAGAGA
>NW_026592548.1:10937546-11095330 GCF_907164565.1 Psammomys obesus
TATACAAACCACACATAAAGAAAGATAAGAGATAAAGAATGTGAATGAAATAATCGATTATGATGTGAAGGAGCAATGATAACATAAATAATCATTGTTCACTCAGATGGTCTTCCTAATAATTTCCATCGTTAGGCATAGATAGTTGCTAACACATTTTGTGTATGTGTGTGTGTGTGTGTGTGTGTTTGTGTGTGTGTGTGTGTTAATATGTCTTGCTTTCCTATCACTAACCCTATATTGGGCCCACTTGGAACTTCTATAGCTACACAAGATGGAGCCAACAATACTCTGTCCCTTGCAAGAACATATAGCTGTAAATTTTTCCCTTTACACTTGATACGTTTCAGTTCCCCACTCTCTCATGCATCATGGCATCAGGTCTTTCTTCTCCTGGGATTGCTCCCTTTGGATGTAATCAGCAGCAGTACAGACTGTGCCAGGAACACCTATGCCTGGGCATCTTCACTGTGTTTGTGTGTGTGTTTATGTATCCTTCCAGTTTTTGTTTTTTTTCTTTTTTTTTTTTTTTTTTTTTTGGTGAGACTCAGAGAGACTTGTCAATCCAAGTTGTCTACTTTCTTCACTGGTATTTGTATATCTTTCCCCTGATATTAACAAAGAATGAATGCTTGCTGTTCTCTTTGTTCCTTTCCTTGGCCTTTCTTAAGCAACGTTCATTCACCAAAGCCAGGACTGTTTTAAAAAATATTCTGCTTACACTGAGAGAAAGAATGCACATTGGACATATCCCAGTGTTTGTTTTCCCAGATCTCAATGACATGAGTTTTGATCTTGCCTTGCTGACTCTAGGCCCCTCTTGCTTTAGCTCTCTCAGCCACTGCCTGTTCTTTTTGGTTCCTTTGATTTTTTTTTCTTCTCAACCCCCTACCTCCTAATTCTCTTCCCTTTACAAGTCAAAGCTGTTGAGTTCTGTCTTGTTTCAATCTTCAGCACCCTGAACCCTCACCCACTACCGTGTTTAGAATGCCAGAGATCATTAGAATAAAGATGATGATTTTCTGTGTGAAAACTCAGCAAACAAAAGACCCCATAGTTAGCAGAAGCCCCCAGTCTTCGAAAGCAATGGGAGGTTATAAATAAGCATATTTTTTTCCTGTCACATATTCAGATTCCAAATAAGAGATTTCTTCCATGCTCTGCAGCTGGACCATTTTCCATTTTGACAGCTTTGTTAGCAGTTGGTGGTGTAAACCAGAGTTAACTAGAACCACATTTCTTCAGACTCTTTCCAAAGAATAGATTTTTAACACCTCTCATAGACTGGCTGTCCAGGAAGTCACCAGTCTGGTGAATATTGGTGTCAGCAATGACAAAATAAAACAATTAAGATGATGTAATCTGATCAGTGAAGGAAACAATGGGATTTTGTATTCTGCAACTGACCTTGATATTCCAATAACTAAATAATAGTTGTATCAGTCTTATTGCATTTGAGCTTTACTCAATTTTTATGTCAATTTTTAATACTATTATAAACCCTGAAACTATGTTTTAACTGAAAAAAAAATTATTTACATCTATGCTGATCCAATTTCCTCCAGTGCCTAACCCCTAGAGATTACCCGTAATCTCGATACTGAAACAGCAAGCACAGTAGAGCTCCTTTCTTGGTTCCAGTCGTGGAAGCTGTAACAAGCCAATTTCTCTGGTGTTATAGAAGAGCCCAGAGTCCTCTTGATGTTCTCCAGAGCAGAAGCAATCTGCGTGCGGCATACTCCTTCGCCATTTAAAAATAGTGCGAGTGGTGCAAAACTGTCCCCATTTTATTTGAAAAATCTGGAAAATGAAATCCTGTCAAACACCTTTTTGGAGATTTATGTACTGCATTTAAACTCTGCATTGACTAAAGGTATCTTTCCATAACATGAGCTATTTCAGAAAGAGGATGAAATAAAATAAACAGAGCAAAAGTTGTGTGCCAACTGCAACTCCCACTCTGGATCAAAAACTTTCAGAGAAAGTCAGCTGTAAACATGACAACCTTCAACATGATATCAGCAAGTACATGTGATTTTTCATGGGAGCATCCTGACACCGAAGAAATTTGCAATACCAGAAATAATGTCTTTGAAACCAAATTCATGTCAAAAAAAGCAGAAAGGTTTTTTTGTTTGTTTGCTTGCTTGTTTGTTCTATTTTGGTTGTTTGTTTGAAAAGTTTCCTCAGTGTTATCAAATGAGAGATGGTGTTATTTGAAGTTACAGAAGTGAGTAGAAACTACTGCAGTTAGCTCATAAATGCAAGACCAGCTAGTTAGAGATTCAGGATTTATGGGCAAAACAAAAACTTTACCTAATAGCCTCTTCCAGTTAACACAACTGAAGATAACAGCTCTGGGAAACCTGCATGCTAAGCGCACTCCTTTTAAATGAAATAAAGCTATTCTTGCAATGTTTGATGATGGTTCCAGTTTTAATATGAAATGTCCCCTCAAAAGCTCATGTGTTGAAACCTTGTTCCTAAATGGAGCAATAGCAAGCAGCAGGACTTCAGAGAAGAGACTGGGTTATGAGAGAGATGTCCTTATCAGGGGATAGTCCAGTGGTTAATAATATGGTGAGTTATTAGGAAGCGGTGCAAACTTAGGAAATAGAACCTAGTAGAACAGGGTAGATCTTTACAGATGGCCCTTAGGGGTTGTATCCACATCTATGATCCATTCTGTCTCTCTGAGGACATCCTTTTATGGCTGTGCCCCATCCTCTCATATCTCCTTCTCTTGAACCCACCTTCCTCTTCTTTCTTTCCTGGTCACCATGAGGGGAGCAGTTTTGCTCTGTTCTGGACTTCAGGCTATAATGCTTTGCTTCACACAGATACAATAGGCCCAGTGAGCATGAACTGAAATCTCTACAACTGTGACCGAAATCTTTACTCTTTATGTGTGAAAATTTGTGCGTGTGAAAGAGAAAGAAAGAGAGAGAGAGAGAGAGAGAATGTGAATATGCTCATGTCAGTGTAGGCCAGTATGCGCTGTAAGCACATACACAGTGGAAAGAAAAGGGTGTCGGGTGTCTTTTTTTATCATTCTCCATCTATATCCTCCAGGAAGGGTTTCTGCTTGACCCTCAGCTAATTTTTTTTTCTTTCATTCTTTACTCTTTCAGCTCATCTGGGAGCCAGGATGGCCAGGAGATCCTCCTATCTGTGCCCTGATAAGAACGGACATTATAAACACCTGCTTGGAGCTGGCATTACAAGCATGCATGGGATACTAAGCTTGTTCTGTGGGTACCTCTATCCAAACTTCAGACCTCAAGATTGCACGGCAAACGCTGTGAGCTACTGATGAGCTACTGAGCCATTTATGCAGTGCGATTGCACACATTGCACTGTGAAGACATTAAATGGCTTGGAAAATTAAAAGTAGATATTAAACATAGCTTTCAGTATTCTGTAAGACAAATATCAAACTATAACTTCTGTTTTGCTTGACACTAGTGATCATTATGTCTAGCAGCTGTCTACCCATTACAATATGTGACCATTCAAATGGCACCATCTTCGCTGCAAAATATGTTAAATGCTTTGAATATTAGACACATTTTCTCGTTTGTTTTTTTTTTAAACTATTTTTCTTGCCCAAAATGTTAAGAATCCACTGATTTCTACTGGCTACTACATTATTTTGTCAATCCGTATAAACTATAATTGTCAATTTATTATTAAAAATATGCTGAACCTCACTAGAAGCTAAAATAGTGAAACGTTTTAAGCCTTAGATTCTCAAAAGCTCAATAAGTGTGTGTGTGCTACCCGCTAACGGCTGACATAGGTGAGAATGTTAGCAGCCCTTAGGAGGGTTTTTCACATTGGCAATTAAATTTTGAATGTGTAAACAATTTGACCCAGCAAAGTGACTTCTGGCTAATAGTCAGAGTGCTAAAGCACACAACATGGGACTCATGTGGAAGATGGCTCCTTGTAGTGTCATTGGGAACAAGTTGTAAGCCATATGCTTTGATGGTATGAAATGGCATTTAGTAAGTCACAGAAATGAGAGGCTACAGAGCTCATTTTCAGTAGTGTAGACAGCACCACTCAAATGGATCTATTTGAGAGGAGAGTCACCATGTTGTATAATCTGCAGAGTCTAAAATCCAAGAGAAATAGAGCACCTTCAGTTGGGCCCTCATGCAAAGACTCCTGGGAGCTCAGAAATCAACACACAGCTGCTCAATATTCCCTTCAGTGTTAAAAGAGAGAAGGTTCCTGGACTTACTCTGTTTGTCTTAGCGTGTTCACCTTCCCCAAGGTTCGGCCACCCTTGGTTCCCAATAATACATAAGTAATTCTTCAGTAAAGAAGTTTACATGATCTTGTAAACTGAACAAATTCAGGAAAGGAGTAAACAAGGCATATTCCACCCAAGGAGCATCTACAGTCTAGGTCATCTAGAAATTTTCCAGATAAGTAGTTATCTGGGTTTTGGAAAGTATTTCATGTGACTCTCCTTCATTCCTGAATTTGTTTTTGTTTCATGTTATAGCCAATTTCTATAACACAGTTTCTTAGTTAGGGTTTCTATTGCTGTGACATGATGGCCAAAGCAACTCTTATAAAGGAATTCATCTAATTCGGGCTAGCTTACTGTTCAGCAGTTTAGTCTCTTGTCATCATGGTGGGAAGCATGGCTGCACCCAGGCAGACATGGTGCTGGAGAGGTTCTATACTATGATGCTGGAGACAGTTCTACATCTGGTAATACAGGCAGCAGGAAGAGGCTATAAACCATTAGGCCTGGCTTTAGCTTCTAAACTTTCTCAAACAAAGCCACACCTACTCCAACAAGGCCACACCCCCCAATGGTGACAGTCCCCTATGAGCCTGTGGGACCATTTTCATTCAAACTACCTCCCACAGAGATGCCAAAATATCTGCCAATAGAAACTACATGGCTGAGTGACTTGGGGTGTCATTCAGCCTGCTGCTCAGTATTGATTCATTTTGTCATGTAAAGGACCATTGGATGAAAACTATACTTACGGTGACATTTCAAAATTAATTCTTATCAAAATGTGGACTTTAAATCAAGAAGTAAACTGGCAACACCACAGCACTTATTATTATCATGTTCCTGGTTAAGTCTAAATCACCTTTTTCACTCCTCTATGTAGTTGGTAGTTATTGTTAGGTTGGGTTTTGTTTGTTTTACTTTTGGTTGGTTGGTTTGTTTTGTTTGTGGAAACATGACTACCTCTATAGCCCATGACAGTTTGGGACGCTTCTAAGTAACTTAGGCTGCATCAGAATTTCAACAGATCTTCTGCTTCACTTCCCAGGCACCGAGGCACCTGGCAGGCCTCTCCCCCCACACCTTTGCACTTGGAGAACATCAGGGTTTTTCTTGCATAGCTGGACAATAGTGCGACTCTGGGCCCAGTGCCTAAATGGTGTGATTATCTGGATTGTTTCTATTAGAGAAACATGTGCTCTCCTGTTTGTAACAATTCCCAAATCTCCCTACTGATTTTTGGACAGGAACACTCAAAATTTGTTGCCACCAATCACCTGTTGCTCCCCATTCCTAGTGTGAGATGGCCCCTCCCCATCCAGAGGGGCGGGGGACAGAATTGTAGGTGCTATGGTTGAAGAGGCAAAACTAGAAGGAAGAGAGTTGCAGTCACCTGGGTGGATGTCCGGCTGTGGCAGGGGAGTGTTTTCCTCCACAGGCCTCTGAGTTCATTGTTCATCTGAGAACAATGTTGCTTTTCTTAGTATGATCACCTCTTTCACACAACAGAAAATTCATTTTTTGACCAGAAAAATCACTGAAATATGTTGCCAGTCATTCTTTTAAAGTATCTTTCAAATTTAATAGCCTCAGGAAAATGTTTCTGCTCTGAATAAACTGTGTACTATAATGTTCAAATCAAGGACCATTCTTTCAGCAAAATACAAAAGCAGAAGTAGAAATGTTTCCTCAAATGTAGATAGCAACACGTGTGCCCCAGAAAGACAACCCCTAGATCCCTGTGGCTTCCTATGTAGTTTTTCCAATGACCTTTTTTTATTTTCACTTATTTAAGTTTCTGTGAACATTCATTAGTGCACATTCCATTATTTTGTCATCTTCTTCATAAAGGTGTCATATCCCTCCCATCAGGTCATTTTAACAATTTTAGTTTCTATTTTAAAAAGAATTAAGTTTTTTTTTTCTTTCTATAAAAAGTAATAGTATCTAAAGTCTCTTTGCTGGCATAAATGGTATAGAAAACCCTCTGTGACTTTTTGATATGTGACTAATTCCCCAAGTCTAGGATGTAAAGAATTTGCATGATTTTTTACAAGCTTGCTCTTTTAAAATTGTTTAATGGGACTCTGAAACAATGACCATGGAGTTTTGAGGATTTGTGTTCTAGCTGATGTGGTCTTTGACAATGTGGAGAGTCCTGGAATGCCTTGGGGAAATAATACTTTCTAAACACTCTCTCTTTAATATCTGTTTCGAGGAAAAGAGGGACATCGCTGATGCTGAGTCCAGGAGATTTTTATTTCCATAATTTAGTTTGAATGTCTCAGAGCACAGTTGGTTTGATTTGTCTTCGTGCGTTTCGGACCACAGGTGTTTCCCATTA
Source organism: Psammomys obesus (assembly GCF_907164565.1). Lineage (NCBI taxonomy): Eukaryota > Metazoa > Chordata > Mammalia > Rodentia > Muridae > Psammomys > Psammomys obesus. The sequence goes on from NW_026592548.1 coordinate 10,944,149, forward strand.
AGACAAGCAAGCTGACTTTAACGGAATCCTGCCGAGCAGTGGGCACAGGATGCCTTCTGTGAACTGCCAATAATTATTTGTCCTACCTTTGTTTCTGGAGATTCTACTTAAATTGGTTCAAAAGCTGATAATCTGTTTCATCCCTAAAGATTAACCCCTTAAAAAATGAGTGTGCTTTCCCGTAATTGGACTGAATGAAAGAGCTCTCTTAATATCGTTGTTAAATTAGAGGATGATTTTTAAAGTGTGATAAAAGGCAGCTTCGGAAGAGCACTCAATGTGTAGCACTGCTAATAAAATAGCTTCAGTGACTTGCTAGTTCTCTTCAGCAGACAATGAGGTGAGGAATAAATCTAAACTGTCTGCTACATAAATGCTCATGTGATGGACATGCTGACTGCTCTCTCTGCTCAAGAATATGAACTTGAATGTAAGCGTTTACGAGCTTATTCTAATCTTCAGGTCTCTAAAACAAGATACATGTTAAAAAGCTTCTTCTCGGCAGTCCTGTGATTCCAAAGGAGTACAGTCCCTTCTCAGAGAATGAGCAGATATCTCAACCCCCATCCTGAGTGTGTTGGATACCACGAAATAAACTACAAGAAAATACACATTGTTTTTTCATTTTTATTGTATCACTTAACATTATTCTACCCTCTTCATATATATTTAACACTGAAAGACAGTCTGTGTTCATATGCTATCTGGGTTATAGAGAGCCAGACTATTTTGACTTATTACATTAGAGTTAATCGGGAATAAACAATTTTGATAACAAAAATAAGATTATTGGCTTTATTATATACTGTTCACATTATTTTTATATGTATTTGTTTTGTGTGGGGGTGTTTGTGTATACACGTCTGCTCATGTTCATGTAGATTCGTTCACACATGTGTGGAGGGTACACATATACATGCTCGCATAGGTCAGGCAACAAATACAAATGTCGTTGTCAGGAAGGTGGTCTACCTCTTTATGACAGTGTCCCCCATTGGCCCGAAGCTCACCAACTGGTTCAGACCGCCTAGAGAGAAAGCCTCAGAAATCCTTCTATCTCTCCATTCCAAGGGCTAGAATTACAAGCACACAGCTGCACACATAGCATGTTGGGTTCTAGGCAAAGCCTCCTGCTTCAATGACAGATACTTTACAGACTAGGTGATTTTCCTGGTCCTATTATGTTTTCATTAATGGTTTATACTTATATTTACATAAGTTGTAAATATATATTCCTTTGAATTATCTACAAAATACTTAATGACAGTCTAGCTTGAATATATGTTTAGGTCCAAGGAAAAAAACTTAAGTGTCATAAAAACAAAAGAGCAAAAGCTAATTTATATTCTTAACTAAACAGTATCAACTAAATCAATGCCTTTGGTATCATCAAGGCTTTCATTGATGCTTTGATTTTTCTCTCATCATCAAACTAGTAAATGTACAGATTTATCTTCTGAATAATTCTCACCTCTCCTTGTCATGACCTTCACAGTATCTTTTTCTATCACTGCAGGACCACATCCTATGGGAGAAAGTTACATATATCTGTTATAGCCTTCAATCCATATAGCGTTCAAAGTTTTCACAAGGAAGACAGTTTTGTAATGGGACCATTCTCTCCATATATATGTATGTTTATGTATACACACATATATGACCGTTCCATCTATCTATAATTGTTTCACATTGTATATCATATATGCATATATTATATATGCAACATGTAATATATAATAAAGTATAATTGTATTAAATAGGTATTGGTAAGAGTTCACAACTTCAGACTTAAACACACCCATGGTGCTGTCTGTGAAAAGCTCTGTGCTCCTGGCAGCTATGGCTCAGTGTTGCAGCTCCACATTGCCACAGAATATCATATAGAATCTCCCTAGCTTGAGTTCAAAATTGAAGATTCAGACTGCCATTTTTATCCATAAAATTGAAAAGCTGCAGGCCAAACGATTGAAGGTAGAAGACAGACACAGCAACATCTTGGTCCTTTGAACTTTTCACTTACTCTGAAGACAAAATTTAAGAAATTAAAAGTTTTATTTTAATTTAATTATATATGTTTTTTTAAATAGCTCTTACTGCAGACACATTTGACAATATAACATGAAGACAAAAGGAGAAATAAAAATCCTAGATTTAATGAACAATATTTTTAATTATTTGAAACCTTGGATAGGCAGCTGCATTTATGAAACATTAAAATAAGTGGATACATATCAGTTGTACTGCTTACATGTCCATTAACCTAATTAACTTTGAAATCTAGTAATTAACTGACCCATGAAGTCACAGGCCAATGAATAAATGAACTTTTCAAAATTACAAAAAAGTAAGTCATTGATTTATACTTAGAGATTCCATCTTTAGGAAGTGCATCCATACCTTGAATTTTACATGAAGTTATATAATTATACAATTAGGTAACGTGCATTTAGCTACAGTCAACAGAGTTCTTACTTGACTGCCAATTAAGTCTGCATGCTGACTACTGCTTAAGTGAAATATGATGTGGAGGGTAAAAGATTACCTCATCAAGTCTGCATCTGTCTTTCCTCTAACAGATTCAAGCCTACATCCAATATGCAATTAAATCACAAAATACTAAACACACAGTGACCTCCAAAGCAAGTATCACTGTAGATATTCAGTTCCTGGTTGACAAGCAGTGCAGTTGTCATAAAGGGCTTTCAGAGTGTGCAGTTCCAAGATTCCTGGAGAAATTTTCAGGATAAACACAAACACACACACACACACACACACACCCCATGAAAAGAAAAGAAAGATGGATTAGAAAGAATGTAGGAATGGAAGGAGTGATGGAGGAAGAGAAGGTAGAATAGCAGACAAAGGGGAAAGAAAGATGGGAAAGAAGGAATAGAGGATTTCGATTTTTGAGTGGGAAACAGGTGAGCTTTAAAAAGACTGAAACGTTGCAGAACTCATTTTGACGTGTTTTAAATAATGGCCGGAAAATACCAGAGCACCCGCTGTGCAGTTAAATCTTTCCCACTCGTTAATGGAGGGATACAAAGGTCACTGCTGTGCAAAGAGAATTGGCTAATCCCTCTGATGCATGGTATATCCAGTACCTCCTTTATTTGATTTTGTGGGGAAAAGCTGGTCTGAATTAGGCCTTCAGTAATTATTGTGTGGACCTGACATAAACTTTAACAAGTCTTATAATGGCCTATCTGTATATTCAGTCCAATTATTACATAGTGGTTGGGCGACAGACATTGTGCTGTCCACTCAGAACTTTTCTGAATTATTTTATGTATCACACAATGTAGAAGAAAACAGACATGTAAATTAGAGAAATAAGCAGAATACCACCCAAGGGAAAGAAAGCTGATTTTTAAGGTTGTGTCTGAAGGAGATGCTGAGAGAGTTCAGCCTAGAAGCCTGAAATTGTGCTTGAAGCTGCAATTATCCTCTTCCTGGAAGAATAGCTATTATCTGAAAAGATGCTACATCTGACTGTAAAAGGCACAAGAAACCAGAGTCTGAGATGTAAGACCCAAGATGCTTCATTTACGGAGAACCATGGCCAAGCTCTTTAAAAGTAGATGGTGGCTTTGGCAATGTATGCACCCATTAGAAGACATGAGTGGGGAATCAGAGTAATTTCAATGGCTATGTTATTGTCCTTAAAAAACATTCAAGGACAGAACAGCCTGACCCTTAAATATCCCCATTTATGATGAATTTCTAAACAAAATAAAATGTTTTGGTATTTAATCTCATATATCTGGAGTAATTCTAAACCCAGACCATCCTGTTACAAGGCCACTGTTATCAAATATTTCTTTCACATAATCAGCTAGGGCACAGATACCTTTTGCCTTTAGCTTGGAGAAAATGTTCTCTTTTTGGCTTCTATTCCCTTATCCATCACTGAGAGGTTAATGTTAAAGGGACATTTCGTTTTGCCTCTGTAGATCTGATTCTTTTCACAATCATTATTTAAATTTCCTATAGAGATTATATTAAAATATATGAAAGCGGAGCCTGTGTTAAACATGACCTGTATGTGACCCTACGCAAAATGTAATACAAAGCAACTTGCCTTCTTCTCCTTTACCAATTTTTGCCATTCGTTTAACTAGTTATTTCAAAATGTGTTTCGCTATCCTTACAAACGGATGTTTATTTCGAACACAGTGAAAATAGTACAGTTGTAAAAAGACTCAGGAGCTCACCGGCGGTGTTTATTTGCTGCTCAGCACATTTCTGTTTCCGTTGCCCGTGTGTTGCCATTCTTAAGAGATTTAAAATAAACCCCTAGATGCCATGAAAGGTTGAGGTCCCGTGTCCATACATAATGCAGCCCACACCATGAAAATGTTTCTGTCAACTCAGTGTCCCAAAGACTAATTTTTTGCCGTTCTTTCGTAGTTTTGTACACTTCTGTTTGACTTTTTAAAAATTTTCATGATGTAAATTTTAAAAGAAAACATTCCAAAATTGTGCCCCAGATAGCACATTTGCATTAGAAATATAAAAGTACTGTTTCAGCCAGCACCCCATTCAGCGTAAAGATGTACTTACAATTTGGTTTCAGCTTGTGAAAATTTAAAAGAATATTTACCCTGTGGAAGCTATGCAATGGCTGTCAGGATATTTCAATTCCCCCCCAAATCATTTTTAGTTTTAATCTATGTAATCCAATTAAAATGCATCTACACAGCGACTTTAAAAACATGTTCTTTGGACATTGTCTATGAAAAAAATTACTAAATACTTGACTATCTTTTTAAAATATTAAAGTTCTTGTGTTAAAGCTCAGTAAACAATGTTGAATAATTTCCCTCAAAATTTTCAAAATACTAACTTTGCACTGAAGAAAGTCTTAACGCAGCATGTTGATTTCTCTTACTCTTTGAGAAAAATCAAAGTATTCTTGCTACTGTTGAAAGGTTTCTTGCAGCAATCGCAGTTACTAGAAGCCAGGGGGTTACTGGAAGTAAGACCATGATAAAGTTTGATAGCAAATAAAATTGAAACACAAATACACTTTCACTGAAAGCCACATGATGTAGGAACAGGAAAATGGGGTCCTTTGGTAGTTGTTCCTGTGAAAAAAAAATAAATGGAAAAATATAGATCGAAAACGAATCAAAATAGAATTATGGTTTGTGCCTGAGAAGAAGAGACAAGAAACGGGTAGGGGATAAAAGGCAGGATAGGGAAGGAAAGAAGTGGACAGAGAACAGAGGCGAAAAGGAAGAGCCAAATAAGTTCTCATCTCTGTGTGTCTGGCAGGATGCTTTTCAAAACTGAAAGCACCATGCAAGTGCCTATAAACATGTACTTGATAGTTCCAGGCCTGGGATCATCAGGTGGAGGCAACAAGCAGTTTTGAGAGATATCCCCACAACATATCGCCTATAGGCATACTTTTTATCTACTTAATATGGTTTCTTATATCTCTACCTCCATTCCAACCCCCTAACACTAGGTAGATGAGAAAGTAGGTTAGCTAGTAAAGAGAATGTAAACTTCCTTAGACTTAGTTCCTGTTGATTAGGGTCATCAGGTTCTTTGGGGCAATACCAATCTCAGTTGTCAGGATACCCAGCAGTTCAGCAAACCAGCAAACCAGTAAACATCAAATGGTAAACACAGCAGCAGGATGAACCATCAACAACTTTCTTTCTCCTCCAACTCATTTTCCTCTCAGTGCTCTGGGATTTATTCCCTCTCAGAGTCCTCAGAATTAAACTATCTGTAGCTGGCAGAGATTGCGTGCCTGTCTGAGCCTGCACGAGTCAATCATAATTAACAAGTATGGACAAACTTAAAGCAGCTCCATATCCCACACATGGGATTAAAACAAAAAACATACTTACATAACTGAGTCTTTAAAGAAACCAGAAGTTCCACGACAATTGCCCCTTGGACATAAATGTTCCTACACTCCCAAACTATGAGTGAATACAATTCTTCCACTCTAATTCATTAATCTGTGACCATGGTAGGATAGTTCAAAATGGACTGAGATACTATATGAGGCTTTAGGCACTGCCAGTGTAAAATATTTCTTGGTTTGTATTCTTCTTATCATTTATTTACTTAATGGTTATTTGAGACTGGGTTTCTCTGTGTAGCCTTGGCTGTCCTGGACTGGCTTTGTAAACCCGGCTGGCCTGAAACTCACAGACTCAAACCCAAACCTGCCTCTGCCTCCCTGAGTGCTGGGATTACAGACATGTGCCATTGCACCCAGCATATTGTTATTTTTTAAAGGAAGAAAAATGGGAAAGATTTTTTTAAAATAGAAACATTCCCGTAGATCAGATGAAAAAATACAAAAATGCTAAACAAGTAAATTAAAATGACTGAAATTCCATTTTCACATGCTAAATGAATTGTGAGTGCATTGCTTAATTTGACTGTCCGGTGCTGTGCTGTGTAATGAACAGATAAATACAAGTAAAATGCACATATACATTAAATAGAAGAAAATAAATAAATTCATATTTTTTAAATGAAAGTTTTTTTTTTAATTGAAATTGAAAGAAAAAAAAAAAAACCTGTTCAGTTAAATCTGCCATGATGAAAGAGCCCACGGCTCTGTACCAGTCTAATGTTGGGTTTGATCTTCTCTGGTGGACAGCTGTCACAGAACATGTGTGATCAATCCATCCTTCACAGATCCTCACCTGTAGATCCCTTGCTGGGTGCGGGCAGAGGCACCACTTCCTTCTCCTTATGTTAGCTTTTCCTCATCCCACAATCCCATGGTCATCCAGTCACAGGTAGAACCCTGGGCAGGATGTCAATGAGCATTTGGTGTTCCCATCACCAGTGTACCCTTCCATCACCTCTATCTGGTGTCTGAGAAGCTGCACACATAATTTCTCTCCTATGGAAAGAGCCCTGCCTGAGAAGTTAAGAAAAGCAGACCACCATAGAATTTCCTTGGTGGTCACACTGGAAGTGTGACTTTGTCATCACTGTTTTCTGTCTAGTTTAAGGCAGACTTTGGAGCAGACTGCTTCCAGCTTCAGTTAATTTCATCTCCATTGCTCTCTAGTTATAGGATGAAAATGCTGTTTCAATATGTACCACACTCTGCTGTGTAATATGAAGTTCCAAAAGAAAATGGCTGTGACCAGCCCACCTTCCACACTTGCAAGCATCCAGATCATGCTATAGAACCTAGCTGGCTACTCCCACCACATCCCCAGATCCCTCATCCCTAACTGTCGGTGCTCAATTCAATGTCTTCCCCACCGGATTGTATAATTTGTTTGGCAGAGACAAGTTCTCGCTTGCTCTCCACATTTGGCTTTGACTCACCATGTAATAAATGAAATTAACTGAAGGTGAGAAAGGATGGGAATCAGGTTTTTTTTTTTTTCCATCAACATATATTTTTGAAGTATCTACTAGGCTCCAGACACTGTCTAGTTTGCAGGAAAAGAGATAAATAAAACATTGTTTTAAGAAGAAATTAATTGGATTAGTTTAATAACTATCTACAATCATTAAATACCCGTGAATAAGAGAAAAGGAGTCAGGTGTCTAAAAGGTCTAAGAAAAAAGGTGAAAACAGATTTTTTTTAAAAGTCTTGAAGCTAATACTTTCATACATTAAGAGATTTATATATTGTACAGACATTTCCAACATATTCAATTTAATCTTTAGAAATAAAGATGTACAAATTTCCTTGTGGTATAATGGAAGGGCATGGTCATTAGGGTAGGTTCAACCCTGATTTAAAATTCTAATGGTGCCATTTAAGAACTTTACCCTGCACAGGTGTAGCCCATGGCAGTTCAGTGTCCAAGTGGGTTACATAGTAATGGGAACAGGGACTGTCTCTGACATAATCTGATTGGCCTGCTCTTTGATCACCTCCCCCTGAGCAGGGAGCAGCCTTACCAGACCACAGAGGAAGACAATGCAGCCACTCCTGATGAGACCTAACAGACCAGGATCAGAAGGAAGAAAAAGAAACCCTCCCCTACCAGTGGACTTGGGGAGGGGAGTGTGTGGAGAAAGGGAAGGAAGGGAGGAATTGGGAGGGGAAGAGGGAGGGAACTAGAGGGAGGATACAAAGTAAATAAAGTATAATTTTAAAAAAAAGAAACAAAAACACTGATAAACTCAAAATAAAAAAAAAACTGTAATGTTGGGATTTTTTTAACTTTTTATTTTTATTAATTACACTTTATTCACTTTGTATCCTAGCTGTAGCCCCCTCCTCCATTCCCTCCCAATCCCATTTTCCCTCTTCTTCTCCTATGCCCCTTCCCCAGTCCATTGATAGGGAAGGTCGTCCTCCCCTTCCATCTGACCCTAGTCTATCAGGTCTCATCAGTACTGGCTTCTTTGTCTTCCTCTGTGGACTGATAAGGCTGCTCCTCTGTGAGGTGGAGGTAATCAAAGAGCCACCCCATGAATTCAAGTCAGAGACTGTCCCTATTCCTATTACTGGGGAATCCTCTTAGACACTGAGCTCCCATGGGCTACAGGAGCTCTACAAGGAGAGCAACAGAACCAAAATATCTGGACACAGGGGTCTTTTCTGAGGCTGATACTCTAAACATTGTTGGGAATTTTAATGTAAATAAATTAGTGTCATTTTAATGAACTTCTTTTGTTAATTAATACAATAACAATTATTCCTTAGGATGATCTCAGGTTTTGTACATAAAGTCTGTAGTATATATCATGGAATATAGTAGCCATTTAACTTTACATTTCATCATATGACAAGTGCAAATTGTGCAAATCAGAGACCTGCTGGATGAGTTGCTAATTCTTGTATTTTCTTCTCTTAATGATTCATTGACCTTGCTCTTCTTTCCATGAAACTTAGGTGGAGTCATATGATACTTTTAGCTTACCATTATTGATAACAATCCATGTTCCATAATTAATGTTGCCTGTAGATGCAACAATAAAAACGTCACACTTTCCCCAGATACAGGTCCCTTTTTACCTCACAGTAGTCACCAGTACCACAGAAGTCAAAGCTATTTGGCTTTTTCCTCCGTCCTTCAATCCTGTTCTTTAACTCCATTTCCTATCATTTGACTTCAGAATTTTTCAAATTCTATGAAAAGTAGAGAATGAAAAATCATTTGGGAGCAGGGCAGTTTGATCAGTGATTTAGATCACTGGCTGCTCTTCTGTGGACCCAGGTTTGACTCATAGCATCCACATGGCATTTAACAGCTGTCTGTAAATCCAGATCCAGAATCTCAGATGCCCTTTTTCTTGTCTCCAAAGACACTGCATGCATGAGGCAAAAGACATAGCTACATGCAAACCACTCAGACTCATAATAAACAAAATACTTTTTAAAATAACTTTAAATAAAAACAATGTTCTAGTTAAATCTGATGAATGTGTATACTTCTATGAACCAGCTTGAGGTTGGACTTCTCTGTTGTAGAATCATCATTGAGCACATGAGATAATTTCACCCTTCACAGATTCTTACCTGTATGTACATCTCTGGATGAGATGGAGGCATCACCTCCTGCTTCTTATGTTGGTTCTCTATAGCCCAGAATCTCACATTCTCCAAGTCATTCAGTCACATGTAGAAGCAGGGGCATGATGTCAGCGGTCTCTTGAAGGTCCCTCTCCCTTTTTCATGTACGCTGTCCTCACTCTTGCATCTGTAGGAAGCTGATCATGTCATTTATCTCATAGGAGAAGAGCATTGCTAGAGATGGCATATTCCTATTGCTCTATTTCTCTGTTAATGTTTCAGGCAACCATAATTGGCAAGCACTGTGTTTCCCTAGGTCCAAGACACTATCACAAACTAACAGTGGCTCATCAGAATATTTGGCTCTCAATATTTTGAAGACTGTATGGACAAACACTAAGGCTTGACAGTTTTTTCCAAACTCTCCCTGATGTCTTCATTTTCAACACGTTTGTACTTGTAAAGTGGCTGAGAATGCTTAGATTCACAAAGTTTGTTTCTATAATTTCATTAGTCATTTCTTCATGGCGACCTCATAAAACAGTTCATATTGAGGCACCACGGACTGCCTTGAGCAGTCACCTTGAACTGATGTGAAAATATTCCACTTATTCATTCTGTCATTTGACTTTTCCTAACGTTACATTTATTTAATAAGAGATTCCTCTTTTTGAAGATTATGCCTTTCCTTGCTCTTTGTGAAATAAAGGCAGACTTTTTTATATTGTGCATTGTGGTTTTAGAATATGATTTCTCAATAAAATAAAAACTTGTCCACTGATTCTGTTAGACTTTTATTTAACATTTAATTCATAGGTTGATCTAAATGCCTTAAATATATGGCTATTTAAGGAGTTATCTCCTTCATTTTATAAACAAGGAAATGAAAAACCTAAAGTGGTAAGTGAAGTTCCCAAGTAATCATTCATAAAATAAGAAGACTTGGACCAGAACAGAAACAGGTATCCTGACTCCCATTCCAGCACTCTTTCCACTACAGACACTCATTGTTTAAAAAAAAAAATGACAGGAAATAGTGGAAAATGAAAAGGTTGATTAGAAAGAGAAAGCCTAAAACTTTCTGATAAAGCTACAAATATATGTTGACATTTTATAATGCTTACAGCTTCTTAAGGACAGAGCATTTGCCTTAGACTGGATTTTACTTATCCCAGCAGTTTTCCCAGGTTGTGCCGGTGTTGTTTGCATTGTCTCAACAAGAAAGAGACCTAGAGTGTGGGTACATGGAACTTAGACAAGGCCATACCATTATAATTGGCAGCAAAGTGTGTATGAAAGGCTGGCTATTCCTCATCTGGAAGTGATTTCTGTTCATTCAAATAAAACTATGTGAAATTATCACCAATAGGTAACAGAAAGACATAATACAAAGGAAAGACAAAACTGTTAGAAAAGAGAAATTTCAAGGCACCCATGAATTATAATTAATTACTGGAAACAGCATGAAAAAACCAGAAACCTATCAAAAGACTATATATGAAAATGGTCTACTGATAGATACAAAATATTTTCTAATCATTCTATTTCCATGTTCCTGTTCTGTCAACCCTATAGGTTATTAAAGTACACCATGAGTCAAAGTTTAACAAGGATTTGATGCTTCTTCCATAAAAAAATCTTCATATTTCTAGAGCCTACCACAATCTACATACGATTTGTTTTGAGTATTCAAATTCTAGAGATTCATGATTCTAAAGCTAATTGAAATCAGTTGGGAAAAAAGAGGTCGTCCCTCACTTAGGGTCTTGGCTTCTGTTATGCCTGGATTTTTCTCGCTGCTTTTGTTTTGTTTCTTGGAAAACAGCAGAGAAACTGGATCTGAAACTCAGGCCATGTGCAACAATTTTGGACTTTACTTCTTGGATTTATATACAACCCCAAAGAGAGAAGATATTTATTTTTGAAGAGTAGTGCTCACCATTGGGACAGTATCTTATTTTCTGTTTCTTCCTGAGAACTTTAGATATGAGGAAAAATATGTAGCAGAGCTTGGACAGCACATTCCAGTGTAAAGAATTAATTACCCAATGAGTCAAAGATTGCTGGGAGCAGAATGAGAAATTTGGGGTAGCTATCTATGGAGTCATAAGTCAGAGAAACATTCTACATGTGGAACAGTGTGGGGGTTGGGGGTTGAATTTTACCTCACCTTAGGCTGAAGCTAGATCTAAGAATCACTAGTATATAATATCCATAGGATCTTCTGGAATCATCTTGTTGGCTGTTATTTTTTTTAACTTGCCTCAGCCAAATATGTTTTTTGGGATGCATACATATGAAGTGTGTGTGTGTGTGTGTGTGTGTGTGTGTGTGTGTGTGTGTGTGTGTGTTTGCATTCAGATACATGTACATCATATACGTATACTTTTTGTGGTTTTGTACATATAAACATGTGTACATACATATATATACATATGTACATCATATACATATAAATATGTATACATGCCCTTGCCTTCTTCATTACAGAAGAGAAATTCATTCATCAGTTTATATTAGAGTTCATCAGAACGAAAAATACTTTTGAAGCAAACTGACAGAATGCCTTTCAAAATACTGTTTTAGCTTGTAACTGTTGTTCTTTAAGCATAACAACTGCAGCCTGAGGGCAGAGAAGTAAAACTAGAATTACAGCTGTTTGGTGTAATATTCAAATAATGTTTGCTATTGATTTAGGACAATCAGGCAGCTCAGAATCTGTTTCCTTTCGTTTACTTTCTTGACATCAAAGTCACTGAGTGTTATGATAGTGTAGTAATGCTGTTAGGAGAAAACATTAATTCTACTGACAGTAGGATCCTCTGTTTTCATTGCTTTGCCTTGACATATCTGTGTGCTCTCTATTCACCAGTAAATAGAAGAATGCTATCTGCAAACATGGACGAACAATAGATTATGAAATTATTCTGACAGTTCATTCATATGAAGAAGACCTTGTAGAAAACAAGATGTAGTGTAGTTCCTGTTGACCGGGAGCCTGTTTTATAAAAGGCGTAACCTTGTATTACTTAATAAAATTCAACCCTGCTGTAGGTCAGTATACTACACAATGAAGCCTCTAGGGAATGCATGTGAAGGCAGGTAGCTCACAAAGGGAGAGGCAGAGATAGAATAAAAACAATGCACTCAACAGTTGGCAAAAGGGCATGACCTCTGGTCAGCTGCTTACCCTCCTTGGGCTCCAGTTTCCACAGCTGAGAGAAAGAAAACACTTTAAGCATAAAAAGCACCCTTTAGCTTCTCTTTTAGGAAATTGGGCTAGAGACTAATGAAATAATGTATGAAGACAAGCTAATCTCCAGAGGAGCAAGCATTAAAATACATAGATCCAAGCATGATTACCAATAATTTTGCTGGATGACCTCTATGTTCAGGAGAGAGAGCAGTGTGAATCTTTGACTGCACAGTTACACAGGGAATGGGTTTGTTTATTTGTTTGTTTGTTTTTTACTGTGTTGTCTCTGAAAAGCCATTAGAAGTATTTTTTTTTCTTTGAACCTACAAGACAATATTTTGACTTAACTGTCGCAAAGAGTTCCATTGGCCATCTACTGAACATGTAGGAATGCTATGGGATAGCCTACTGTGTGGGGTAGAATGTTGTAAAAATAAGCAAAGTAACTTTTAAACAATAAGTTTTAGTTACTAAATGGTGTTTAAAAAATAAACAAGGCTTCCTTTTTCTAGAAAGAGGAGTATTTAATGAGCAGCTATTCCCATCTGCCATTAGCAGGCTCTACTATCAGATAGGAGAGGCAAGATTTTTAGATTAGAATTGACTTGCAGCATTAAGGTCTCTTTCCTGTTGCCATCAACACAGCATCTTCAAACTGTAGCAAAATAAGTGTGTTACTATCACAACCAGTTCATTAACTGATTTCTATTGGATATCAACCAGAAATATAACAAAAGTCACATTAATCCATTTACTCTTTCATTCACTATCTACATATGTCTACTGTTTTCTAGCATTTTGTAGTATGCTCAAAATAGAGGAAATGTAAATTTTCACAGTTTGGGAAGGGGGAAGTCAGGAGTGATCTCATGCAGGTGATAACAATGGAGTCATGATTGACTAGAAATAACTCTCATTTATTAAAGATATAAATTTAGGAAAATAACCCAATAACTAGAAAAAAACCTTGAAAAACGATGGGATTAGATGAAGTAAAAATGATAATATAGGCCACATGACATCAGGTGAAGTAAGAATGATAATATGGGCCATGTGACATCAGGACTCTGCAAAGTGGAGACCTCCAGACATATGTTCACAAGGCCTTTGGAAAGAGCACCACTGTATTCAGTGCTCACTGTATTCAGCCACACACTGACCAAAAGGCACTGCCTAAGATCCTTAGCTATATTACAGAGGGACAAAAGGCAGGACAGGAACCCCACAAGGAGATATCAGAACTAGAAGATTTGAACACAGGGGTCTTCCCAGAGACCCACATTCCAACCAAGCACCAAGCACCAGGCACGGGAATAACCTAGAACCCCTGCCCAGATGTAATCCATGGCAGTTTGGTGTCTAAGTGGGTTACATAGTAATGGGAAGAAGGACTGCCTCTGACATGAACTGATTGGCCTGCTCTTTGATCACTTCCCCCTGAGGGGAGAGCAGCCTTACCAGGCCACAGAAGATGATAATGCAGCCACTCTGGATGTGATCTGACAGGCTAAGATCAGATGGAAGGAGAGGAGGACCTCCCCTACCAGTGGACTTGGGGAGGGGCATGCATGAAGAAGGGGGAGGGAGGGTGGGATCGGGAGGGGAGGATGGAGGGGCTTATGGGGGGATACAATGTGAATAAAATGTAAAATAATAATAATAATAATAATAATAATAATAATAATAATAATAATAATAATAAAAGGAAAAAAATGAAAAAAAAAGATTTTAAGCAGCCAAATCTTGTATCATGTGTGTTTTACTCTGTAATTCTAGTTATAAAAATGAATAAACATAGTTTGTAGCAATTTCATACATAGCTCAGATACTTCATGTTGATCTGTCTCCAGAATTTCTCATCATTTTATTTGGGCTTCTCACTTTTATCTCCAGCATACTTCAATTGAGGATCACTTGTGTAAACCATCTGAAAGAACAATGACAGTTACAAACGTGCTATACAAAGATTTAAATTTCATGTCCAGAAATTCTATTATTTCAAATGATTTCCCGATTTATAATCTCTGAGTTTTGTACAATTAAAAGTGACAAACAGTGTTAAATTCTGGAAACTGTCCATGTGTATCTTGTTTTACCCAGATTAGGGACTATGGAGGACCTAAAGAGACTAAGAAGATTATACCTCAGTGAACAGCAATGCAAGTCACTCTATGTGATTTTGGAACAAAGGATAATAGCTCTTACTAATCATTCCTGGGCTTTGACAGTATCAGTAAAACAGGAGACATGGACTTTATTTATTAGCACTTATGTTTGAGGAGACAGGATGTACCTAACAGTCATTTGGAATGTCTGTTTTGGATGGAGAAACATCAGAAAGTGCTTGGCTTGTGCAAACTACAAAGGAAGTGAGGCCTAACCTTAGGCAGCACACCTTTTGGTGATAGAATATCCTGTCTTACAGTGACTTTCAGGTACTGAGCAGAAATTGCTGTCAGCTATAGCTTCCATGAAACAGTTTTCCCACTTACAAGTTCATATCAAAGGAAGAATATTCAACTATATCACCAAAACATATATTTAATAAACAGTGTTAGTAGACAAAAACCAGGAGGGGTGGAAAGAGAGTACCTTCCAATGACACCCAACCTGACTCTGAATTCTTTGTGAGTCTTTGTTTATGTTCATGAACAGTAGCTAGGTCAGAGTCAGTCAATAATGGACTTCAAATAAACTGATATTTAAGGTAACTTTATTACTCAAGCAAATGCAAAACACACTGAATAACATTATCTGCATATCATAACCTACATAGTGACAAAGTGCAGACATTTTTCATGAGGAATTTTAAATACATGTGAATTCTATGCACTTTATTTAATGTGCTAAAACATAAGTAAAATGGAGGGTCCGTGGCTAAGATTGCTAAGCATTCATTGCCTTTGTAAGATACGTTCGTTGTCCTGGGACACTGTCGAATTTCTGGCGTCTTGTAGGCAGAAGGAGATGGATTAGCTGATAGAGTGCTTGCTGTGCAGCATGGCAACCTGACTTTAGATCCATGGCACTAGTGTGAAAATGCAGGCATTGGAGCACATGTCTATCATCCAGAGCTGTGGAGACAGACAAGAAGGTCCCCGAAGTTCACTAGACACCAACCAAGCCAAGTCACAGTGTTCCAGGTTTAAGGAGAGACCTGTCTCAAAAAAAAAAAAAAAAAAAAAAAAAAAACAAAAGTGGATAAAAACCTAAATGGACACGTGAGGTTGACTTCTAGACTTCAATGTGCATATGCTCAGATATGCGCATGAACTCTCATGTACACATACATATACATAGGGATGTGTATGGACAACAAACACATATACAAACATGACAGAATGTCACTATGCAAGCACAATACCTGATTTTAAATGGTAGAGTCAATTTTCTCAATTAATCTTTCTAAAGAGACTTCTGAAAGGAAATAGTCTAAAATTACCTCTCCTGCAGTCTAAGAAATGTCTCGAGAAAAAAATAGTGATAACTTTTGTTAAGCATCCTGTTCAAAGACCAAAAGACAACCTAAAGCCACCATGTGTGAAAAACAATGTATTAAGGATTACATTGAACTTAATTTGTTTTTTAAAAACATTTTTTTTCATTTGAGGAGACATTTAAAATGTTGGAAAATTAATTTTGATTGGAGTGTCTACTATATTTAAAGTATCATGCCTACAGCTGGGCCACAAGAGGAAGATAAACCATGTATTCCTTGAGTTTTGAAAGTTTCCACACATAAGAACCAATCAAACTATTTGAATATAATCATTGACATTATTTACATACCTCATATGTAAGACAGAACTACCAATATCACATGTGTAATTTCCTTATAAGACAATAGAGTGATGGGTAATCAAGCTTCCTTTTCAGTCAGACTTTTCATATTATGTTTTTACCATCTTATATAATAACATTCCCTCACTTCCCAGTTCATCCCTAAATAGTATTACCTCTGCCTGTGATGTTAAGTAACATTTAGAGCCCATAAAATCCCAAAATTTTCTTTGCATCCCAAACTTCTCCTCTGATCTCCATGTGACTGACTCTGTTTAATGTCTTCACCTGACTGTCCCACAGGTATACCAAATCACATGTCTTCATCAGCCATGGCTCTTAGTCACAAGCATCAGACTCAGGTGTTTGATGAGAAAAGTACACTGTTGAAGACGTACTGAACAACTCACAGAATCACAACCACATTTCTTGAGAAACCACACAAGAGATTACTGTGACATGGCTACCATGATGTAAGGTTTCTCACAAAAATCTACATAGTATTTTAGGTGTGGTGTTTTGGCTATATACAATCTTGCATACTCTTTGTTTTATTTTTACAACAGTTTTCAGCTTCCGATTATGGACAATGCTATTATCATGAAGAAATTTCCATGAACACATACACTAAAAGCTTAATGATGATTGAACTCCCCACTTCTTTATCTCTCTTCTATCAATTGAAAGAATCACAGGAGTGGAATTGTGAAAGCTGAAATGTGATAGAGCCTTATTTATGTCTTTCACAGGTTGCTGACAATAACTTTAAACGGAACTGAAGGTGGCTCTGAGCAGCCTTTGAGACTTCGAGGCTCCAGGGTCCTGATGTGCTGAACCTGTATTATCTTTCGGGTAGGTCAGCCTTTCTTCCTTTCTAGGAACATGATTCTCTGTGCTAACTGAAGCTCATCTCACAGTCTCTTCTTCACTTGACATCACTGCCCTATTATGTTTTTTCTTTATTTTGAAGGTGTATAAGTCAGGGTTTTGTTCGGGAGGAAATGGTTTATTTGGCTTATATTTCCAGATTATAATCCATTACTGGAGGAATTCTAGACAGAAACTCAAGCAGATCTGGAACCTGGAGGCAGGAGCTGATGCAGAGGCTGTGGGGGGTGCTGCTTGCTGGCTTGCTTTCCTGGCTTGCTCACACTGCCTTCTTATAGAACCCAGGACCAGCCACCCATAATAGGCTGGGTCCTCCCTCATTGATAACTAATTGAGAAATGCCTCACAGCTGAATCTCCTGGATACATTTCCTCAAATAAGGTTCATTTCTTGGTGATGACTCTAGCTTGTGTCTAGTTGACACACAAAACCAGCCAATGCAGAAAGCTCATGAACACAATTTTTTTCTCACTCTACCAACTAAAATTAAGTTACTCTTCCTTTTAATCTACAAGCATCCTAATATATTTTTGTAGTATTCATTGTTCTGTCTATAGCTCCTTAACTGACTCTTTGTAATGCTGTTTCCTCTTCTATAATGTAAATTTCAAGAGAAGGACAAAGCTGGATCCCTTCCTTGCTATGAATTTCATGGCAAATGTCTTATCATTTTTCCCAAAGAATTATCAGTTGAATAAAAAACTAAAGGGATGTATCATCCCAGCTGGAGAAGTTCAAGAAAACATTCTCTGAGCTTGTAAAATTTAAGAATCCAAAGAATTTAGAAAGGAGAATTAGCAAAGTTTTAGATGGACTCCTAGGACCTCAAAGAATGAGCTGTACAAAGCTCTGAGTTATATGGTAATCATAGGATAGATAAGGATATTACTTGGAAAACTGGGTTGGAAGCAAATTATAGACTGTCTTAGATGCTGAGATGAGAGACATACTTTATCTTAATTGCCTAATAGGCTATCCCCCTATGGTGTTCTGTGAGCTTTTTAATATCTTTAAATCACTGTAACTCTGCAAGCGAAGGCTGTCATAGAATGAATCTAAGTTGAACCCCAGCATCCTTCCCTCCAGATACTCAAATCTTTAGTATATTGTTCCTATTGAGTCTATTTCTACCCATTCATTGTGACAAAGGTAATGGGAAGCCATGCCCTTGTTTCCTTATTGAAGTGTGAAGCATCACTCTCACTAAGGGACTTTCTCTTTCACTAATTTTGATAATACAAGTTGATTATTTTGGTTAGACCCACGTAGCAAGGTACTGAAATAGCCACAGGCAGACAGCAAGAAAATGAAGTCTTCAGTCTGAAAAGCTACAGAGAACTGAATAATGCCCACAAACCTGTGATATCATATCAGATCCTTCCCTTATTGAGCCTTAAAAAGAGGCCTAACACTTAGAGAAATCTTGGTTGAGGTCTTGAAGACACTGAACTAATCAGAGGTTCCTGATCTGTAGACACCATGAGGAAACAAAGACGTTGTTTTCAGCTCTATGTTTGTGATAACATTGTTATCTAGTAATAGATACTGAAGATAAGGTATTAAGAGTTGAATTTATTTGTTGAACTCTTCACTCCTAGCATCTCAGAATGTGGCTATTTTCAGAGACAAGTTTTTAATAAACACATAAAGTTTCAGTGAGGATACTAGGAGAGCATGAGCCAATACTACTGGTACTATGCCTTAGTCTTTCTTAGTTACTTTACTACTGCAGGAAAAAAAATCATGACCAAGGCAATGTATAAAAGAAACCATTTAATGTGGTAGCCTGAGGAGCAGAGTTTCTGACCATCATGGCAGGAATCATGGCAGCAGGCTGATACACATGGTCCTGAAGCAGTAGCTGAGAGCTTATGTCTGTTCCACAAAGAGAGAGAGAGAGATAACCAATCCAGAACGACAGTGGTCTATTTTCTCACAGTTCTGAAGGTTAGAAGTCAAGGCCATGGATCCTCCAACAAGGCCATACCTCTTAACCCCTCCCAAATAGCTCTACCACCTGAAGACCCACCTTTTGAATATATGACTCTTAGGAGGCCATTCTTATTCAAATAACCACACACTATTACAAGAAAAGAAGTTTGGCCATGACATAGAAGAGGTTGTGAAGACCCAGAGAAGAACTAGCCCTTGAGTGGTAAGTCTGGAGCAGAACTCTTTCCTAGAACTGTCAGAATAAATAACCTTCCCACACCATGGCCTTGACTTCTAACCTTCAGAACTGTGAGAAAATAGGCCACTGCTGGTTACTCCATGTGGTCAGTGATAAGTTATAGAACTGCTAGAAACCAAGCACACTGGATTATCAACCTTTTCTCATAAAGAATATTTATGAACACCTGAAGGCTAAGGAGCCTAGCTAAAGCAGCACTGGAACACAGTAGAAGTGGGACACCCTTAAACAACAGGGAATTCCGGAAACAAACTAGCCACATGAACTTTATTAAATGTATTTTAAGACTGTTAGTACAGGCCAGGGTTGTGCTGAGCACTCCCATAGCCTCTGTCTCCTTGTCCACTTTTCTCCCAGGAGGCCCCTTTCTTTCCTCAAAAGGTTTTCCTCTTTCTACTTTCATATCAAATACATAGATTTAGGAACCACACATCAGAGAAAACACGCCCTCGGTCCTGAGGCTGGCTTCATTGAATTATCTCTTGTGATACACAGTTTCCTACAAATGACATGACAGCATTTGTATGGTGGAAATAAATACACAGACTCACTCACACATACACAGACACAGAGGGAGACAAAGAAAGAGAGAAGGGGGAGGGAGAGGGTAAGGGCGAGGGTAAGGGCAAGAGCATTATTTTCTTTATCCATTCTTTGACTGATAGTCACCTAGCTTGGTGCATACTGTAGCTACTGTAAATAAAGCTGCAGTAAACACTGCGTTGTCTCCACTTGGCATCTTTGGATAAATATCCAGGAAGAGTAGAGCAAATTCATTTTCTTTCTTTTTTTATATTTAATTTTGTTCAGTTATTTACTTTACATCCCAAGGGTGCCCCTCTCTCCTCTACTTCCGGTCGCACCCCCTTCACTTGCTTCTCCCTTCCCCTCTCCCTTTCCCCAGAGAAAAGTAGAAATCCCCTCCTCCTGTATCAACCCTCCCCAGAAAATCAAGTCACGTCAGGGCTGAGCATATCTTTATTCTCTGAGGCCAGACAAGGCAGTGCTGCCAGGGGGAAGGGATCAAAAAGCAGACAATAAAGTAGTCTTTAGAAACAACCACCCCCTCCTCCCACCCCATTCACCAGGCACCTCATATAAAGACCAAGATGCCTTTCGACCACATATGTGCAGGGGGCCTAAGTACCGACTATGTATGCTCCTTAGTTGATGTCTCAGTCTCTGAAAGCTCCCATGCGACTGGTTTAGTTGTCTATGTTAGATGTCTTGCTAGGTTCCTGTCCCCTCTAGGTCCTCCCTAGGTCTTTTCCCCAGCACTTTCACAGAACCCTGGAACTTTGCCCCATGCTTTGCTGCAAGTCATAGCATGTGTCTCAATCTGCTGCTGGCTGTAGCCTCCCAGATGACAGTCAAGTTAAGGCTTCTGTTTGAAAGCATAGCATAGCATCCATCGTGTCAGAGGCTGGCTCTCTACCATGGGGTGGGTCTCAGGTTGGGCCAATTATTGGTTGGACATTCCCTCAATCTTTGTTTCCTCTTTATCTCTGAACTTCTATCTCATATGGCTGAGAAGCACTTAAAGAAATGTTCAATGTCCTTATGTATCAGAAAAATGAAAATCAAAATGACCCCAAGATTCCATCTCATACCAGGCAGAATGGCTAAGATAAAAAAAACTCAAGTGAAACACAAGCTGGCCAGGATGTGGAGAAAGGGGAACGCTCCTCCATTGCTGGTGGGAGTGCAAACTTGTACAACCTTTCTGGAAATCAGCCCAATATTTTCTCAGAAAATTGGGAATAGTTCTACCTCAAAACCCATCTAAACCACTCCTGGATATACACCCAAAAGATGCTCTACCATACAACAATGTCATTTGCTCAACAATGTTTATAGTGGCTTTATTCATAATAGCCAGAAACTGGAAACAACCTAGATGTCCCTTAACCAAAGAATAGATACAGAAATTGTGGTACATTTACACAATGGAATACTATTCAGCTATTAAAAACAAAGAAATCCTTAAATTTGCAGGCAAATGGGTGGAACTAGAAAAGATCATCCTGAGTGACATAAACAAGACCCAGAAAGATGCACATGGTTTGCATGTACTTATAAGTGGATATTAGACCTATAGTACAGGATTATCATACTACAATCCACTGACCCAAAGAAGCTAAGTAACAAGGAGGGCCCAAGGGAGGGTTCAGGAATGTCTCTCAGAAGGGGAAATAGAATAAACAGCAGAGGAGGATGAGGAGAGGGAACTGGGCAGGGATAGACTGGGGAGGGAATCAAAGGTAGCATCAGATTGGGAGAAGGGGGTAGGAGGTGAGAGGACTGGGAACAAAATGGGACACTGTTGAGTGGGGGAGGTATCTTTTTGTCAAGCTGGAGGCCTGCAACAGGATAGGCTCCTGGGAGGATACAGGTGTGACTCCAGCTGAGACTCCTAACACATGGGAACATAAAACCTGACGTGACCACCTCCTAGCCAGGCAGAACTAATGGAAGGAGGAGACCAACAACAACCCACCCACAAAACATTTGATCAAAAAATTAACCTGCC
Source organism: Psammomys obesus (assembly GCF_907164565.1). Taxonomy (NCBI): domain Eukaryota; kingdom Metazoa; phylum Chordata; class Mammalia; order Rodentia; family Muridae; genus Psammomys; species Psammomys obesus. The sequence goes on from NW_026592548.1 coordinate 10,966,198, forward strand.
TTCAAGAAGTGATTTATTTTTAGTATTTATAGAAATGTTCTCCTTTTGCTTTCACAATCTGTGAATTCCATTGCTCCTGGTCCTTGCTAAGCGCTGTGAAGTCCTTGGTCATTTTGAAAGTGAGCATCCAGTCCAGCCTTGGTTTTGGTTGGTTTTCAGACCCTGGACAAGCAGCTAAGTTGCCTTTTGAATCTGACGTCCAGGTTCTCCTGGTATGCTTTGGTTTCTACCTTTTGTAGGGTGTGGCTGGCATATCCTGCCCTCTATCCTGAACTCTCCAACCCAGGAGCAAATCTTCCCTTCCTCCAGAGGCTCTTCAATATATAATCCAGACATTTTGCTTTCCCTTCTTTCTTGTGTTTCTTCTCTTTCTACATTTTCTCTGTACTCTCTCTGCTTTTCCTCTCTCCTCTCCCGGCACATGTACTTTTCCTTCCCCCACTGTTCTGTGTTCCCCTGCACAGTGGTTTCTTTGGCACCATTTCTTGGGACCAGTAAACCTGCCAAGAGATAGTCCCAATAAACCTAAATTTGTATAAAAAAAAAACAAAACAAACAAAAACAAAAATAAAAAATGTCCATACTGATTTACATAGTGACTAGATTAGTTTAAATTCCTAATAGTAGTGTATGCGGCCTCCATTCTGTCTCCTTTGCCAGTATTTTTTTTTTATCACTTGCTTTCTGAATGAAGGGAGCTAGGCATTTTTATTTATTAACTTTTGTCAATGATTAAACAAATACTTCCTTCACACATTTTTAATTTGTTTCACATGTATGGGTTCTTTGCTTATGTTTGTCTATACATCTCGTTCCTTCCTGATATCCATGGAGTCCAGAAGAGGGTGTGGAATTCCATAAACCTGGAGTTACGATCATTAGACGTCCTGTGTACACTAGGAGTCAGATCCGAGTCCTCTGGTAGAGCAACCAGAGTTCCTAAGGGCTGAGCCATCTTTCCAGCACCCACTTTGCTTTTATAATCAAGTTTTAGATGTGTTTCTCTTAAAATATTTAGAATGATTTATTTCTCAGGCCACTATTCAATACAACAAGCCATTTTCCTATAATATGTTTAAAATTAAATGTTTCTATACTACTTATTTTCTATGTAACTTAAAAACCAACAGTGAAAACCTTAGTTAAATTGTTCATAACTTGCAAGCCATTTTCAATAGTTGGGATGACTGCTTTCTTCAGAATGAATGAGTCTTTGTGTGTATACAAAGTTGGGAATAGAGATATTTTAAAAAATGCAATGAACTATTTTTCAAGACATTATTTATTGGACTTGGCAATATCACTCTGTGGTCTGCTGTTTGGAGAAACTTGACTGAAATGATTGCAAATAGCTTTCTATTTTCCCTTCATTTTGCTTCAGACCAGGGTTGTGTATTCTCTTACATATAATAAATGTCTAAGTACTAGTGGGTGGTTTTCAGACAGTGAATGTGGTTTTTCAGCTACTAATTGCCAAGTTGGGGTTGCACAATCAGATTTCCAAGACAGGGTTCTCTGAAGCTTTGATCATGTCTTTTTTAGTGAAATGTGTTTGGAATGAGTTTAGAAGCAGTCATTGCTGGCTGGGGGTTCCTCTCCATCTCCCTGACAGCCATTCTCTCCTCCTTTGATTTGGTTCTTTCTCTGAGCCTCCTACATCAAGTTCATTGTGTCCCTTTCCTGACCTCTGATTGGTCCTTAATCTTGATTATCTACTGGTACAAATTTATAGGTTGTACTGATTTGAGGTGCTATTTGATAAGGGAGGACCATACTTTGTCTCCAAGGGCTTTCCCAGGAAAGAGTATTCTCTGCCAAATTCCTCGCTGTAACTCTTTAAGCTACACCAATGAGGTTTCTGTATTTGCCATTTTCCTAAAGGATTTCTCACCAGATTCATCACTGATCTCTTAGTGCCAAACACAGTAGAGTTCCTTCTGTAATCACAGCAACAGGGGTCTTTATGACAGCTGTATCTCAGAGCCTTTTGACATCCCTGCTCCTACATGCCCAGTGTCCTTCTTTTAGCTCACAGGCCCATCATATGCTTGTCATTCTTGGGTCATTCTCTAACTGTTAGTGTGCCTTGTATATTCTCTCCTAATATTCTATTTTCTATGGTCTGCTGCATGATCTCATTTTATTCTATTAGTCCAAAGACAATATGATGATTGCACAATGTCTCCAATTATTTTTTCTTCAGCTCAAGCTCTTTTATTGAACTCTAGACCTGCATACAAAACTGCACAGAGAGGAAATGATTTTGAATTTCTAATTTCTTGGTTTTTTTTTTCAGTATCCAGCCAATTTCATTCATCTTGATTTTTCTCTTGCTACTCCTGAATAATCTTTCTAAAAGTTCATATTTATCATATTGTTATGCTCTCTGCATAATATTATTTATATATGACAAAATAATATTCACAATTTCATGCCCATCTTTTCTCCATGTTTATTTCCATAAGGTCTATCTTCCATCTATGCAAATATACTTCCCTGTCTTTAGCTCTATTCCTTTGATTATTTGGTTTGTTAGAACACCTATATCTTTGACTTGTCTGCTGTTCTGTCATGGCCTGAATATTGCTAATTCTCTAACTCAGTTCATTTCTTCTCTTTTGACAGTTTCTTCCAAGCTCTAGTTTACATTCATTGCTTCTACTTTGTTAGGCTTAATAGTTATGGCATGTTAATCACTCAATTTAGAGCTTCTAAATGACAAGCATGAACTTGGAGGTTAAAAATACAATCTCTCTCCATATCTCTTCAACATAGTGCTGGAAGTCCTTGCTAGAGCAATAAGACAGTTGAAGGAGATCAGGGGATACAGATGGGAAAGGAAGAAGTCAAATTATCACTATTTGCAGATGATATGATAGTATACATGAGTGACCCCAAAAACTCTACCAGGGAACTCCTACAGCTGATAAACACCTTCAGCAAAGTGGCTGGATACAAAATTAACTCAAAAAAATCAGTAGCACTCCTGTATACAAAGGTCAAAAGGGCTGAGAAAGAAATTAGAGAAACAACACCCTTCACAATAGCCACAAATGACATAAAGTACTTCGGTGTACTCCTAACCAAGCAAGTCAAAGACTTGTATGAAAAAAATTTCAAGTCTCTGAATTAGAATTAGAAAAAGATATGAGAAGATGGAAAGATCTCCCATGCTCATGGCTTGGCAGGATTAACATAGTCAAAATGGCCATCTTACCAAAAGCAATCTACAGATTTAATGCAATTCCCATCAAATTGCCAACACAATTCTTTACAGATGTGGAAAGAAAAATTCTCAACTTCATATGGAATAACAAGAAACCCAGAATTGCTAAAACAATCCTCTACAATAAAAGATCTTCTGGAAGTATCTCCATCCCTGATCTCAAGCTGTACTATAGAGCAACAGTTATAAAACCTGCATGGTACTGGCATAGAAACAGAATGGTGGATCAATGGAACCGAATAGAAGACCCAGAAATAAACCCACACACTATGGACACGTGATCATTGACAAAGACGCCAAAACCATACAATGGAAAAAAGATAGCATCTTCAACAAATGGTGCTGGTCCAACTGGATGTGTACATGTAGAAAAATGAAAATAGATCCATACTTATCACCCTGCACAAAACTAAAGTCCAAGTGGATCAAAGACCTCAACATAAAACCAGACACATTAAATTGGCTAGAAAAAAAAGTGGGGAACAGCCTAGAACTCATTGGTACTGGAGACAACTTCCTGAACAAAATACCAACAGCACAGGCTCTAAGAGCAACAATCAATAAATGGGAAACATGAAACTGAAAAGCTTCTGTAAAGCAAAGGACACTGTCATCAAAACAAAGTGACTGCCTATAGATTGGGAAAGAATCTTCACCAACCCTTTATCTGACAGAGGACTCATATCCAGTATATATAAAGAACTAAACAAGCTGAAAAGCAGCAAACCAAGTAATCCACTTAAAAAATGGGGATCAGAACTAAACAGAGAATTCTCTGTAGAGGAATATCGAATGACAGAGAAGCACTTAAAGAAATGCTCAACCTCATTAGCCATTAGGGAAATGCAAATCAAAACAACCCTGAGATTTCACCTTACACTCATCAGAATGCCAAGATCAAAAACTCAAGTGACAGCACATGCTGGAGAGGTTGTGGAGAAAGAGGAACCCTTCGCCACTACTGGTGGGAATGTAAACTTGTACAACCACTCTGGAGAGCAATCTGGTGCATTCTCAGAAAACTAGGAATAGCGCTTCCTCAAGATCCAGCCATACCACTCCTAGGCATATATCCAAAAGAGGCTCGAGTACACAAAAAGGACATTTGCTCAACCATGTTTGTAGCAGCTTTATTTGTAATAGCCAGAAGCTGGAAACAGCCCAGATGCCCTCAACTGAAGAATGGATGCAGAAATTGTCGTACATCTATACAATGGAGTATTACTCAGCAATGAAAAATAAGGAAATCATGAAATTTGCAGGTAAATGGTGGGACCTGGAAAGGATCATCCTGAGTGAGTTGACCCAGAAGCAAAAAGACAAACATGGTATATACTCACTCATATAAACATACAACATAGAATAAACCCACTAAAATCTGTACATCTAAACAAACTAAGCAAAAGAGAAGACCCTAACTAAAATGTTCAATCCCCATCCTGAAAGGCATAGAGGATGGACATCAGAAGAAAAAGGAAATAGGAAACAACCTAGGAACCTGCCACAGAGGGCCTCTGAAAACCTCTGCTGTGCAGACTGTCAAAGCAGATGCTGAGCATGATGGCCAACTGACAGGCAGAGTGAATGGAATTTTATGTAAGAAGTGGGAAATAGTAAGAGCTGGAGAGGACAGGAACTCCACAGGGAGAGCAACAGAACAAGAAAATTTGAACACAGGGAACTTCCCAAAGACTCATACTCCAAACAAGGCCTATTCATGGAGATAACCTAGAACCCTGACAATGCAGCCAATTCTGATGAGAACTGATAGACCAAGATCAGAAAGAAGGAGAGGAGGACCTCCCCTATCAGTGGACTTGGGGAGGGGCATGCATGCAGAAAGGGGGGGGGAGGGTCGGACCAGGAGGGGAGGAGGGAGGGGCTTATGGAGGGATACAAAATGAATAAAGTGTAATTAATAAAATTTAAATTAAAAAAAATCCAATCTAGGCCCCTGCTCCCATTTCATTGTGCTGAGACAAAATATCTTGAATTAGACCTGGAATCTGGTACATCAGCAATGTTTCTAGACCATCCTCCTACTCATAAAGCAGTATGTCCATTGCTTCGCTAATGTCTTTGTTGACATATTTCTAAACATTAAGTGATTAGATAGAGATGGTACAATTCTGTTAAAATGATAATCTGAAAGACAAGGGATGCACTTAGAGCCGGGCTTCCTTCTTTGACCAAGACATAAATGCTACCTAGAAAAGAAAATGAAATGATGATACATCAAATATGAGTCCTTTTTTCTCTGACAAAGCTGCCATGTATCCTTGTTGTGTGAGCACACTGTTTTAGTGCAGGAAAAACAGGTTGCTATGAGAAACTGTTCTGCTTGAAAAAAAGAAATAAAAATGTTTTCTTCTGAGAACTAGAGTGGATCTGAGGCCCAGGTGATTAGACCTTGTAGAAAGGTCGAAGTGTCTGATGGCCTTCCTCAGATACTTGTTTGTGTACATACATGGGCAAAATAAGATGCTGCTTTCTTTAAATTTTTAAAGTTTTTAAAAAGTGTCTTCTTAATTGTTCATTGTACCATGTGAGAACCACAATCACTTCACTATAATAGAAAGTACATACAGACAGAAAAATTCAGATAAGAAGGTAAATTTAAGTAAGATGAAAAAAATTCCATTTAACTAAGGGACACTAAGATTATAACAACATGTTTATATCCTTTTCACTTAGTGAGTGTAACTATTTGAAGAGTAGAATGATATTTTCTGTTAAATATGCATGTTTAGATATGTGGAAATACATGCATGTATAGGCAAGTGGGCGTGTGTGTTAGCCTATTGGGGGGGGGTGACTCTTTGTGTGTGTAAGCCAGAGGAATATGTTGGATATTATTTCATAGACATTATCTGCCATACTTTTTAAATACAGTCTTCCATTGGCCTGAGATTTGTCAAATAGGTTAGACTATCTTGGCCAACAAGCTTCAGATACTCACCAGTCTCCTCCCCAACAGAAATGATACTATAACCCCACTACCACATACATTTTTACTTTTTTCTTCTTCCTCCTCCTCTTCTTCTTCTTTACCTTCTCTTCCTTCTCTTCCTCCTCCTCTTTCTTCTTGTTCTTGTTCTCCTCTTTCTCTTCCTCCTCCTCCGTCTTGTTCTTGTTCTTCTTCCTCTAGCATGTGATCTAGGGATCACATCGGCGTTATCTTGACTGAGCTATCTCCCTAGACAACGTCTTTCTTTTGAGGAAATGAAAGCAGTACTTCTTGGCATATGAAATTCAATCAAGAAAAACTTTTTGAAATGAATGGGCAGAAAGACTTTTCAACTGGCAGGAATCATAAAACTATATTTAACTGTAAAAAAAAAAGAGAGAGTTTCTGTAGAGAGCTGATCTGTTAGCTAATTTGAATATCATACTTTAAAATCCACACATTGTGTCCTGTTTAATTGAGTTGTTCCATTACTACTTTTAAGATTTCCACCCACATGATGTGCTGAGTCTCTCAACACTGAAGCATGAAGAGGAAACATTAGTATCTCCCCATGTCTGCACAGAAAGGAAGGCTGGCCTCAAGTGTGGTTAAAATGCTGCAGCTTTCTGCTGATGCTACATGGTCTTCAATAAGCTCAAATGTGTCTATTGTTGTACCAAATAATCTGTTCTAAAATTTTCTTACTGAACACACAATAATGCTAAAATTTGTAATTTTAAAAATAGGTACAATTTAAAAATTAACTACAGTTAATATTGTGTGTTTTCTAAGTTCAAAGTGATAGAATAGAATAGGTAAATAATAAAACTATAACTTTCAGTCTCTCTTCAAGGGCTGCTCATGGGCATATATGTTTGGATCAAATCACCAAAACATGGTATGGTATAGTGCTGATTAATGGAAATAAATTTTTCTCTAAAATATATCATTTGAAAATGAATTTTCTACATTACCAAACTGCTTAGAAGAGTGCATTTTTACTGCCTTTATATTGTTTCTTAAACTCAATATATTAAATGCTTTTCTTCTTATACTTTGCATACATGACCTCTTAGTTCATCAATCCTGAGATGTATTTGGTCTTTATTGATTAGACAATCATAAAGAATCCATCTTGGGGAGGGAGATGTGTTGGGTAGAAGCAGAAGAAAAAGGGGAGTAGAGTGGGTAAGATCAAAATAGATATGTGTGTGTGAAAGTCTCACAGAATAAATAAAAACTATTATTCCAAACCAATAAACACTATGATCAAGGTGAAATTTTCAAAAAGGCATCTCATCCCTAAAAGCAAAAACTTTAATGGGATATTGTTTGTTTGTGTATTAAGTTCAAAGAATGCCTGGAACACTCAAATGTCAGTATTTGTTAGTATTCATAGAAATAAGAAATAACTGATCATTAAAAACTGCTTTGTCAATGTTTTCCATTTCCTGGCAACAGGCCGGCACCAAGTATCTATAAGACTGAGTAGAAACCCTAGCTTCCTGTAAAGTTCTCTCCATCACTTTTACCATCTCGCCATCAAGCTTATCATCAGTTCTGGAGTCAGTCCTATAGGTATCCCCAAATGAAAGCTAGGCACAACCACCCACACTCCATGTAACAGTTCTGCTGGTCAGAGACCTAACTGACTCAAATGTGAACCCAGAGACAGTAATACCTGCCCAGGGACGAAGCACAGTAATCCCTTCCTACTCCTCCAATATGAAACCTCTTAACTATGCTCCTGAACTGGAAAACGGAATTAACCTGTGACCTGGCTCCATCTGCTCAGGAGTACTAAAAGAAGTCTTTCACAGACCTGGAAGGAACAGTTACTCCACAAGGAGAACAACAGAGCCAATATACCTGGGTCCAGGGGGCCCTGCAGAGACTGATACTCCAGCTAAATACCATGAATGGAGAGGAACTAGACCCCTCTGTTCAAAGGAAGCTCATTGGCTGCTCAGTTTCCAAGTCGGTTCCTTAGTAAGAGGAACAGGGACTGTCTCTGACATGAACTCGGTGGCTGGCTCTTTAATCACCTCTCCCTGGGCATGGGGCAGCCTTGCCAGGCACAGAGGAAGATGATGCAGCCAGCCTTGATGGGACCTGATAAGCTAGGGTCAGATAGAAGGGGAGGAGGTCCTCCCCTATCAGTGGTCTAGGGAAAGGGAATAGGGGGAGAAGAAGGAGAGGCTGGGAGGAGATGGGGGAGGGGCTGCAGCGGGGAAAAAAATTGTAGTAAATAAATAAATAAATAAATAAAATTTAATTTAAAAATAAAAAATGGAGAAAAAGAAGTCTTTCACACACACACACATCACATACAAACATACACATACACAAACATGCCACACACACAAACACACAACACAAACACCCACACACAAGGCTCAGAAATAATAAAGAACTGGACAATCTGAATGCTGCTCATGACAGCAATGATGGGTACAGTTTAAAAAATTCTTTCAAGGGAGAGGAATTCAAAACATCCTTCTTAAATAGACTCCGTAAACTATAAAATACAGATATCAAATACAGGTCAGAAATATAATTACTGAACAAACTGGGTGGTTTAATAAATAGAAATTGCAAGGTGTTCACTGCCTAGAGCCCTCTATACTTGCTATGTAAAGACATTTCCTATGCCTATGTAGAAACTCGTTTCCCTTTCTTATTATTTCCTTTTCTCCACTGTTTTTCCATAACTTCAACCTCAGTTGCTTTGGTTTTTATTTGATACTTATTTTATTTCATATTTAACACTACATGTTAAGTATGAAAGGTTCACCTAAGAATTAATAGGAATTCTACCAATCCTCTTCTCAAATTATCTGAAAGAGTATTACAGCTTGGCCATTCTTACACAACAGACTAGCTTCAGTGTGCCACAATCACTGTATGTCTTACTGAAGAGTTTCTCCCATGTAACGAGTTTTGCTGAAAGGTCTGCACATTCTTGCCGTTCATAGGTTCTGACTAGTTTTCCTGAAGTTACCATGTGCCTGTACAGCACCACTCCAAGGCTCAGGATTTATTAGGTACCAATCCTGGACTCAGTTTCAGGTGAAGGAAACACAGAAGTTATAGTTCTGCTATTATGGGGGAGGGAAATGCAATAGAAAGGTGACCAGAGAGTTTCAGCAATGAATTCAGGAAAATGAAAGCAATATGGAGCACCAAGAGTGACCTGATTTCCAGGGACCAGTTTTAAATACAATGTTCCTGTCACCCCAGTAGACAGCCAATCATCACAGACACCAGGCACGTGCCCCAATCCACTCTTACCCCATGAAAAGAACAAATGTCTTCACACTGACTGTATTGTCAACAATGGCACATTCAACCCTCGCTTCTCTGGAGGAATAATGAGATAATAAGTAAGCAGTGAATAAAAAAATTGGCAAGAGCTATGGTAATTGCTGTAATCAAAACAAAATATGTGTCTGATTGCTTCATTTTAGCTGTTCCAGGTAGCTTTGTTTCTAAGCCTGACTTCTCAGAAAAGCTGGCCGTCCTTTCAATGACTTTTCAGACGACATGGTGAACAGCTTTCCGTTATTTCTCCTACTTGGACAAATTGTGAGACATGGTGAAACCAGTATTAAACCTACATTGTGTGACCTCAGGGTGATGGCACAGAAAACTACGTTTCCCTTCTTTAACGCATCACTTACAACTTGAGAAGCGGTGGGACATGCTGCTTTAACTTAGGACAGTTCCTCTCAGTCCTTTCTTGATACCACAAACAGAAAAAAAAATGTTTTCACTAGCACTCATTTTTGATGGAACTAATTTTATCATTTACTTTTGGCTGCGTAAAAGAAAAATTGCAGTATGTACATATATTTATATATAATGTTCATTTGTATTTATTTATTTGAGCAGATAGTCTGTATATTCGTGGAATCTCACTTATTCTTCATTTCCTTCACAATTATCTATGAGCAAACTGACATTTTCTAACATCAGAAATGTATGCTACATTTGGACACAATGAGAACTATACACTGCATGTAAGAGATTACAAATACATAGGAAATAAACCTTCCAATAGGCTTTATTGAAATATTTTAATAGGCTAATTTTGTTCTTACTTCCTATCCAACATACTAAGCAGCAAATAATCCCAGAGCAAACTTCAGCTCATATGGCATCATAATTCATGTAGAAGTGCTGTTTTTGATTCCTGACTTAGTCCGAGGTCACAGGCCTGTGACTGTGATGTGGCTGGGCAGGTAACTAACCACTTTCAGTTTAAAGCACAGAATCATCCTTTTCGTCGCAGCCACTTTGAGGCCTTGGGTTTGAACCCTAGCACCACAAAAGTACCACAAGGCAAAAGAAAGAAAACAAAACAAAGTTAAAGTGCTGTTCTTTGTGGTCTTATAGCGCCCGGGGAGGGTACTGTGGGAACAGGAGCATTGCAGATTATTCTGGATTACATTTTCTAGAATGGTGTCTGAGGGCATGACCTCAGCATTTGGTGGCCAGTAGCTGTGAGGTTGGCACTCAACAAAGCAGTCCACAGTCACTTAGGCTTTGCTACATTTGCAGGAGAAAGAGTGTAAATTACCCTCCAATGACACAAGGAGGACTTAGAAAACTCTGAGCAACACCAAATGGCATGTCTGCTGCCACAATGTCCGCAGTCAAGCACGTAACTCACACATAGCGAGGTTACCCCTCACACATAGCGAGGTTACCCTTCTTTCTTCAGTATCAACAATCTTAAGACCTACAGAAATTAATCTTTGGCAATCCCTGGAGCAAAGAGTTAAGTCTTGAAAAGAAGATTCATAGGTAGGTCAGACTTCGGGGAGGCACTTTTTGGCGGCATCGTTACCACTGCTTTCATTCTAAAAGCAAGTTCCCCCTCCTGGCAGATTTCACAGTGAGCAACACACCAAAGCTAATTAGGTTTTCATCCTAGTTTTCCTTGCACCAGAGAGAAGTCATGTCATAGCTTTGTTCAAGAATGCATATTTAAAAATCAACACCACCTTCAAGGAAACTTTTATATTTTTTCTCTGATGAAAATTATATTCTACTTACAATGTATTTGTGAAGTCCAGCAAATTCCACCATAATAAACAAGGATAAAAGTGCACAAGATAAGGTCAAAAAAACAGTTTCAATGCTCTATCAAAATACATTAATCAAAATATACATTAGCTTTTTCATTCAAGGGAAGATTGAAAGAAAAGTTGAATTTTGGATGAAATGAAGAGATTTATGCTGGTTTTATTTTTTGCTAATAGTTTTCTGTATTACTCCCACATAGTTATATCATTTAAGATATAAAATGATACCAAAAATAAAAATTCAAAAATACAAAATTAGTAACCTGAATTTTTACCTTAAAAATCAGGTAAAAATGAATCACAAACAGATGGAAGTAAGGAATCAATTAGTGAGAAAATCAAAAACAAAAAATAGGAGAGTAAAATAATAACAGAAGTCAGTGATAACTATGACTAGGCAAAAAAATGTTTCTATGATACACAGTTTATATATCATCTAAAAATCAGTTTATTTCATGGATCATGTCTGCAGAATAGAGGACAACAAACATTTAATCAAGTCAAAAGATGCAGAAACAATTTTGCAATGAATACTCATCCTGATTTAAATTCTCAATATGAAGGCAGCTTGGAAACCCTGTATCTAAGATCATATTTACTGATGAAGGACAGAATACTCTCCTCTGAGACAAATGACAAGGCACGAATGTCTGTTCTTGACACTTGTTGGATTACCTGCAGTGCTTTCATCTGTGCCATCAGGTTAGCAAAAGAAACAGAATGCATTCAATCACATTTGAAAGGAAGAAATAAATCTCCTAGCAAGTAGCTTGATCCTGTATATCAAAACACAATAGAATCCACGCTGAACAAGTGTTTAAAATACCTGCTGAGGACCTACGTGATGCTGCCATGAATCCTCAAAACTCATGTAGAAATTTTCCATGGTGAACAGGGGCAGTTTTGCAAGTATCTGTACACAACATGTCTATATACATGGGAGATGGTGACTGGGGACCCCACAGACAGCCTGAATAAGCAGCACAGTGGCTGGAAAATAAGAAAACCTCCGCATCAAGAATAAAGTGGGGAGAGTCACCACAGAAAGTGTCCTTTGGTATGCATACTCACATGTTGGGATGGATGAATGTACATATGTAATTGTACACACACACACACACACACACACTGAATAAACATATTTATATGTTTATTATTATATTATATATAATACCTAGTAATATAAATATTATATATATATACATATAATACCTAGTAATATAAATGAACAGATCCACGTTCAACCAGTTTTGCAAGTTCCAAAATCGATTACCAAAAAATGAAGAAAGAATTGCGTCTCCACAGGCAATGGATCTGAAAATAGGAGAAAGACCACAAACTACTCAACCCTATGCAAAGAACTGTGGGCAACTAAGGAGAGAAATCGTCTACTCCAAGGAAAAGCACACCAGTTGGTTATTCAATATCAAATGTTCAGCCCTGAAAACATACATATGAGTAACATAAAAAATGAGCAGGTGATACTTAGGAATGTGTGTGTATATGCACATATGTATGCAATAACAATGAAAAAAGAAACCAGGAATCTGAAAGAGACCAAGGAGGGGTAAATAGAGTAGTTTGAAGGGAGGAAAGAGAAGGGGAAAATATTAGAATTACATTGTAATCTCCAAAATAAAAACATTTCTTTTAAAAGGACACCAAAGAGAACAAAGTAAAGAGAAATAGACTCATACAGATGTTTAAATTTTACAACCATGAATATGTCTTAGACTAATTAAAGAATACTAGAGGAAATTAAATAAAGGGGGTAACCACACATGTCCATGGATTGGAAAACTTGGTGTCATTACTATAGCAGTTTCTTAAACTGATCCAAAGATCACAGCAATTATTAATGAAACCCACATGGATTCTTTTGATTTGAAGAAATTTTAAAGATGATCTTAAAATACACGTAGGAATGCAAAGTTTTGACGAGAGTAAAAATGATTTTGGAGTCAAACTCATAGGAACTAAATGTTCCAATTTCAAAACTTTATAAGCTGTGGTCATCACAGATGGTGTTGGCAAGGGAAAGAGAGAAAGATCAACGGAACAGAACTCAGTCCAGAAATAAACCCTCATGTTTATGGTCAATTGATCTTGTACAAATGTGCCAAGGGAATCAATGGGGAAAGGATAGTCAATTTTCTGTCCAAGACTATAAATTAAAACCTTCCTGTGCACCGTATGCAGTAATTAACTCACAGTAGATAATAGACCTAAGTGTAAGAGGAGAAACTACAAACTTGAACATAAAACATAAAAACTGTCTTTATAGAGCCTGAGTTCCATGAAGAGTTCTTAAACAGTATGTCAGAAACACATTTAATAAGTTAAATGACCAATCAATATTTGCAAATTTCTATTTCAAATAAAATACCATTAAAATATAAAACAAGCATAGTTTGTGTGAAAAAATCACTGTAAATCATATCCTTGAAATACAAATACCTTCAAAATATGAAGATACATTATCTAATTTAAAACAGGAGGAAAAGACTGCAATGAGAATTTCACTAAAAATGAGCCCATGGTCAGTAAGCATGTAAAAGGTGGTGAGCCACGTTCATCATTAGAAGAATACAAACATTAAAATTAGAATCCATACCCTTTTATATACATGTAGGTAACTATACTCAGACACAAAAATAACAAGGGTTGAGTGGGACATGGAAAACTATAATCTGTTGCTGAAATGTTAAATGTTACAGCCATTTGGTACAACATATTGGCACTCTGAAAAATACAAACATAAATTTGTTATGTGATGCAGAGATGCTATTGCTAGGAACCAATGGAAGATAAACACATTAAGACCACGGTTTACAGTGCAATATCCATAGCAGCTTAAAAATGGAAAACATAGAAGCATCTATTTGGAAGCACACAATCTTTATGCCCACGCTCTGGAACATTAACTATATATTTTTTAAAAAGTCAGTGATACAGGATATTTACTTGGTGAACCTCAAAATCATTGTGCTAAATGAAAGAAGCCACAAACAAAAGACCCCCTTTGCAATCCTAGTTACAGAAAACGGATAGACAGGAAAAATATCGATATAGAAATACAGATGGTGTTTTGAATATTCAGAGATAGTAATAAACATACGGCCTGTAAAGGACATAAGGAATTTTGAGGGTGTGTACTTGTTGAGGAAGGTCACTAACAAATTCTGGTCATCACATAATTTTTAACAACTTTGTACATCTACACTATACACATACATACATACGTGTATACATACATTTGTGAGCATACATATGTATACACACACACATATATATGTTAAATTATATGCTAAATTATGCCCTGAGAATTAATGGGTTGAATATTTCCTGGACTTTTCCATTATTTTTTTAAACATCTGATAGCCTGGAGTTCACTAACTCTGAACTTTTGAACATTTACCTTTCTTAAAACATTCATATAGAAAAACCTGAAAGGTATGAGACCACATTAATAGAGCCCAAACAGAAAAGAGACCATAAATGACAATCTGTTTCACCTTCTTACTTTAAATATGGTTGGCACTTGGAGCAACCACATCCAGACTGCTGCTTTTGATATGGCAAATAAAATTTAATCAACAAGCTGCCACAATAAAGATGTGGGAAAGAACTTATAGGAAGAGTCTATCACTATGTCACCTATAATACTGCTATTTATGAAAAGAAATGAACATTCTAGACTGCTTTTGAAGGCCCTGCTACTTGCTTCGTGAAGACCGTGCAATGACACAAGCATTTGTGTGGACAATTATGATGGACTGGGTGGTGTGTATATTGCTCATTGGCCATGATTGAGAATGTGGACACATGCCAAGTCTCATGATGTTTCTGACTGTTACCTGTGATGACCTAGATATAAGCACTATCAAAAGACCTCAATTTGTTAAATAAGTGAAACTCATTCAGCCTTGATGCTTGAGATCAGAGCAGAGATTCCAACTATGCCAAATTGAGATGTGCAATGGCTCATCAGAAAACAGAACCACAAGGTGGAGTACGCAGTTATCCCTCGGAAGCCATAGAGCACTGGTGCTCCAACTCCCCACGGATACCAAAATCTATGTACGCTTGAGTCCCTCAGAGAAACTGATAAAGTATTTGCATATGACCTATACATTGTCTTCCATGCATGTTTAAACCCTCAGTAGGTTACTTATAATGCTGACCACAATGAAAATACAATGTAAATGTCTGCTTGTAGAGATTGGAACAAAACGAATACAAATTTCTTATAGACACACTGGTTCTCCTGTAGTCCCCCACCCTCCAAGTATGTAAAACCACAAGTGGTGAAATCCATGCAGCACAACAAACAGACATGAAGACCCTACATTTTACAAAGGATTTTGCAGCCAGTCCTGAAGATACCTGATAAAACAGGGTCAGATGAAAGGGGAGGAGGTCATCTCCAATCAGTGGACATGGAAAGGGGCAGGGAGGAGATGAGGGAGGGAGGGAGGGTTTGAGAGGGAATGAGGGAGTGGGATACAGCTGAGATACAGATTAATAAAATGTAACTAATAAAAGAGAGAGAGAGAGAGAGAGAAACAAACAAACAAACAAAGGGCACCGATAAAGAGATTTATTTTAAGGAGATGATTCACGAAATTGGGAAGACTTAACAAGTTTCGCATCTACAGGTTACAGTGGCTGAGGAGTGTGTCAGAGAAGATTTGCAGTCCTTATTTAAAAGTAGTCAGAAGACGGACTTCCCCTGTCTTCCAGGGCAGCAAGTCTTAGTCTATAAATATTGCATCAGTTGGGTGGGGACTATTTCATGTAATAGAGGACAACTTGCTTTATCATGAGATACCACTACCATCTAAAGAAATAACTTCACAGACATATCTAGAATAATTTTTGACCAAATATTCAAGTGCTGTGTTGCAGTAGTGTTGATACACGGTTCAAGTATCACAAGGGAGTACAGCGTACTTGGCAAGCCATCCATAAGATATTTGTGATTCTGAACTCAAGGCAGTTGCCAGCAAGGGCAGAATATGTAAATCAAAGGAAACGGACAAACGTAGTCCCAGGATGAGCATGGGGAAAACTAGACAATAAAGGTTAGACAGAAGTAGAAGAAAGATCTAACCTAGATGAAGACTTGAAATAGGTTAAAGGTGGGGCATAGGTCACAGAAGGCAAAAATAAACAAACAACAAACCAAAAAAACAAAACCCCTAAAAATGAAACATATTCAAGCACAAGATGCCTGCTTCATCAGCCCTTTAGCCTAAAAGGTCTTTCCCATGATTCCTTATGTATAAACATATTTGTATTCTGTATTGCCAACAATTTTTGTTGATGTATAAAAATAATTAAATTTTTTAAAATGTTATTAATTATTTCAGAAATTTTTACCATGCATTTTGACAATATTCATCCTGACTCTTTTTCTTACTTCCTCCCAAATCTGCTTTCACCTCTGACTGAACCTTACATGTTCTGAACCAGCTTAGTGCTTCATGTCCTCTATATACTTCTGAGTCTGGGAGCAGAGACTAGAGCATGATCAAACTTCCAGAAGTCGCATCTGTAAAAAAGCTGACTCTCCATCCAGTCAACATACTAGCACAGAAGGGAAGGGTTCATGAGTTCCCACCTATGCCTGAGGAGAGTTGGTGGCTTCAGGAGGAGAAATGGATTTACCATAAAGAAGATTCTATCAGCACAACAGGCTATATGCACTGCTCTCAATGTTGCTGTTAATAAGGACACATATTTGTTAATTTGTCTACAGTATTTTGCTAGTTCCTATTCAGACCAATGTCACTTGTCACTGATAAGGAATAGACTTTCTTTTTTTTAATGTTTTATTGATTACACTTTATTCATTTTGTATGCACCCATAAGCCCCTCCCTCCTCCCCTCCCGATCCCACCCTACCTCTCCTTTCTGCATGCATGCCACTCCCCAAGTCCACTGATAGGGGAGGTTCTCCTCTCCTTTCTGATCTTGGTCTATCAGTTCTCATCAAAAGTGGCTGCATTGTCCTCTACTGTGGCCTGATAAGGCTGCTCCCCCCTCAGGGGGAAGTGATCAACGAGCAGGCCAATCAGATTATGTCAGAGGCAGTCCCTCTTCCCATTACTATGGAACCCACTTGGACACTGAACTGCCATGGGCTACACCTGTGCAGGGGTTCCAGGTCATCTCCACGAATAGTCCTTGGTTGGAGTATGAGTCTCTGGGAAGTTCCCTGTGTTCAAATTATCTTGTTCTGTTGCTCTGTTTGTGGAGTTCCCATCCCCTCCAGCTCTTACTATTTCCCACTTCTTACATAGAATTCCATTCACTCTGCCTATCAGTTGGCCATCAGGCTCAGCATCTGCTTTGACAGTCTATACTGCAGAGGCTTTCAGAGGCCCTCTGTGGCAGGTTTCAAGGTTGTTTCCTGTTTTCTTCTGGCTTTCAGAGGCCTTCTGTAGCAGGTTCCGAGGTTGTTTTCTATTTTCTTTTTCTTCTGATATCCATCCTCTTTGCCTTTCAGGATGGGGATTGAACATTTTAGTTAGGGTCCTCTCTTTTGCTTAGTTTGTTTAGATGTACAGATTTTAGTGGGTTTATTCTATATTGTATGTTTATATGAGTGAGTATATACCATGTGTGTCTTTTTGCTTCTGGGACAACTCACTCAGGATGATCCTTTCCAGGTCCCACCATTTATCTGCAAATTCCATGATTTTCTTATTTTTCATTGCTGAGTAATACTCCATTGTATAGATGTACCACAGTTTCTGCATCCATTCTTCACTTGAGGGGCATCTGGGTTGTTTCCAGCTTCTGGCTATTACAAATAAAGCTGCTCCAAACATGGTTAAGCAAATGTCCTTTTTGTGTACTTGCACCTCTTTTGGGTATATGCCTAGGAGTGGTATGGCTGGATCTTGAGGAAGCGCTATTCCTAGTTGTCTGAGAAAGCGCCAGATTGATTTCCAGAGTGGTTGTACCAGTTTACATTCTCACCAGCAGTGGAGAAGGGTTCCCCTTTCTCCACAAACTCTCCAGCATGTGTTGTCCCTTGAGTTTTTCATCTTGGCCATTCTGATGGGTGTAAGGTGAAATCTCAGGGTTGTTTTGATTTGCATTTCCCTAATGGCTAATGAGGTTGAGCATTTCTTTAAATGCTTCTCTGCCATTCGATATTCCTCTACAGATAATTCTCTCTTTAGCTCTCTTCCCCATTTTTTAAGTGGATTACTTGGTTTATTGCTTTTCAGCTTGTTTAGTTCTTTTTTTTATTAATTACACTTTATTCATTTTGTATCCCCCCATAAGCCCCTCCCTCCTCCCCTGCCGATCCCACCCTCCCTCCCCTTTCTGCATGCATGCCACTCCCCAAGTCCACTGATAGGGGAGGTCCTCCTCTCCTTCTTTCTGATCTTAGTCTATCAGTTCTCATCAAAAGTGGCTGCATTGTCCTCTACTGTGGCCTGGTAAGGCTGCTCCCCCCTCAGGGGGAGGTGATCAACGAGCAGGCCAATCAGATTATGTCAGAGGCAGTCCCTCTTCCCATTACTATGGAACCCACTTGGACACTGAACTGCCATGGGCTACACCTGTGCAGGGGTTCCAGGTCATCTCCACGAATAGTCCTTGGTTGGAGTATGAGTCTCTGGGAAGTTCCCTGTGTTCAAATTATCTTGTTCTGTTGCTCTCCTTGTGGAGTTCCCGTTCCCTCCAGCTCTTACTATTTCCCACTTCTTACATAAAATTCCATTCACTCTGCCCATCAGTTGGCCATCAGGCTCAGCATCTGCTTTGACAGTCTATACTGCAGAAGCTTTCAGAGGCCCTTTGTGGCAGGTTTCAAGGTTGTTTCCTGTTTTCTTCTGGCTTTCAGAGGCCCTCTGTAGCGGGTTCCGAGGTTGTTTCCTATTTTCGTTTTCTTCTGATGTACATCCTCTTTGCCTTTCAGGATGGGGATTGAACATTTTAGTTAGGGTCCTCTCTTTTGCTTAGTTTGTTTAGATGTACAGCTTTTAGTGGGTTTATTCTATATTGTATGTTTATATGAGTGAGTATATACCGTGAGTGTCTTTTTGCTTCTGGGTCAACTCACTCAGGATGATCCTTTCCAGGTCCCACCATTTACCTGCAAATTTCATGATTTCCTTATTTTTCATTGCTGAGTAATACTCCATTGTATAGATGTACCACAGTTTCTGCATCCATTCTTCAGTTGAGGGGCATCTGGGTTGTTTCTAGCTTCTGGCTATTACAAATAAAGCTGCTACAAACATGGTTGAACAAATGTCCTTGTTGTGTACTTGCGCCTCTTTTGGGTATATGCCTAGGAGTGGTATGGCTGGATCTTGAGGAAGCGCTATTCCTAGTTGTCTGAGAAAGCGCCAGATTGATTTCCAGAGTGGTTGTACCAGTTTACATTCCCACCAGCAGTGGAGAAGGGTTCCCCTTTCTCCACAACCTCTCCAGCATGTATTGTCCCTTGAGTTTTTCATCTTGGCCATTCTGATGGGTGTAAGGTGAAATCTCAGGGTTGTTTTGATTTGCATTTCCCTAATGGCTAATGAGGTTGAGCATTTCTTTAAGTGCTTCTCTGCCATTCGATATTCCTCTGCAGAGAATTCTCTCTTTAGCTCTGTTCCCCATTTTTTAAGTGGATTACTTGGTTTGTTGCTTTTCAGCTTGTTTAGTTCTTTATATATATTGGATATGAGTCCTCTGTCAGATAGAGGGTTGGTGATGATTCTTTCCCAATCTGTAGGCAGTTGCTTTGTTTTGATGACGGTGTCCTTTGCTTTACAGAAGCTTTTCAATTTCATGAGGTCCCATTTATTGATTGTTGCTCTTAGAGCCTGTACTGTTGGTGTTCTGTTCAGGAAGTTGTCTCCAGTACAAATGAGTTCTAGGGTATTCCCCAATTTTTTTCTAGCCAATTTAATGTGTCTGGTTTTATGTTGAGGTCTTTGATCCACTTGGACTTCAGTTTTGTGCAGGGTGATAAGTATGGATTTATTTTCATTTTTCTACATGTAGACATCCAGTTGGACCAGCACCATTTGTTAAAGATGCTATCTTTTTTCCATTGTATGGTTTTGGCATCTTTGTCAAAAATCAGGTGTCCGTAAGTGTGTGGGTTTATTTCTGGGTCTTCTGTTCGATTCCATTGATCCACCATTCTGTTTCTATGCCAGTACCAGGCAGTTTTTATAACTGTTGCTCTATAGTACAGCTTGAGATCAGGGATGGAGATACCTCCAGAAGATCTTTTATTGTAGAGGATTGTTTTAGCAATTCTGGGTTTCTTGTTATTCCATACGAAGTTGAGAATTTTTCTTTCCAGGTCTGTAAAGAATTGTGTTGGCAATTTGATGGGAATTGCATTAAATCTGTAGATTGCTTTTGGTAAGATGGCCATTTTGACTATGTTAATCCTGCCAAGCATTGAGCATGGGAGATCTTTCCATCTTCTCATATCTTCCTCTAATTCTTTCTTCAGAGACTTGAAATTTTTTTTTCATACAAGTCTTTGACTTCCTTGGTAAGGGTTACACCAAGGTACTTTATGTCATTTGTGGCTATTGTGAAGGGTGTTGTTTCTCTAATTTCTTTCTCAGCCCTTTTGTCTTTTGTATACAGGAGTGCTACTGATTTTTTTGAGTTAATTTTGTATCCATCCACTTTGCTGAAGGTGTTTATCAGCTGTAGGAGTTCCCTGGTAGAGTTTTTGGGGTCACTCATATATACTATCATATCATCTGCAAATAGTGAAAATTTGACTTCTTCCTTTCCCATCTGTATCCCCTTGATGTCCTTCAACTCTCTTATTGCTCTAGCAAGGACTTCCAGCACTATGTTGAAGAGATATGGAGAGAGTGGGCAGCCTTGTCTTGTCCCTGATTTCAGTGGGATTGCTTTAATTTTCTCTCGGTTCAGTTTGATGTTGGCTATAGGCTTGTTGTATATCGCCTTTACGATGTTTAGATATGTGCCTTGTATCCCTGATCTCTCCAATACTTTAAACATGAATGGATGTTGGACTTTGTCAAATGTTTTTCAGCATCTACGGAGATTATCATGTGTGTTTTTTTTTTCTTTCAGTTTGTTAATAAGGTGGATCACATTGATGTATTTCCGTATATTGAACCAGCCCTGCATTCATGGGATGAAGCCTACTTGGTCATAGTGGATAATATCTTTGATGTGTTCTTGGATTCGGTTTGCAAGTATTTTGTTAAGTATTTTTGCATCAATGTTCATAAAGGAGATTGGCCTGAAATTCTCTTTCTTTATTGAGTCTTTGTGAGGTTTAGGTACCAAGGTGACTGTGGCTTCATAGAATGAGTTTGGTAATGTTCCTTCTGTTTCTATTTTGTGGAATAGTTTGAAGAGAATTGGTGTTAGCTCTTCTTTGAAGGTCTGGTAGAATTTTGCGCTGAAGCCATCTGGTCCTGGGCTTTTTTTTTTGGATGGGAGACTTTTGATGACTGCTTCTATTTCTTTGGGGGATATAGGACTATTTAATTGATTTACCTGGTCCTGATTCAGCTTTGGTAAGTCAAATCGATCAAGAAAATTGTCCATTTCATTTAGATTTTCAAATTTTGTTGAGTATAGAATTTTGAAGTAAGTCCTAATGATTGTTTGGATTACCTCAGTGTCTCTAGTTATGTCCCCTTTTTCATTTCTGATTTTGTTGATTTGGGTGGTGTCTCTCTGCCTTTTAGTTAGCTTGGCTAGGGTTTGTCTATCTTGTTGATTTTCTCAAAGAACCAGCTCTTGGTTTCATTGATTCTTTGAATTGTTTTATTTGTTTCTAATTGATTGATTTCAGCCCTGAGTTTGATTATTTCCAGCCGTCTACTCCTTTTTGGTGTGTCTGCTTCTTCTTTTTCTAGGGTTTTTAAGTGAGCCATTAAGTTGCTTGAATGAGCTGTCTCGAATTTCTTCTTGAAGGCACTTAGTGCTATGAACTTTCCTCTTAGCACTGCTTTCATTGTGTTCCACAAGTTTGGGTATGTTATGTCTTCATTTTCATTGAGTTCTAGAAAGGCTTTAATTTCTTTCTTTATTTCTTCCCTGACCCAGCTGTCATTTAGTAACAAGTTGTTCAGTTTCCATGTGTGTGTAGGCTTTTTGCTATTTCTGTTGTTGTTGAAGTCCAGCTTTATTCCATGGTGATCAGACAGGATACAAGGGATTATTTCAGTCTTCTTGTATCTGTTGAGGCTTGCTTTGTGACCAACTATATTGTCTATTTTTGAGAAGGTTCCATGAGGTGCTGAGAAGAAGGTAAATTCTTTTGTGTTTGGGTGTAAAGTTCTGTAAATGTCTGTGAGGTCCATTTGATTCATGACCTCTGTCAGAGATATTGTTTCTTTGTTTAATTTCTGTTTTGTTGACCTGTCCTTTGTTGAGAGTGGGGTGTTGAAGTCTCCCACTATTAATGTGTGGGGATGTATATGTGGTTTAAATTTTATCAATGTTTCTTTTACAAATGTGGGTGCCCTTGTATTTGGGGCATAGATGTTCAGGATTGTGATGTCTTCCTGGTGGAATTTTTCCTTGATGGGTATGAAGTGTCCTTCCTCATCTCTTTTTATTAATTTTGGTTGAAAGTCTATTTTATCAGATATTAGAATGGCTACTCCTGCTTGTTTCTTGGGTCCATTTGCTTGGAAAGTCGTCTTCCAACCTTTTACCCTCAGGTAATGTCTATCTTTGTGTCTTAGGTGTGTTTCTTGTATGCAACAGATTGCTGGGTTTTGTTTACATATCCATTCTGTTAATCTGTGTCTTTTTACTGGAGAGTTGAGTCCATTGATGTTAAGAGAGTTTAGTGACCAGTGGCTGTTAGATCCTTTGATATTGATGTTGGCTGTGTTCATAAGGTTGTGTGCTTGATTGCTTTTTGTTTTACTGTAGTAAGGTTAATTATTTCCTGTGTTTTCTTGACAGAAGCTAATTTTCTTGGGTTGTATTTCCCTTCCAGTGTCTTCTGTAATGCTGGATTTGTGTGTAGGTATTGTGGAAATTTGTTTTTGTCATTGAATATCTTGCTTTCTCCGTCTATGAGGACTGAGAGTTTTGCAGGTTATAGTAGCCTGGGTTGACATCTGTGTTCTCTTAGGGTCTGCATGGTATCTGTCCAGGGCCTTCTGGCTTTCATAGTTTCTGTTGAAAAGTCAGGTGTGATTCTAATGGGTATGCCATTATATGTTACTTGGCCTTTTTCCCTTGCAGCTTTTAGTATTTTTTCTTTGTTCTGTATACTTACTGTTTTGATTATTATGTGGCGGGAAGATTTTCTTTTCTGGTCAAATTTGTTGGGTGTTCTGTAGGCCTCATGTATCCTTATTGGCTTCTCCTTTAACTTGGGGAAATTTTCTTCAATGATTTTGTTGAAAATATTTTCTGGGCCTTGGAGAAGGGAGTCTTCTTTTTCCTCTATTCCTATTATTCTTAGATTTTGACTTTTCATATTTTCTTGGATTTCTTGGACGGTCTTGTCAGGAATTTTTTGGATTTAACATTTTCTTTGACAGATATATCGATTTTTTCCATTGTATCTTCTACATCTGAGATTCTTTCTTCCATTTCTTGTATTCTGTTGGTTATGCTTACCTCTGTAGTTCCTGTTTTCTTCCCTAAATTTTTCCTCTCCATTATTTCCTCCATTTGTGTTTTCTTTAATTTTTCTAGTTCTATCTTCAGGTCTTGAGTTGTTTTGTTTACTTCCTTCACCTGTCTGCTTGTATTTTCCTCCTTTTCTTTTAGTTCCTTCAACTCTGTCTCTTTGATTTCTTTCAGTGATTTATTTCTTCTCTGAAGGCCACAAGCTGTTTGGCTGCATCTTCCTGTATTACTTCACGGATGGCCATAATCTGCTTGTCTTCATCTTCCTCCATTTCTTTACGGATAGCCATGATCTGTTTGGTTTTATCTTCCTCTAATTCTTTACGTATTTTATTTGTTTCCTCTATTATCCTCTTCATCAACATGGATGTAAGGTCATCTTCTTGATTTTCTATTATGCTGCATTGTTCAGGGCTGTTCGCCTCTGGATGGCTGGGTTCTGGAGATGCCATATTGCTCTGTCTTTTGTTGGATGAGCCTTTATGCTGACCTCTACCCATTGGGCTGATTTAGGTGTTGGCTGTTAGTTTCTGTGCTTCCTGGAGTCCTGAGGTAGGGAGTATCCCCTTGGCCGGAAGATGATTTTTCCTTAAGGAGTCCTTCTCTGCTTTTTGGTTATGGTCACTGTATGGCCAGTGTTTCTCAGGAGTTGCCACTGCTCACCTCAGGTTTATAGCCCTGAGTAGTAGCTGTGTTCTATGTTAGGCAGGGGTGGAATCTCCTCTTACCCATAGAATTTCTCAAGACTGCTGCCCCACTGCTGGGTTTCTTGTTATAAATTTAGTTTGCTGCTGCTCACTAAATTTCCATGTATACAGTCCTCTTGAAGAAACTGCTGATTCCCTAGCTGTGGGGTTTTCTCCCAACAGGGAAACTCAGTCTGTTTTCCTGGGGTGCACAGTTCTGTCCAGGAAAGTGGGAGGTGCACTCAGCAAGTCTCTGGGACAGAGGTTGATTGCTCCGCTCTGGACCTGGAGAATGTGGACCTAGGTTGAGTTGGCGCCTGGGGACACTGTTCTGGTCTGGAGGCTGGGTGCCTCACTCTGGACCAGAAGCTGTGTGTCTCCGTCTGGGATGGCGGCTGCAGGCATTGCGTTGGTCCAGACGCTGTGGGTGCAGCCCTCTTGAAGGACCAGGGATTCCCACAGTTTTGACAGTCTAGCTAGGAATAACTGGTTGATCCTTGGCACAGTATCTGAGGGCTGCTGTAATGGCTCTCTGGCTTTTGTAGGTCTGAGGATGCAGCTGTGTGTCCCAGTGCCCTAGGGGAACTCAATAATGGCGGCAGAGCACAGCGCTCCTGCCTGCACTAGAGTCTGCCTGAGTCCAGGAAGTGTTTTGGTGCTGGGTGTCCTAAGCGTTAGAGCTGCTGACCCCCTCCGCTGGGGGTTTCCTCCTGCCAGAGACACACAGTCTGGTGCCCTGGTGCCCACAGTTCTATCTGAGGCGGCGAATCAGGCGTGCAGGCAGGCGCCTGTGTCTTGGCTCTGGGTCTGGACTGGCTCTTGGGGCACCCGCGGAACCGGAGTCTTTTCCAGGGGATATCTGGGTAACCTGAGGTTGGTCCTAATTGTTTCCTGCTCCCTGGGGTTATCTCTCGACTGGGAAATCCAGTCTATGGTGTTGTGGGCCCACAGTTCAGTCTGGGACCGTGATCAGGTCATGCTGGCATGTAGCTCTGGGCTGGCGACCAAGCGCCTGGCGGAACAGGGATCTCTTCTGCAGTTTAGCTGGGTGAGTTAAAACTGATTGAATCCCCCACCGTGGGGTATCCTCTCACCTGTGAAACACAATCACTTGTGGTTTATGGCCGCGAGTTCTGATTGCTGGTCACTGTGCCAATCCTGCTGTGCTGCTCCTCAGAATGAGAGTCCTCCCGGCGCCGCCATCTTGCCCCTTCCCCAGCGAATAGACTTTCTTAACTAATGGTATGAAGTAAGTTGATCCAATCTGAATTTTAAAATGAGGAAGAGTGAGGTGTAAGTTGAGAGCTTTTAGTTTTGTTGCTTTAAAGAAAGCTGTCAACACACAATCAATTATAACCTCAAATTCCTAGCAAAATGGCCAATGTTACATGTGTATTTTTTCTCTTTCTCTGAAATCATTTCAGGTAAATGTGTAAAAAATTATTTAAATATTCAAAATTTTTCAGAAAAATGAAAACTACATAGATAATATTGATATTAAAATGTGACTTTTATATAGATATACTGGAAAGTGATTTACACATGAAAATAAGCTATAATATTTTATTTTTCAAATTACATGCTAGGACTCTAAAATACACTAGAGTTTTCAAAGTTCATTGTTGCTTGCATGGGCTATAATTTGGCATTTTATATTTGTTTTGCACAATAGTGTATTGTGTTAGTGCTGTGGTTTGCTATTTGCACATAGATATTCACTACAGTTACTTAAGGGAACATAATTTGAAACTTTTTTACTTACAAATTTAGGAAGCATGCCCTTACTGTTCTAACAGCATAAGGTTTTATAATTAAATTCCCATAGTACAAAATAAGCAAATGAGAGAAAAATTTTAAAGCTCTGCAAATTTTTATAATCATAATTCAATCATAATAGGTTTTCTCTGAATGTGTGATTTGAAACTCAGCAAACAGAATTGTAATTATATGTCCTTTTGTAAGTTTGTATTTGTTGCAGTAAATGTAGCTGTCACACTTTTCTCTGTTGCAGAATTTGTCACCTGAATTAAAAGCAAATTCCACAACTTAAATGGTTAGGGTTTTCATCATGAAACTACACAAATAAGCTGCAAAGAGTGATTTTAAAACAATACGGATGAATCCAGATCTCCATGAAGGTCCCTGAAGACTTTCCATCCAGTTAGTGATGCTTCATCAGGGAGCTGCCTCACATTCTCGCTTCTCCTAGGATACCTGTCGTCAATCACTAGAATAGTGTTGTTTATTTCTTTATTTATTTATTCCTTTATTTATTTATAGCACATCCAATGCATTTGTCACTTTGTAATTTATATGTGGTTTATTAAGAGTTTGGATTCAACTCTGGTCCTAACAAAAATGATCTCAGTTCATTCCCAGAGATGCACGACACAGATAAATATCCTAACATCAAACTCCTTACTCACAACATAGCTGACAAATACAACTTCCTCACTAGTCTTAAAATCCTTCCCCACCTTTGTCATGGATCTCCAACTCTGGACATTTTCAGTTTACTGAAAATATACATTGTATATTCCATAAATATTTATGCAGTTGCTACCTTATTTTATCTAGACAAAAAGAACAATGAAAATTCCTTACATAAGATTTTAGAACTCATTGGATCAATAAACTTCCAATTACAGCTCAAGTCAATACTTTGGGTTTGCTGCAACTTTTAAAATATAATTTTAAAAGAAAAATGTAAGAGAAATGGGTTAAAAGAGGTGTGGGGGAAGCAACATATGCCAGAACAAAAAAAAAATTCTGTATTGATTAGTTAAATATATGAAGCTAAAGATCGTGATACTGGAAAAAACCTGGATAATAAGATGTTTGGCCTTAGATAAACACACTTGGGTTTTTTTGTTTGTTTTTGTTTTTGTTTTTAGATAAACACAGTTATAATGTATAGCTTTGGAACAGAATGTGATAATGATTATCTTTTCCTGTTTTCTTCTTTGCATGAGAATCTTATACACCTAAATGGTGGATTTGTTCACCATATCCTAGCTTTGGCCAATGCAAAATGAATTAATGGGAGCCTTGAAAGAAAACAGTTCAAGATTTATGTTTTCTTTTCACTCTGTCAGTAAGACTCTTGCAGTAAGACCAGCTATGGCATATGACCAAAGCTTGCTCAAGGAAGACAAAGGACATAAACATGAAAATCATGTGTTTTGGGCCACTGAGACCCAGAAGCTATTTGCTACTATGGAAATATCTATACTTTCCTGAATGGGTGTTTGCTTATTAGCACAGTTAGGAAATGATCTACAGTTCTGGCTAACGATGCTGTCAGAAAATCATCTCTGTCTCTCACATCACACCATAAAATACATGATGCTAATCATGTATGGTGTGATGCCCACAGAAAGACTGAGGTATTTCAGCAGGTACTGTTGGGGCACACAATTATATTGCTATGATTTTATGAGCAAAATAACAATATGTACCCATTTTAAAAAGAAATGACTAAAATATCATCAACCACAGTATTAAACAACCAAGAGATATCTGTAGCATATAGAACTGATAAGGAGTGCCTGAAATACTATTACTTATTTATTTATTTAGTCACTTTACTTCTCTGTCATAGCCCCCTCATTCCTCTCCTCCTGGTCCTAAACTTCTTCCCTCTTTCCAATATACTCTCTTTCCTACCCATCTCATAAGAAGGGTAACCCCCCCACACACACACACACCTACCCCCCAGCACATCAAGTTGTATCAAATTGGAGAGCATCCTCTACCACAGTGGCCTGGCTTGGCATCCCCGACAAGAGAAAGTGATCAAAAAGCATGCAAGAGAGTTCTTGTCAGAGACAGCCCCTGCTCCCCTTGCTAGGGAAAACACATTAAGACCAAGCTGTCCATCACGGGCATATGTGTAGGGCCCAGCCCATGCATGGTCCTTGGTTGGTGTTTCAGTCTCTGCAAGCACCCCCAAGATAGTTGGGTCTGTTGGTCTTCTTAGGGAGATCCTGTTGCCTCCAGCTCCTCCTCTCCTTTTTCCCCCGCTCTTGCACAAGGCTTCTGTGTTCCGCCCAATGTTTGACTGTTAGTATTCAGCATTTGTGTCATTCTGCTGCTAGGCTGAGCCTCTCAACAGACAGCTATGCTAGGTTCCTATCTGTAGGCATAGCAGAGTATCTTTAATGGTGTCAGGTGTTGGTTCACTCCCATGGTGTGACCACGCATTGGTTGGACATTACCTCAATCTCTGCTCTGTCTTTATCTCTGCACATCTTGTAGGCAGGGTAATTTTGGGTCAAACTTATTGTAGGAGGATTGGTGTTCCCCTCTCTCTACTCGGAGGCCTGTCTGCTTAGAGGGCAGCCTCTTCAGTCTCCAGGCCCCCTGCTAGTAGGGTCTTCCCTAGCATCACCTCCAAATTCCCCTAGATGCTTACCTGTCTAGGTCTGCAGCCTGTCCCAGAGATGCCCCAGTGGGAAAATTGCTAACAGCTATTTTGATGAGAGTTTATTCTCTATATACATGAAAGGGAGTATGGCTTCACTAATGACTCATGAATAAATAAATAACAAAACATAACATCATCATAGACCTAACCAGAATGACTGTTATCTGTGTGCCTTTGCTTGGGAGATGTGAACAATGCTTTTCATATGGGGTATGGCACTGAGGCTAGACTAGGTCCACCTGGAAATTTCATCCTAACATACTTGATGAACCCATCAGTTGTTACGGATTACTTACTGGAGTATGGGTATGATACTTACAGGAATGTGAATGACTTGAGGCCCGTTGCACCATAAAGAAGCCCACAGCAGCGCTCATGAGAACACAGGGAAGCTTCATCACTTGGCTCACCCCACGACTCTCTCAGCAGGGAACGCATTGATTTCTAGGAAATAGGTACAAAAGAATGACTAAAACAAAAGCAAAAGACTAATTCAAAAGTTGTCGCCGAGATAAGCCACTAACACATTCATCAGTCTTATACCTACCCTGTATCGGTTTGGCATTATTAGCTAATGCAAAATAAACACAAGTTCTATCGTCCAGAAACTCTATGCTACAGACACACTTAGAAGACTAGTGCCCTTGCTGTACTCAGGGACTGCCTTGCGAGATCTTCCTACAAGGATGGATTTCCAGGAGTATGGATTGTGGACAGCCTGCATCCTCCTAGCTGTCTAGTTTATCAGAGCGCTCTCATCTTCAGGAAGGAAACACCTGCGCGAGGACAGCCGCTCACAGTGTTACAGGATAAGAAGGAGTATTGAGAGTCTGGCCATCTGAGTCCTGCGGACAAGTTCCAGACCACAAGTTTCCGGTGTCCCTCTCTCAGTTCAGCTTCCTCTCCGCCCACACCTGCTGCAGCCCCCTCGTTATAAAGCACCTGCTTCTGGAAAAATCAACGTGGGACAGTTTGTGCTACAGGCAGTCTGGGAGAGCAGCTGACAAGTTGGAGTCTGAGGACAGCTCATTCACTGCCCAGCTGGGCCATCAAGACTCAACATTCGTGGTGAGCACCTGTGTAGAACGTTCATTGGCAGGAATTTGGGAGGTGGGCACTAATACCTGGGAATGCACCTGTCTTGGACTTTGGAAACAAGTATAGAGAAAGACAGCAATGAGATGCTGAAGGATTGTGAAAAGCAAGTGGTGATGAAAAGCCGCTCGTCATGCCCCAGGAACCTTTTCATTTACACATGTTAACTGAGAGTGTAAGAGAAAGATGAAGATCATAGCCAAACCCTTTATTTTAATTGAAGAAAATTTCATCATATTTTCCTCCTCCTCCTCTCCCTATCCCCTAATGTTTTATTCATCTTTTTCCTCCTCTCCCTACCCACCCAATGTTTAATTTTTCTTTTTCAAAAATAAAGAGAATAAAAACAACAAAAATACTAAATAAAATTCAAACCAGCCAAACAAAAGACCAATAAGATTTTTTAAAATGCCGAAACAAAGCAAAATAAAACAAAAAGTATTTATTTTTTGTGTTGACCAAATAACTGGGTGCTGGGCCTGCCCTAAAGCATACTTCATATACCCAGTGACACTCCATTGAGAGACCTCATTTTCTCCATGAGAATGTGTCAATGGCAGATACCTTCTCGGTGGGATGAAAGCCCACGTCTGCTTCTTGCTCTCAGTGTAGGGACTGCATCTGGCTTGCACCTGAGTGGGTCTGTGTCAGCTGAGACAATCTCTGGGAGCCAGCGTGTGCATTAGTCCTGCTGTGTCTCAAAACCAGTGTCTCCTTGGCGTTTCCCATTACCTCCAGCTCTCACAAGCCTTTCTTTTGCTCCTCTGCAGAGATCCCTGAGCCTTAAGTGGAGAGGTTTGATGAAAACATCCCGTTCAAGACTTAATACTCCAAAGTCTCTAACTCTGCACATTTACAAATTGTGGGTCTCTGTATTAATTTCCATCTGCTGCAAGAATAAGATTTGCTGATATGGGTTGAACAAGGCATTGGCCTACAGGCATAGCAAAATGTTTTAGATATCATTGTATTGCTCTATTCCTTTAACAGTATGATAATAACAGGTTTATCTCTAGGCAGTGACCTATGTAGTCTCAGGTTGTTGGTCACTTTAGCAGTGTCAAGCATAAGTTTCATCTCATGGAGTGGGCCTTAAATCCAATCAGAAAGTCCTTGGTTATGCCCATGAAATTTGTGCTATTATTACACTAGCAGATCTTTGTAGGTTGTAGGGTTTGCAGCTGGGAGATATTTTTAATTTCAGTGGTATACAGAGTATCTTCCAGTATCTTGGATGTGTGTGTGAGAATGAGAGAGACAGAGACAGAGAGACAGAGACAGAGATCTGGTACAGCAGTGGGTTTTCACATGGTTTTTCAAATGTCCCTTAAATATCATTCCCCATTACCCTTTTCTTCTATATCTCCCATACTTAATAATATGCAAGCCTTTATAGACTAATTGAACTTCAAAGAATGTTAAATTAGCAAGTAAGATCTTTGTGGAATCTGGAAAAGAAAACAAAGTCAACCCACTACCAAATGGGATATTCTAATAATCAATATACAAACACCAAAAAACTTTTGAACTTGAATTTGGGTCATGGATGATTTAGTGGGCTAAGTTATGTTCCACCCAAAATTCCATGGTGAGATGCTAGAGATGAAGACAGGGCCTTCAAGAAAGTAATTTGGGCAAAATGAGCTAGCATTTTCCCCCTGGCCTACTAGATCTGGTCCTTAAAACTGTGGTACTCAAACTGCCTAATGCTGAGACTCTTTTTAAAAGCTCCTCATGACGCAGTGACCCTGAACCATAAAGTTATTTTATGTCTACATCATAACTGTAATTTTGCGACTGTTATGAATTGTAAAATAAATATATGATATTCAGGATATTAGATATGCAACCCCCAAAGAGGTAGGAAGCCACTGGTTGAGAACCATTGCCATAGAAACATATTAAGACACAAACACATTTGTGAAATTGTTCAAAGAACATAATGCATAAAAGGTACAAATGAAGACAACTACAAGAAAAACACTTAACTAGTTACTAAAAATAATGTGTCTTTGAAACGGAATAAAGGGTGGATGCTGGAAGAGTTTGAAAATGGTGAAAAAACTTTGAACAATCAAAAACAAGGAAATCATGAATTTTGCAGACAAATGGTGGGATCTAGAAAAGATCATCCTGAGTGAGGTATCCCAGGAGCAGAAAGACCCACATGGTATATACCCACTTATATAGTCCTATTAGATAGTATACTAAAATATGTGCACCTAAAGAAAATAAACAAGTAAGAGGACCCAGGGTAAGATGATCAAGCTTCACTTAGAAAGACAAATGGGATGGACATGGGAAGTAGGAGAAAACAAGAAACTGGACAGGAGCCTACCACAGAGGGCCTCTGAAAGACTCTACCTAGTAGTGTATCAAAGCAGATGCTGAGACTCATAACCAAATCTTCGGCAGAGAACAGGAAATCATATGATAAAAGGGGGAGTCAATATGACCGGGAGAGGACAGGAGCTCTACAATAACAAAATATATCAGGGCACAGGGGTCCTCTATGAGACTGTTTCTCCAACAAAGGACCATGTTTGGATATAACCTAGAACCCCTGCTCGGATGTGGTCCATGGTAGCTCAGTATCCAGGTGGGTACCCTAGTAAGGGGAACAGGAACTATTTCTGACATGAACTCAAGGTAAACTGGCTCCTTTACTTCCTCCCACCCCCAAGGGAGAACAGCCTTGTTGGGTCACAGAGGAGGACATTGCAGCCAGTACTGAAGATACCTGATAAGCTAGGGTCAGTCAGATGAAAGGAGAGGAGGATCTCCCTAGCAGTGGACTTGGAAAGGGACAGGAGGAGATAAGGGAGGAAGGGTGGAATTGGGAGGGAATGAGGGAGAGGGCTATGGCTGGGATACAAAGTAAATAACTTGTGATGAATATTAAAAAAATAAAAATTAAAAAAAGGAAAAAAAGATTGTTGGTAAAATACGGTCATTAGATATGATTCAAGGCAGGACTCAGAAAAAACTATTTGCACTATAGGGAAAATGACTATTGCCTTAGCAATATACAACTATTTTCATGAAGAGCATATTGGCAGATATATGAACATAAAAAAATGTTTCTAGTGAGATGTCGGATAAAGTTGAAGAATCTACTGGAAATGGAAGACTATGTAGGTGCAGGCTGAAGGAGAATGGCAGCTATACACACTATAGCCTAGCTCAGAGATGGACTTGGAAAAAAATGGTGTGGGGAAATCCTCACAATGGGTAGATTTTTAAACAATGAATCTGGTCATCTACTTCATGGGAAAGAGTAAGAGTCCAAAAATAACACAGCTGTTAATGGTCAATATAGTAAAGTTTGACTGGAATCCCAGACATGTTGAGAAGAAATAGCCAAAGAATAAATTGACTATGTTGATGAATTTAAAATTCATATTGTGAAATACTTTTGAAAAATGAAAGTAAACTACAAGTTTATTCACTGAGGAAGAAGCATGAAAAATTGTTGAGTGCCAGAAGTCAGAGAGTGCAGGGACAACTTCATAGACTTTCATTAACTGGCGTGGGTTACTGCAATAGGAATGGAAGTAAAAGAGGCTCTAGGCATGTTCAGGTAATGTTATATTTCTTGATATGGTGACAATTAAGTATTTTCTAATAATTCATACTTCTTATGCATTTTATACTTTTATAATGTATGTTTTGTCTTGGAAGATTACTACTCTATAGGTACATGGACTTCCTCAAAATAAGCTTGTTGGCACTAGCTTTTAACTCAATTTTATTTCCATTTCTTTTTCTGCCCTTCTCCACCCCAGTTCCTTCCAATACTCCATCACCAGGTAGGATAGCAAGGTTAGTGGGGAGAGGGAGCAAAGTTCTCTTTAGCTACTTCCTGCTGGTTAGGGTCATCAGATTCCTTATAGAAAGTCCAATCTTCCTTTCAGGGTATCTCCAACTTCTTATCTTCAAACTTCAGCAACAGCAACCAGGAGCAGAAGGTATGGGAGGAGCACCAGCAGCTTCTTTTTTTCCCAGAGCTCCTTCAATACTCTCCGGGCTCTTTCTCCCTTCTCTAGAGTCCTCAGGTTTATACTATCTGCAGCTGATAAAGAGGCCTTCTCAGAGCCTGTACCAGACAAATAGTTTTCTGCAGTGGACAATCTGAACCAGTTTCATATCCCACCCCTGGAATTAAAACAAAGATATGTTTATATATCATAAACCAAAATCTCCACAACATAAATGTCTTTGACTTACCTACTCTGGGCAGTGAGAATGCTGATCCACCCACATTTAACACCAAGAGAAATGCAGCTACCCTTCAACCAACTCATTCATGGGAGAAAGGAGAAGGCAAAGGGCTGGTCTGCACATTTCCCTTCCTTTCCTATCCCAACCAGATGTTACTCACCTTCTATTGGGAAGAATGGCAAAGGGGGAGAAGAGAGGACAGAACATCTTTAGAATGCTTTGTTGAGTTCAAAAGAAATATTAAGAACATGGAACAAACATCAATAGTGCATTCTCAAATTATTACTGGGGTTCCTATCATGTTACCTCACTGACCCTATCCACTCTGGGCTTCTAAGATCCTTCTATTCGTAGTTGGTAATCAAGTCGGCATTTCTCAGATGATCGTATCTATCTATACAGGGCCGTTCTCTTAATACCCTTTGAGAATCTTACACCCAATGGCAGGTTCTGAGTCTTGACTGATTCTAAGACTTAACTGATGCCTATTTGAAATTGATTGCACAGTATATTGTATACAGCTCTTTGAAAGTACAATTCATTTTCAATACACAAGATATATTCCTTGCACTTGTGTTGTCAAAATGCAGTGTCACATACAGTCAGTTTACAGCTTTGTCATGAGATTAAATGAGAGTGTTAGGATAATCCCATGATGAGGTGCCAATTTAAAGATGCTCTAATAGAGAATAACAGAACTGTCCATAAACCCTCTGTAATTGACCTGGCAACCAGACCATTAATTAAAATCAAATCCTAGCATAGATTTGGACTCTCTGGACCTGACTGAAGAAGATGAGCAAGCCAGAAAGAAGCTGCAAAACCAATCTGCCTGCTAGGTGCACCATAAAAATTTATATGGAGCTAGATCCCCAGGATAGTAAATCAAGAAATGTATAGTGACCCAAGCGTTAATTAAGCTTAATAAGTATTAATTTTCTTCAAATGTAAACACTGACCTGGGCTCAAAAGATGGTTTTTATATGCCACCATGACTCTTAGAAGTCTGGAAGCATATGATGCCTCTGAACAACTAAATAAAAATTCAGAATGGTTCTAACAGCTGGTAAAAGAAGGTGAGACAGGGCTATTAGAATAGATACATCATAGATGTACAAAACAGTTACAGTGCACCCTTGTGTCCCTATCCAAATAAATTTTGTAGGAGATGCGGAGGTTCTTCGAAAAGCTCTTCTTAATGAATCTCTGCACACAATTATCCCTCTCAGAATCTATGACCAAAGAACTCAATTTAAAATGCATGTAATAGAGGCGGGGCAAGGCGGCAGCGCCTGGAGGACTCTCATTCTGAGCAGCAGCAGCAGGATCAGCACAGTGACCAGCAATCAAAACTCGCAGCCATAAAACGCAGTCATTGTGTTTCCCAGGTGAGAGGATACCCCATGGTCGGGGATTCAATCAGCTTTTAACTCACCCTGCTAAACTTCGGAAGAGATCCCGGTTCCGCCAGACACTTGGCTGCTGGCCGCCAGCCCCAGCCCCAGCCCAGAGCCACAAGCCAGTGTCTCTGGTCACATTCCCAGACCTGAACCTTGCACACCACACTATCAGAGATTGGAATTTTCAGTCGAGAGATAACCCCATGGTACAGGAAACGATTGGGACCGACCCTAGGTCACCCAGACATCCCCTGGAAAAGACTCTGGTTCCACGGGCGCCCCAGGAGCCTTCCAGGCTCTGGCACAGAGCCCTGCCTGCCTGCACGCCTGATTCGCCGCCTGAGATAGCACTGTGGGCACCAGGGCACCAGCGAATGAGTTTCACTGTCAGGTACAAACACACAGGGAGGGAAACAGCTGGTCTGATCTCAGAGCACTCAGCCGACACGCCCACCCCGAAAAGGTCTCAGGAAAATTACACAGTTTAGGCAGACACCCAGGCTTCCAAAGGCCAGAAAGGCAGACACAGGCAGTTTCTGCACACCAGACAGCTGGCGGAGACTGAGCCATCATCACTCAGCTATGCTCCAGACACAGCGGAGACTGAGCAGTGCGCACCAGGGCAAAAAAAAAGAGATTGGGAGTCCCTGTCTAAAGAGAATCCACAGGAAAGGAAGGAAACTGTACTGACTTAAATCACCCAATTCTTCCCTGGAAAAAGTCTAGCAGACCAGCGGGGCCGAGCCGCCATCACTCAGCTGTGCTCCAGACACAGGCACAAACAGTTGCTGTGCGCCAGATGTCCAACTGGGTCACAGCAGCTGATCATTAAATTTACAGCAAGAAACCCAGAAACAGGGCAGCTGTGCTCAGGACTTCCCTGGGTGAGAGGAGAACCCTCTCGACTAAGAAAGACCACAGTTACCACTCAGGTCTCTATCCCTGAGGTGAGCAGCAGCAACTCCTGAAAAACGCCAGCCATCCAGGAACTGTACCCAAAAAGCTGAGAAGACATCCTTCAGGAAAAACCACCTTTCTGCAAAGGGTATTCTTTCCAACACAGGATCCCCAGGAACCACCAGAAAATAACCCCAAACACCTAAGATAGCACAGTGGGTAGAGGCAGCATAAAAGCTCAAGCAACAAAAGACAGAGCAATATGGCATCTCCAGAACCCAGTTACCCAGGGGCAAATAGCCCTGGACACCCCAGCCTAACTGAAATCCAAGAAGATGACCTAACAACTATGCTCATGAAGATGATAACAGAGGAAACAAATAAGATACGTAAAGACATAGAGGAAGATAAACGCAAACAGAATATTGCCATCCATAAAGAAATAGAGGAAGCTGCAGCCAAACAGTTTATGGCCTTTAGAAAGGAAATGCTTAAAGCACTGAATGAAATAAAAGAAACAGAGGTGAAGAAACTAAAAGAAAAACAGAAAAGTACAATGAGACAGGTGAAGGAAGTAAACAAAACAACTCAAGACCTGAAGATAGAATTGGAAAAATTAAAGAAAACACAAATGGAGGAAATAATGGAGAGGAAGAATCTAGGGAAGAAAACAGGAACTACAGAGGTAAGGATAACCAACAGAAAACAAGAGATGGAAGAAAGAATCTCAGGTGTAGAAGATACAATGGAAGAAATCGATGTATCTGTCAAAGAAAATGTTAAATCCAAAAAATTCCTGACACAGACCATCCAAGAAATCCAAGACAATATGAAAAGACAAAACCTAACAATAATAGGTATAGAGACAAAAGAAGACTCCCTTCTCCAAGGCCCAGAAAATATTTTCAACAAAATCATTGAAGAAAATTTTCCCAAGTTAAAGGAGAGGCCAATAAGGATACATGAGGCCTACAGAACACCCAACAAATTTGACCAGAAAAGAAAATCCTCCCACCACGTAATAATCAAAATAGTAAGCATACAAAACAAAGAAAAAATACTAAAAGCTGCAAGGGAAAAAGGCTAAGTAACATATAATGGCAAACCCATTAGAATCACAACTGACTTTTCAACAGAGACTATGAAAGCCAGAAGGGCCTGGACAGATATCATGCAAACCCTAAGAGAACACAGATGTCAGCCCAGGCTACTATATCCCGCAAAACTCTCAGTCCTCATAGACGGAGAAAACAAGATATTCAATGAAAGAAAAAAATTTCAACAATACCTAGAAACAAATCCAGAATTACAGAAGACACTGGAAGGGAAAATACAACCCCCAAAAATTAGCTTCTTTCAAGAAAACACAGGAAATAATTAACCTTAAAAACAGTAAAACAAAAAGCAACCAAGCGCACCCTGATGACCACAGCCAACATCAAAATCAAGGGATCTAACAGCCACTGATCATTAATCTCTCTCAACATCAATGGACTCAACTCTCCAGTAAAAAGACACAGATTAACAGAATGGATACGTAAACAAAACCCAGCAATCTGTTGCATACAAGAAACACACCTAAGACACAAAGATAGACATTACCTGAGGGTAAAGGGTTGGAAGACAATTTTCCAAGCAAACGAACCCAAGAAGCAAGCAGGAGTAGCCATTCTAATATCTCATAAAATAGACTTTTAACCAAAATTAATAAAAAGAGATGGGGAAGGACACTTCATAATCATCAAAGTAAAATTCCACCAGGAAGACATCACAATCCTGAACATCTATGCCCCAAATACAAGAGCACCCACATTTGTTAAGGAAACATTGATAAAATTTAAACCACATATAGATCCCCACACATTAATAGTGGGAGACTTCAACACCCCACTCTCAACAAAGGACAGGTCAACAAAACAGAAATTAAACAAAGAAACAATGTCTTTGAAAGAGGACATGAATCAAATGGACCTCACAGACATTTACAGAACTTTACACCCAAACACAAAAGAATTTACCTTCTTCTCAGCACCTCATGGAACCTTCTCCAAAATAGACCATATAGTTGGTCACAAAGCAAGCCTCAACAGATCCAAGAAGATTGAAATAATCCCTTGTATCCTGTCTGATCACCATGGAATAAAGCTGGACCTCAACAATAACAGAAATAGCAAAAAGCCTACACACACATAGAAACTGAACAACTTGTTACTAAATGACAGCTGGGTCAGGGAAGAAATAAAGAAAGAAATTAAAGTCTTTCTAGAAATCAATGAAAATGAAGACACAACATACCCAAACTTGTGGGACACAATGAAAGCAGTGCTAAGAGGAAAGTTCATAGCACTAAGTGCCTTCAAGAAGTTCGAGACAGCTCATTCAAGCAACTTAATGGCTCACTTAAAAACCCTAGAAAAAGAAGAAGCAGACACACCAAGAAGGAGTAGAGAGCTGGAAATAATCAAACTCAGGGCTGAAATCAATCAATTGGAAACAAATAAAACTATTCAAAGAATCAATGAAACCAAGAGCTGGTTCTTTGAGAAAATCAACAAGATAGACAAACCCTAGCCAAGCTAACTAAAAGGCAGAGAGACACCACCCAAATCAACAAAATCAGAAATGAAAAAGGGGACATAACTAGAGACACTGAGGTAATCCAAACAATCATTAGGACTTACTTCAAAATTCTATACTCAACAAAATTTGAAAATCTAAATGAAATGGACAATTTTCTTGATCGATTTGACTTACCTAAGCTGAATCAGGACCAGGTAAATCAACTAAATAGTCCTATATCCCCCAAAGAAATAGAAGTGGTCATCAAAAGTCTCCCATCCAAAAAAAATCCTAGGACCAGATGGCTTCAGCGCAGAATTCTACCAGACCTTCAAAGAAGAGCTAACTCCAATTCTCTTCAAACGATTCCACAAAATAGAAACAGAAGAAACATTACCAAACTCATTTTATGACGCCACAGTCACATTGGTACCTAAACCTCACAAAGACTCAACAAAGAAAGAGAATTTCAGGCCAATCTCCTTTATGAACATTGATGCAAAAATACTTGCAAACCGAATCCAAGAACACATCAAAGATATTATCCACTATGACCAAGTAGGCTTCATCCCATGTATGCAGGGCTGGTTCAATATACGGAAATCCATCAATGTGATCCACCATATTAACAAACTGAAAGAAAAAAAAAAAAAACATGATAATCTCCGTAGATGCTGAAAAAGCATTTGACAAAATCCAACATCCATTCATATTTAAAGTATTGGAGAGATCAGGGATACAAGGCACATATCTAAACATAGTAAAGGCGATATTCAGCAAGCCTATAGCCAACATCAAACTGAACAGAGAGAAACTTAAAGCAATCCCACTAAAATCAGGGACAAGACAAGGCTGCCCATTGTCTCCATATCTCTTCAACATAGTGCTGGAAGTCCTTGCTAGAGCAATAAGAGAGTTGAAGGACATCAAGGGGATACAGATGGGAAAGGAAGAAGTCAAATTTTCACTATTTGCAGATGATATGATAGTATACATGAATGACCCCAAAAACTCTACCAGGGAAGTCCTACAGCTGATAAACACCTTCAGCAAAGTGGCCGGATACAAAATTAACTCAAAAAAATCAGTAGCACTCCTGTATACAAAAGACAAAAGGGCTGAGAAAGAAATTAGAGAAACAACACCCTTCACAGTAGCCACAAATGGCATAAAGTACCTTGGTGCAACCCTAACCAAGTAAGTCAAAGACTTGTATGAAAAAAAATTTCAAGTCATTGAAGAAAGAATTAGAAGAAGACATGAGAAGATAGAAAGATCTCCCATGCTCATGGCTTGGCAGGATTAACATAGTAAGTATGGCCATCTTACCAAAAGCAATCTACAGATTTAATGCAATTCCCATCAAATTGCCAACACAATTCTTTACAGACCTGGAAAGAAAAAATTCTCAACTTCGTATGGAATAACAAGAAACCCAGAATTGCTAAAACAATCCTCTACAATAAAAGATCTTCTGGAGGTATCTCCATCCCTGATCTCAAGCTGTACTATAGAGCAACAGTTGTAAAACTGCATGGTACTGGCATAGAAACAGAATGGTGGATCAGTGGAATCGAACAGAAGACCCAGAAATAAACCCACACACTTATGGACACCTGATTTTTGACAAAGGTGCCAAAACCATACAATGGATAAAAGATAGCATCTGCAACAAATGGTGCTGATCTAACTAGATGTCTACATGTAGAAAAATGAAAATAGATCCATACTTATCACCCTGCACAAAACTGAAGTCTAAGTGGATCAAAAACCTCAACATAAAACCAGACACATTAAATTGGCTAGAAAAAATAGTGGGGAATACCCTAGAACTCATTGGTACTGGAGACAACTTCCTGAACAGAACACCAACAGTACAGGCTCTAAGAGCAACAATCAATAAATGGGACCTCCTGAAACTAAAAAGCTTCTGTAAAGCAAAGGAAACTGTCATCAAAACAAAGCGACTGCCTACAGATTGGGAAAGAATCTTCACCAACCCTTTATCTGACAGAGGACTCATATCTAGTATATATAAAGAACTAAACAAGCTGAAAAGCAGCAAACCAAGTAATCTACTTAACAAATGGGGAACAGAGCTAAACAGAGAACTCTCTGTAGAGGAATATCGAATGGCAGAGAAGCATTTAAAGAAATGCTCAACCTCATTAGCCATTAGGGAAATGCAAATCAAAACAACCCTGAGATTTCACCTTATACCCATCAGAATGGCCAAGATCAAAAACTCAAGGGACAACACATGCTGGAGAGGTTGTGGAGAAAGGGGAACCCTCCTCCACTGCTGGTGGAAATGTAAACTTGTACAACCACTCTGGAAATCAATCTGGCGCTTTCTCAGACAACTAGGAATAGCGCTTCCTCAAGATCCAGCCATACCACTCCTAGGGATATATCCAAAAGAGGCTCAAGTACACAAAAAGGACATTTGCTCAATCATGTTTGTAGCTGCTTTATTTGTAATAGCCAGAAGCTGGAAACAGCCCAGATGTCCCTCAACTGAAGAATGGATGCAGAAATTGTCGTACATCTATACAATGGAGTATTACTCAGCAATGAAAAATAAGAAAATCATGGAATTTGCAGGTAAATGGTGGGACCTGGAAAGGATCATCCTGAGTGAGTTGTTCCAGAAGCAAAAAGATACACCTGGTATATACTCACTCATATAAACATACAACATAGAATAAACCCACTAAAATCTGTACATCTAAACAAACTAAGCAAAAGAGAGGACCCTAACTAAAACACTCAATCTTCAACCTGAAAGGCAAAGAGGATCAACATCAGAAGAAGAAGAAAACAGGAAATAACCTAGGAACCTGCTACAGAGGACCTCTGAAAGCCAGAAGAAGAAAACAGGAAACAACCTAGGAACCTGCCACAGAGGGCATCTGAAAGCCTCTGCCCTGCAGACTATCAAAACAGATGCTGAGCCT
Organism: Psammomys obesus; assembly: GCF_907164565.1. Classification (NCBI taxonomy): domain Eukaryota; kingdom Metazoa; phylum Chordata; class Mammalia; order Rodentia; family Muridae; genus Psammomys; species Psammomys obesus. Next base: position 11,008,320 of record NW_026592548.1, read on the forward strand.
GATGGCCAACTGGCAGGCTGAGTGAATGGAATTTTATGTAAGAAGTGGGAAATAGCAAGAGCTGGAGAGGAAAGGAACTCCACAAGGAGAGCAACAGAACAAGAAAATTTGAACACAGGGAACTTCCCAAAGACATACTCCAACCAAGGACTATTCATGGAGATAACCTAGAACCCCTGCACAGATGTAGCCCATGGCAGTTTAGTGTCCAAGTGGCTTACATAGTGATGGGAAGAGGGACCGCCTCTGACATTAACTGATTGGCCTGCTCTTTGATCACCTCCCCCTGAGGGGGGAGCAGCCTTACCAGGCCACAGAAGAAGACAATGCAGCCATTCCTGATGTGATCTGATAGATTAAGATCAGAAGGAAGGAGAGGAGGACCTCCCCTATCAGTGGACGTGGGGAGGAGCATGCATGCAGAAAGGGGAGGTAGGGTGGGATTGGGAGGGGAGGAGGGAGGGGCTTATGGGTGCATACAAAATGAATAAAGTGTAATTAATAATAATAATAATAAAGGCATCTAATTATTTACTGTTACCATTCTATAGTATAGGTATATTATATTCCTAGAATTTTAACATATCTTTTCCCTAATCTTATTCTCAAAATGCCTTTTTCCAAGTTCTAACAAATTCCTGGTCGATTTTCAAGTTCAAGAGCAAGTAAACCAGGCACTCTTTAACTGTTACCCAATATCGCTCAAGAAAATTTATATTCTCATAGAAGTCTACAAAGACTGTGCAGTTGATCATTGTATAAATATATATATATATTATACATTAAATTTATGAGTAAGAAGAATTCTTAAACTTTGAGCAATCATGTATGTGCATAGTAGATAGCTTTCTTTTCCACATTACTAATCTCTTTCTAACAGTGGAGACCATTTTTGTAAGATACAAGGAGTTAAAAACCATAACAATAATGACAACGCATTTAGTGTTTCTTAAGTAATTCTCTATACTGATGAATTTGGTACCCATTAAAACATACACCTCTCAGGGAGTCATAAAATGTTATCCCATTATTATTTCCACCTTACAAGTGAAGAACAGATTTTCAGAGAGACTGAGTATTTCTTGCGGTCACACAGCTAATAATGATAAAGCCACGATCCAAATGCAGCAGTTTTTAAATCTATTTTCTTAAATTCTCAACAACCTACTATTAAAATAGGCTTACATTTCTTTATTTAATAAAATCCTCATGCTGCTAAAAGCAATCCTTATATGAAAAAAAGTATTGCTCTCTAACTATTCCTCTTTGAAGAATTTTGAAAATTCTAGATCACCTACTGCCATGATGAATAATAGAGAATAACATATGTGGGTTTTCAGAAAGGAGATTGTTGAGAGGAGCGTAGAGCAACAGAATGAAGAGAAAGACAAGCAGATGAGCCTGATGAACACTCTAGAGAAACACTGTAACTATTCTCTTCCTTGGAACTTTGCAGCATCATCTAGACTCCAAGTGCATGAGATAGATGACCACTAAGTGACCTTGACTTATTTTTGTTTCTAAATCAAAGCTACTTTCTTCTTGGCCATCAAGGTAATACCATAGAGTTCCACATTACTGTATGCTTACTAAAACTACACCTTGCACAGAGTAAGAATAAGATAATAGTCTGTCTCATTTAATTACATTGTATCTTAGACCTCCCTTGTGAACTTTAGCTCTTAATTTGAAAGGATGGATAGAATAGGGAGTGAGACAAGTAAAACGTCAGTATAAAAATTAACATGTTTATTGCAATGAACCCATGATGGAAGTAGAGTGTATGGGAGAATTTTTAGATCACGGGGTGAAATTTTTCATCTTTGAGTAGAAGCACAGCATTTTCACATTTATTTCTTGAATCCCTCAAAGCAGCAATCAGAGACTACATATATTCTTTGATATGCCCTGAGGGATTTGCACAGCATCTTGGCTTCCTTATTCCAAGAAAACTGTGAGACTCCAAATTGATCATCTATGTTACACACCCATGAAAAATGATGCAGCACATTATACCATGCATAAATGTCTTATAATTAAAATTAAGTCCTTCTATGATGATATTTCAGTGACATACAAAGATATTTCTATCAGTTAACAAAAGTCTAATGATACGAGTAAGTAAAATAGCTTACTTTTCTACACTGTTTATATACTCTCTATAGCAGTGTAAGGTTTCTGTTCTTTCTCTCCTCACTTCACATATGATGAACACAGAGGTTACATAACCAATTGCAAAGCGTCAGAGGTAGTGAGTAAAGAAAGACGGCAACACTGGGCATTGATTTGTGCATCCATCATAAAATACCTCTCCTGTTTACATAAAATTTTTCTCTGATTTTCTAAAGATGATGTTCTCAAGGCAGAAGACATATCCACAATAAGCCCTAAACAATTAAATCTGTTTTAAAGCCTAATATATAGAGAAAGAGGAGAAGGAGGGAGGTACCCGCACGTGCGCGGGCACACACTCACACACACACAGATCGGGGAGACAAGAGACTGAGAGACACATACAGAGAGACAGAGAGAGGTTGTTTAATGAACACCATGCAACAATGCCTGTCTTGCTGGAATTTCTGTTTCTGGAGCTACTGCTCAACTTATAATTTATTTGGCTGATTATCTCCAATTTCAAGCTAATGCCATTTGGACTGTTTCTGTTAGGAAAGTTTTTATTATTTAAAGAATATTCTGCTTACCATACCACTAAGATAATCAAAAGCGAAAACTTGAGGAGATAGTATTGTCATAGATCACCTTCTCATCATAATATGACCGTTCTCCAAACACCTCTGTAAAATAAAATTAAGGCTTATTCAGACAGCCGTATTTATTTCAAACAGAAATAGAAATATGTGCTGAACTCTTCATAAAAGTTCTGATTGCCTGTGAACCCCAGAGGCAGCCATGTACACATTAGCAGAAATGATAATTGCCTGGTTTTTGATGATGTGTGTGAGTTTGACATTCCCACTACCTGTTTCAGTGAACAAGTATAAAATATTTACCACTTCTGGCATCTGACCAACTAATTACCTTCAAAAATTCAACTAGTGCCTGCATAAAATATAAAATTAAAACTTTCAAAATAGTTTTTCTTGCAATCTTTCACTCAGTATTCTCTTTTAGTTTTAAGAAATCCTTAGGGCTAAAAGTCTCAGGATGCTGAGAGACTTATCCAGTGATCCTAGAAAAATAAGTAAGGTTATGTTAGTGGCTTTTAAACACACTTTACATATTTAACTGAAAAATCACATTTCATTGCCTTCTTTCAGCATATATTGTATTTAATGCTATGAACATTAGCCCTTGGAATAAAGAAATGAATTATATATGAGTTGCTCTTTATTATGATTTTGAAGCCTGATTTAAAATTAATTTTCAAGACTGTTATGGAATACCAAATGTCGTATTCACTAGTACCTGCGAGCTGCTTCCCAATCTCAATGTGCTGTTTGCCACAGCCATCTGCTTCCATCCTCTCTTCCAACTTGAAGGAATATTGACAGGACCTATTTCAAAAAAGAAAGAATTAGGGATTTGAATCTCTCTGTTTTTTTTTTTTTTTCAGAAAGTTCACAAAAATTTGCACTCTGTAGACAGAAATTATAAAAAAAAATATACAATTATAGCAACTAACATAAAATGCTTGGTGATATGCTTAGATGTGCCAGAAAAGTCTTCCATTAGAGTTAAGTAATATATCTGTTTTGCACACATTTTCATGAAGGTTGCAATATGAAGTCTACAGAAACAATAGAGAGTAGATAACACCCAGAGTGTTTTCAAGCCCCTTCATTTCACCATAATTATATGCTTTCAGCAAGAACTATTGTTCCAAGTGTACATAAGGACGTCTTGGTTGTTGGATCCATCAGTAATTGCAGAGGTGATGTCCTAGATAAGCATCTGACAACTTCAATGTGTGAAGTTGTGTCTGTCTGCACAGAATAGGTTTTCTACAGTGAAAACTTTTATAATCAATTTTTTATGGAGTAGTAATTTGAGGGAATGGAGAAAGTAGGAAAGAACACAAGAAGAAAATAATTGATAAAGTGCTTATCTTCAAATTTCCTTTATATCCGGTACGAAGAATATAGGCTAATGCACAGTTAGCAGAGAGAGAGAATAGAAAAATCATAAAGTCTAGTAACAAAATAACACAAGCATACCTCAGCTCTGCCAATTTGAAAAGCAATATATTTTATGCAGAAACTGTCCTTCTGTAAAGAAATTAATCTAAAAATAATAACCCAAGAAGATGTTATCATGGAGTTTCCATATTCCCAGGGCAGATTAAGAAGATGACTTTGGCAAAGTTAAGTATATGACAACAGCATACACAGGAGGATTCTCCTTCCCTTGCTAATAAGTATAACAGGGCCAAGTTTCTTTCTTGAGACAATAGCTCACTGCTAGGAAAAGATTCCAGAAATGAGTGGAATCTGTTTGTGTTCTTAGGCCTATAGCTCACCCTATCATGAGAGAGTCTATCAGATTGGTTTTCTAGACATCAATTTTCTTAATACCTGTACATCACCTTAAAGCTGCACCTTTGTTAATCCTCCAATAAAAACAAGCCATTCTTAATACAAAGCCCTGTGCAGTGAAGAAATACCTTCTTTTTTTTTAAGCTCTGAACAAAATCTATTATTTTAAGATTTATAACCTGATTCACATTTTTGAAGGTTTTGCATTAGCTTTGTAGCTTACTAATGTTTTGGCACTGGGTAAGATATCCACCTCTCTGATGGCACCAATCCTGAGTTAATGCGACTACGATCTTGAGCATTCCATGATATGCTCAGATAAAGTAGGACTGGCTGAGTAGCAATTTAATTTATTCTTCTTTCACACCTCATGATTTTAAAACTATGCTTTAATACAAATATCAGAATGACTTTAATGAAAACTCACTGTAGGGCATTCATATTATGGCCATGAAAACTTGTGGACAATCATTGCCTTTCCTTGTGGATATGGATACTGAACAAAAATGAGAAGGATTTCAGAATAGCAGCAAGCATATATGGTTGTCAAAAATGACAATAGTCCATTCCTCCTGAAAGTGACCAGCATGCTATGTCATTAATTTACTAATGCTGGGAATGGTTATCAAAGGCAAAGATGATGTGTCATGCACATACACACATGTGTATATTTAAAGTTATTTGGCCATTTACTGAAAAGCAATTACTCTAAAAGGGACCCAAGAGAGCCAAAAGGGAGACACTAATGCCCATTTTTTCCTTCTCAGACCATCAAGTAAGCCAAAATAAAGAGCTTGATATATCAGACAGGGTTTTAGCTGAATGTGTCAGCATGAAACGCAGGCACTGTGGCAAAGGAGAATGGATTATATGTTTTCAAAAGCAGTGTACATTATGTGATCTACCCTGTGGTGACCTCAGAATGAGACACATCAGGTGGGGATAATCAGACAAGCTTTGCCAGTAAACACTTCCATGTAGATTTTTTTCTGTTGAAACCACATTTCCAAGGATAGCTTTTATTCAACTCAACAAACTCTTGCTTTTGGAAAGCTTACTTAAACCTCTTTTTAAAAAACAATTCATTATAGACTGCAAAAGACTCTGCGAAGCATTTTGAAGTGGGCTTTGCACTAATGTGATAAGAGATAGCTTCTGAAAAATAAAATAAAATAAAATAAAAGCCAGCAGAGAGGATGATGCTTACCAGTCAGACATTTATGTTTTTATACACTAAAACCCAGCAGAGAACACTGGATCTTCAAAGAAACAAACAAAAACCTTTATAAACTGAGATTGTTCCATCGGTAGGGAACAACCTTAAAAGTTGAGTAGTCTATTAGGTCTCACCAATTGACTAGGATCAGAAGGAAGGAAAGAGATCTTCCCTATCAGTGGACCTGGGGAAGGGCATGTGTGGAGAAGGGGGAGGAAGGGCGGGATTGGGAGGGAGGAGGGAGGGGCTACAGGGGATACAAAGTGAACAAAGTGCAATCAATATTTTTTTTTAAAGTTGAGTAGTGAGAAACCTAATGTTGATGTCTGAACTGACTGTTTTATATTATTGTTATTGCTTTCAGTGTTTTTTGAGACAGAATGTCATGTAGCCGGGCTGAACCTTGAACTCTTTATGTAGCCAAAGATGACATTGAATTCCTGATCTTCCTGCCTCCCTCTGCATTCTTGAGAGTCCAGGTCCACTGATACCCCCCTGCATGCACACACACACACACACACACACACACACACACACACACACACACCTGCTTCTATTGTGTACCATACTGGCCACTTTGCATGTAATCTTCCACTGAGTGCTTGCCACAACCTTTCAGAGTGGGTACTATTATCCTCTTTTATGAAACATACTGGACGCTTTCTCAGCATCTTACAACATTTTTAAAGTCAGGACCTGTACTGTTGGAATCTTAATTTATGGCCTCAAAATAAAAATTCTAAGCAAAATGCATGAGAGAAACCATCACCACTAAACGCAACAGACTCTCTATTCATAGACTTGATGGACAGGTCACTATGTACAGAACCGAACCGTGATGTACTTTGAATTTGTTTTGCTAAGCACATTAGTTTCCCCCCCCCAAAATAAAGCCCCAAAGAAAGTCATCCTACCTGGAAACTAAAATGTTGAAAAGCCTAGAAAAATTCCATAACAGAAGGTATAGGAAACATTGCTTTACAACTTGGTTCTTCTTAAAATGGACATGCTACATGTGAGTAACAGAGAAACTAGTAAAGTGTAATGAGTGGATTTGAAGAAAAACACTTATTCAACTACGTTCTTCAGTATGGATTATTCTACAGATTCCCATTTTAGCAAAATGCATAAGTGGAAGTAGTTGGGGAAAGTGATGCTGTAGAAGATACTGCGAAAAAGAGAAATGGTGGACTTGCATTTATGAATTGGGTACCTAACTTCATCTATGTGTGAACATATACATGGCAAAAATAAACATTTGGAAAGACAAGCCTTAGAGAAGAATACCTGAGAAAGGGAACAAGGGCAACTCTCCGCTTCACAGACTGTCTGCTTTCTCCTGTATGTGTGTGTGTGTGTGTGTGTGTGTGTGTGTGTGTGTGTGTGTGTGTGTGTGTGTAGAATCACACAATAACTCCAGAAATAAAGTTTTCCATATGGGAAATCTAAATCCCAGAGTTTGAGCAACTAGCCCAAGGCAGCATAGGTATCTTGACAGACATTTGATTTAAAAAACCTACCAAACAATGCTTTCTTCAGTACTTCATTCACAGCTCAGGAAATTAGTTTTTTTGTTAAATGGATGCATGTACATGTTTCAGTCTGTGTTTTCCACAGTTCTGAGACAGGTGCTTGCTGTTTAGCCAGGTGGCCTCAGAGCTGCTACATTTTTCCTCTGAATGCATGCTGGGATCATAGCCTGGCACAGCCACACTCAGCCTGTATGTGTCTTCCTATAGCAGAAACCACAAGGACACTTAAAAATAATTGGAGATCTCAGGAAAATGTCTACCTACCCTCTTCCAGGCTCCCGACCATCTTCAACATTGACATTCCAGGCACAAGAGGGTCTCATATGGGATTAGTAAGACCAGATACACTATAGAATTAAAACACACTTACCTCTCAAGGAAGGTGGGATTTAAGACATATCTGAAACTTTTCTCCTCCATAGGTAGAAAAATTCTAAATTCCTCTTACAATTGAGCCTTGGTTTCCCAAAGAGATACTTGCTCATTTATCTTTGTGACCTAATTTCATGTCCCTACTCATTATTTTCCCATTTTCTGACTGATTCTAGAAGTATGTCTCACACCACTGTCTAGAGCTAATTTCAGGTCTGCCAATAGAGAAAACCTGACCTAACAGCCATCACAGGTGAGGCAGAATCCATGCTTAACTTTGAAGAGCACAAGCAGAATTACAAATGTGAGCTATCTTCAATGAATAGAAACAAGATCTAGAAAGGCGTGGACGGAAATCAGCCGCGAACCAGAGCAACCTGCAAAATGTCATGTATATTCTTAGCTAATTTTCTTCTTCCGGACAAGAATCTAAAACAAGTCATGTATTTTCTCTGCCTTTATTGGTTGCATAGGGAAATACAACTGTTCTGTAGTTAACCCCTTATTTATGCCTTATATTATTCCAAAGTGGATGGGAGAAAGCCAAAAGCAGATGTAAACCAACAGCCTAGAAATCTGAAGTTGCTGAAACAGTCTTGTGGATCTAGTTCTGCGTAACAAAACTCTAGGAAAGGAGCAAGAGGAGAAAGGTATAGTGGCATTTTGGTGTGTTGACTGATAAAATGCCATTCTAAGCCTCCTGACCATTTAGGATTTCAAGACAATCTTGTAGAGTGATCTTTGATATTACTGCCTTATGGAGGTATATATTGCATATGTTGGAGAAGAAGATTCCTTTAAACAAAACCCTAAAATGCAATCATAAGAGTTTTTCAACTGTGTGTTTTGATGTCATGAAGATTTGGAGAGAAATAATTTAAACTTTAGTAGAAAACAAAAATATTTTTTAATATGTCCCTCTTAAATGTTAAAGTGAAGGTGCTATTTTGTAGTTTGGAACAAAGAGTAATTAAAACTACAGCTTTAAAAGAATACTTGGCAAAGGATTGATGGGGCTCATTTTATGTTCTTTTTTTTCCTTATGTTTTCAATTTATTTAGAGTCACCAGCCTTTACCCTGATTTGATAACCTCAGAATATTGCCCAGCAACAAATTACAAGCATGTCAAACTGGAAGAGAGAGTACACAAAGCATATGGTTTCCTGGAGCTCGTGGCCAGGGCATCGCGGAGCTCCATGTCAGGTACTAACTGTTCTAAGAGAATACAGGACAAGCAGTAACTTAAGAGTGGTGGTGCTCATTTTGATTGGTAGTTTGACCAGATAGAGTCCCTCACGGCAGGGGAAGAATAGAGGAAGTTCAGGGAGGCTTCTGGTCATTCTGTATCTGTAGTCAGAGAATGAACTTGAAGTGGTGTGGGCTGTTGAACCCCCAGTGTTGCCCTGGCAACTTAGGCAAGGCTTCATTTCTTAAAAGGTTCCACAGCCTCCCACACAGCAGTTAGGAACCAACTGTGAAAAACATGAGCTTCTGGGAGATATGAAACATTCAAACCACAACAGGGAAATTTGAAGTTTAGAAAATAATCAGGTTTTCTCTCTTCTTGCTTCATGAGATAATTGGATACAGAGAAAAAACTTTCATCCTGTGCATACCATCCTTGTTCTGAATGACTATAGATCCAGTGACTTTGGGAGTCCTTGAAATTTGGAGATCATTAAATAATGAATGCAGCATGAGTTCATGCTGTTCACAGTGTTATCTTGAGGAAAGTATCCAAGCTTCCAAATGGTGCTTTAAGTGAAAACCTCACTGTACCATGGTGCAAAAGAAGCAGAGAATCTTGAAAAAATATGGCCTGAAAAAAAAGAGGTATTTTGTATTTTAGTCCAGTGGAACTAAAGAGACAAGGAGATGCTTTATTTTGTGCACAACACTGTCTGAGTAAATCCCGTTCCTCAAAGGCATTTGGTGTAATGAAGTAAGCTTTGTTCCTAAAGTAACAGAAGCAAAGTTGACATCTGCATTTTTATGAAGATGAATCTAGTCACTGTAAGATTTCACGTTAAATAAATAGATGATAGTCTACATTTCCTCTCTCCTTGTGAATAACTAGTTAATCTACACTCAAAATTATAATTATATTTCTTATCTTAATAATGTCTCTAAACAATAGTTACTTCTTTAATAGCAATAGGTATTTTATTAACTCTTAATATAAACACAAATATCAAAGCCACATATGGGAAAGACTATGGAAAATAAAACCAACTCCTTTAAAAATACCTTTGACCTCCAACACTACCCCAAACAAAAACTTGAGTCAATATGACTTTTATTATGTTTTTCACAAAATATTCCAATAATTGTCTTTTATTTCTCTTTGTCAAGTAACTAGGGTTTTTGTTGTTGTTGTTGTTGGCTCATTTATTTGAATGAGTATGGATATGTTATTTGTCTGTATGTCTGAGCATTACATATGTGAAGTGCTCAAGGAAACAGAAGAAGGTATCAGATTCCCCAGGACTGAAGTTGCAGATGGTTGTGAGCCTTGAAAGAACAACTGAGAACTGAACTCACATTCTCTGAAAGAGCAGCCTGTGCTCTTAACCATGGAGCCATCCCTTCAGCTCCTCAAGGGATTGTTTTATGATATGCTTACATTCATATGCCTCATTCCATTATATAGCAAATATGTATAAATACACAGAAACACAGAGAGGCTTATTCAAAATGACTTATTTAAGGTGTCAAAAGAGATTAAAATGAGATTATTGTATAGGTGAAATTTGTATTCTGTGTTCATCAAAAATCTAACAAAATTTACTTAGGTCTTCTGGGAAATGTGAAGACATTTTATATAAGGTAGATATCCTAAGGAAAATTATTTCCATAGGTATTTTAAAGAAAGGGAGAGCTATCTGTAGCATACATGAATTACATTTAAAATAAGGTAATGGGGATGAGAACATAGCTCATTTGTAAAGTGTTTCCTTCTCAAACATGAGGTCCTGAATTCAGACACCAGAACTCATCTAAAATGCATCTAAATGTGTCGAGCCCACTTGCAATCCCAGTGCTGGGAGGGTAGAAAGAGAGATATCCCTGAGGCTTGCTGGAACATCAGATGTTTCTAATTTACTATGATGTAGAGCAAGGTAAGCTCAAGATGGTTTAATGTGAATCCTTAGAATCTGTGATGCATTATGTTGCAGGGAAAGAAGAAAGAATGCTGTGCATGAATTGAAGGCGGTACTTCAGGAGACCTTTACTTAAGGAGAGGATCCTCCATAGTCACCAGTGAAGCCCTAGGTACCCAGGAGTTCTTCAAAAAATGCAACAATAAAGGAGGACTAGACCTCAGACTTGGAAAGATATTTTAAAAAGGTATGTTGTTGAGTTTGAAGACTGAGCAGGAGAACCAGAGTGCAGGTTGTATAATCTAGAAGAGTCAAAAAAGTCTGCATCCTTCCAGAGAAAGAATCTTATTATTTTAAGGCAGAAATGCATATTTCAACATTCCTTTGGTGAGTAACAGATTAAGTCCTGAGCGAATGTGCATTATAGAGATGAGCATGGCCTCAGACTCATGAGAATAATAAGGCATCCCTGAGTAAGGATGTTATCAGACCATTGACCTTCAGCTGACAACAGTAAGTGTAAAGAGTCCTGACTGCAGCTCTGTCACCCCAGGTGACTGAAAGATCACAACCCCCTGAAACCAAATCCCAGTAGAGACTTCCTACGGAGACTGGTTAACACATCTTCTTGCTCATGTGGTATATAGTAGACTCACTGAATATCTACACTTCTGGCATCTCCATCCAATCGTACTACACACCTGATCGCAACTTTACCTTACTTATGTCTGTCTTTCTTTGTCTCCCATAACCCACAGCCAGATTTTTGAGACAGAGTTTTGCAGGCTGTAACACCCTACCTTTACAATTCCTCAATAATAAATCTGTGTTGTTTATGGCTAGTTAAATTATGCAAATGCATTGCAACTACGATAGGAAATTAACACAAGTACTCATCCACACTGAATCTACTTTATCAGTGTGGCAGGTGGTCTAAAACATCTTAGAAGCATGGACGAGAGTGTGCATTACTGGAAAAATGTCCTAGGCTGTGCAGGTCCACAGGGCCCCTTGCTGCTCATTTGGTGAAAGCAACCTTGCAACTCCAAGGTCAAATAAGCAAATTCAAGATAGTTTATTGTCTCTTCTCTCCAGTACAGGTTCAGTTAATTTTCTTCTGCTTCAATTTATACATGCAGTACAATATTCCTAGTCTAGAAATGTATTTGTTCTTTGGCTTCTGCTTTGAATTGTCGGTACTGCTTCAGCAGCTTTCTTGTTAATGAGTTAAATAAAATCTTTCATCCATGCTTATTTTTACATCTCTTAGATAGTTGTGATAATTTTATTTTTTTAAAGTTTTTTTTTTTCTTTCAATATAAGTGATGGAAGTTCTATGTCCATGTAAAAGAAGACCAGAAAGCTAAGAAGGACGGCAAAAAAAATAGCAGTTTCTGAATGTCTCTTGTCTCAGTGTGCCCTTTAGATCCTGGCTTTGGGTATAAATGAATGGCTGCCCTCTCAATGGGGAAGTGCTTCAGTTTCTGTTTTATCCCATGGTGGCCAACTCTCAGAGAAATTCTGCATGAGTGAGGACAGAGATGATTTTTACATCACTGTACCACTGGGTTTCAACATATGCCTCTCAAATGCAAATACTCCATCCCCCTGGACTAGTTGAGTCCACAACTCATTCACACAAGTATAGATGCAATATCTACAATGTATTGTGATACTTTATCAAGAAACTTAGGGTGTATCAGCTCTCAAGACACCTTCAGCGTATGGACTGTATGTTTTATGGCTAACGAAAATAAATAATAAATCATGTAGCATGTGAGAAAAATGACGAGTCCAACTTAAAAGGTGAGGTAGAAGGATGAAGAATACCAGGAGTAGGAAGCATCCTGTAGCATCTGTGAAGTGAGCCCCCTCATGAAAATTAGATTTGAACAAAGATTAGAAAGAGATAAAGGAGAGAACCATGTGAGGCATGGATAGAAGAAAAATCCACAGGAATAGCCAATACAAAGGCACTGCTACAGGTACACTGAAGAAATCACCCAGGACTCTCAGTCACATCATTGGAGACAGAAAAGCGTGAGAAAGTATAAAGAAATGTTTCAAGGAGAAAGACAAAGGGGGAATTCAAAGCAAATTATTTCACGTCTTTTGCAGAGTAGGAACAAAACAAATGGTTCTATAATGATTCCACAATACTTGCTCAATAGAAAAGAAAAAGACTGAGTTGAGAATTGTGAGTGTGGGAATGAGACATAGAGTTTGTGTCTGATGTTCCCGAATTTGAGTAGCTCTGAGACAACCAGATAGTGAAGTCAAGCAGACAGTTGCAGTAATAGTCTGCGGTTTAGGACAGAGTTCTGGGCTAGAGATGTGTACGTAGGCATCATCAACAGAAATGTTTGTATTTTTGTTTTGTTTTGTTGTTTTGTTATAGAAAGAAGTAGAAGATGATACCAATCCTTTTTTAACTTTTATTTTATTAATTACAGTTTGTTCACTTTGTATCCCAGCTGTAGCCCCCTCCTCCAACCCCTCCCAATCTCATGCTCCTCTCTCTTCTCCTCTGCCCCTCCCCCAGTCCTCCCCTTCCATCTGACCCTAATCTATCAGGTCTCACCAGGACTGGCTTCATTGTCTTCCTCTGTGGACTAGTAAGGCTGCTGCCCACTCAGCTCAACCATGTTCATAGCAGCTTTATTTGTAATAGCCAGAAGCTGGAAACAATCCAGATGTTCCTCAGTTGAGGAATGGATACAGAAATTGTGGTACATTTACACAATGGAATACTACTCAGCAATTAAAAACAAACAAAAAAAATCATGAAATTTTCAGGCAAATGGTGGGATCTAGAAAAGATCATCCTGAGTGAGGTATTCCAGAAGCAGAAAGACACACATGGTATATACTCATTTATTAGTGGATATTAGACATATAATCTGGGATAATCATACTAAAATATCTACACATAAGGGAGCTAATTAAGAAGAAGGACACTGGGTAATATGCTCAAACTTCATTCAGAAAAGCAAATGGGACAGACATTGGAAGAGGAAGAAATCAGGGAACAGGACAGGAGCCTACCATAGAGGGCCTCTGAAAGACTCTACACAGCAGGGTACCATAATATATGCTGAGACACACAGCCAAACTTTGGGCAGAGCACAGGAAATCTTGTGAAAGAAGGGGGGGGGGATAAAAAGACCTGGAGTGGACAGAAGCTTCACAAGGAGAGCAACAGAACCAAAAATTCTGGGCACAGGGGTCTTTTGTGGGACTGATACTGCAACCAAGGTCCATGCATGGAGACAACCTAGAACCTCTGCACAGATGTAGATGATGGCAGTTCAGTGTCCAAGAGGGTTCCCCAGTAATAAGAACAAGGACTGTCTCTGACATCAATGTGTATTTTATTTGAAAAAGAGACAATATCAGCAGATAAGTGAGTATTTTATTGAAGATAATCACTCTCACTCCATGTCAAGAAACTAAGGAAAAGAACTAGCTATATAGACAAAAGAGAGACTGTTGGAAATTTAGAGTGGTTTAGCAACCTCAATGATGACTGTACCATGGAGGAAATGATCAGCTGGGTCAAAGAGTGCCGAGAGTCAAAAGATGTGTTTAGACTAGAGATCAGCTATTGGGCTAATTGCAAAGAGGCAGCGTATTGGAGTAATAAAATATGATATATTATTAGATCAAATAAAAATGAGGAAAGCATGTCTGGATTGTAGTGGTTTGATAAATGATTTTTTTTTTTGTTTGTTACTACAAAATAAGCCTAGGCAGTAATGGTACCAAAGAAATGTTTTGAGCATTTTTATAGCTTAAATACATATATATGATTATCTGTCTAGACTTGGTCAGATATACATATATAAAATTATAGGCATCCAGAACAGAGTGCGTCAGACTGGATAATATATAATGGATAGATCTTTCTTTTTGCAGTTCTGAGGGCTGGAATATGCCGTATTTAAAGATCTACATCTGGCCCATACTTCTATCCTCTTGTGGAAGGAGAAAAACATGAGAGATAACAAAAGGCCATACTGTGGCCCAAAGCCCTCTTATAACTAGCTTTAACCCATTCTAATTTCAGTTCCCCCCACCTGGTCAGCCTCCCAGTTTTGTCACACAAGATGTTAGTTTCTGCTGCCTGCTTTTAGGCGTTCAAACCATAGCAATATCCTAAGTACAAGTTCCCAGAGCTTGTATGGTATGAATATTGATGTAGAAGCTGGAAGGACAAAAGAGTAAGGCTATTTCTTAGAGTGTGTTGGAAGATAACTAAACTATTACAGTCGCCTCAACATACACTGGTTCTGTATTATGGGTTCAACAAACCACAGAAAGAAAATATGATTTCAAAACATGGGTGGGTTGAATAAATGTACACTATTTCTTAGCATTATTACCTATGCAATCCAGTATAATAATTTCATACACAGCATTTATATTAAATGAAGAGTTACAAGTAATCCAGAAATAATTTAAAAATAGGAGGATATATGAAGATTACATGCAATCACAATACCATCTTTCATAAATGGCTATAGCATCCACAAATTTTGGTCCTAGTGATAAGGGAGGTCCTCCTCCCCTTCCATCTGACCCTAGCTTATCAGGTATCTTCAGGACTCGGTACAATGTCCTCCTCTGTGACATATCAAAGCTGCTCCCCCTCAGGGTGGGGAGGAGGGCAAAGAGCCGGCTATTGAATTCATGTCAGAAATAGTCCTTGTTCCCCTTACTAGGATACCCACTTGGTTACTGAGCTATCAAGGGCTACATCTGAGCAGGGGTTCTAGGTTATATCCATACATGGTCCTTATTTTTTTTATTTTTAAATTACAGTTTATTCACTTTGCATCCCAGCTGTAGCCCCCTCCCTCATTTTCTCCCAATACTGCCCTCCCTCTCTCATCTCTTCCCGTGCCCCTCTCCAACTGATACGGGAGGTCCTCTTTCTCTTCCTTCTGACTGTAGTCTATCAGGTCTCATCAGGACTGGCTGCAATGTTGTCCTCTGTGCCCTGGTAAGGCTGCTCCCCCCTCAGGAGGAGGTGATCAAAGAGCCAGACACTGAGTTCATTTCAGAGACAGTCCCTTTCCCCTTTTGAGAGAACCCATTTGGACACTGAGCTGCCATGGACTACATCTGTACAGAGGTTCTAGGTTGGCTAACTATGTTAACTTATTAACTTTTGTGTGGTTCATAGCTATGGAATTGCAATTAGACAAGTTAGTACCGTTGTAGGTTTATATCCCTGATAAAGTGTATTAGTTCTACTGACAGAGTAAGGTGGGTTGAATTTATCTACAGTTTTAGTGTAATTTATTTAGGGTGTAAATTAGTTTAAATTTTCAGGCCACAAAATGTGTGTTTAACAAGTTTGTCCCAAGCATATAATGCTAAAGGAATTATAAGTATCTTGTGTGTCATGCAGAAACTAAATGCCTTATCCCAAGAGCTTGTATACCCAGGGTTTGTAAGGTTCCCACATATCTGGCAAGATTCAGTAGCATGTGATAAATGTAATGTGGCACTTTAAAAGTTCACATATTAGTTAATTACTTGGAAGTAGTATGTATTTTAGCACAAGAAAAAGAAACTGTATAGAGATTGAGGATTTTAAAATGAAAACTAGTTAGCATTGTATTGCCTCACTGACAACCGCTGTAGATACACACAGCTGTCATTTTTATTTAGTGCTACAAGTGCCTGTGCTTTATTTCCCAACTAGAGTGGCTGCTTATTTGAGGCAGCTACTCAGTTCTAGTCTTTTTATTCCCTGATGAGTTTAGCATATGACAAAGCACACAGAAAAACTCTTCAAATACAATAAGAAAATGTTTGTTGATTACACCCATCAAGTTTTTCTTTTCCTAATACTTTACTTGTGTCTCCAAATAAGGCCTCCACACAGTTAACCTAATACTGTGAAAACATCCCAATTTATTGTGCAGATTGTAAATGATCTTTAAAGGACATTCTTTAGTTCGTGGCATTTCTAAGTATTGGCTACACAAAACCATTTAAATTTGATCTCCATTAACACCTAGCATCAATATGTTAAATATAAGTCAAAGTATTTGTCATGCACACAAAAAAAAACTTAATCTAGAAATAAGATCTATCACTAGGCTGTGGTTCTATCTACAATAAACTTTTGAAAACCATCTGAAGTAGATTTTAGGCTTAAAGGTAAATCCATGAAAAATAGTGTTACTTGTGGAAATGCTGACAGGAAGACCCGTATCAGCAACAACGTGAGCAGGCAAAACTGCAGTAAGGAACATCATCAGCCAATTTACTTCCTCATTCATGTCTGTTGCTTAAGTGTCTAGTTACTGTAAATGCTTTGGATTTTGCATAATTTATGTAAATTATTAAACACCTGTTCTCTTCCCAGAAAACAAAGATCTGCATCAATCTCCTTAGTTTAATTGACTCCTGGCTGGAGTTCTGTTGTTGTTTCCCCAGCAACTACAAGGGTGTTGTTTCTCCCTAATGGTCACATACTGTTGAAAAATCAGAGATTTTAAGACTTGGTCTTTCCGACACGCATATATGAAATGCGGTTGGGTGGACACGGAAATGAATGAGGGAAAATAGCAATGTCTCCTGAATCCATTGATAGTATATGTATACTGTCAATAATACTTATTCTAAAGTACTTCTGCTGTTTGGGGTTGTTTTCTGCATTGACTTTTTGTACTTTCTGCATCAGGCTGAATTTCAGAACAAAAAAAAAAAACTAGCCATTTTCTTTAATAAGGCAATTTGTATTCATTTCTAAGCATCCAATTCAAATTATTTTGAATAAAGATTTCCAAGCATGAAATTTAAGAGAACTGAGCTTAAAGTCTAGAGTGAACTCAACATAGGCGAATTTAGTTAGGAAAGCGGCATTTACTTAAGGATTCTTTAGCTCTTATCATCATTAGTCTCTTTATTCCAATGCCAAAAGATTCTCGGAGCAAAATAATATTAGAATTACTTACCCACCATACACAATATACTAAGATACTTTTTCTCTCTGTGACGTAAATAGCAGAGCACTATAGACTATGATTAACTTAATTATATAGTCAGTTAGGACGGGCTTACATTTGTATATATAAAATATTCCCATAAGTTTGTTTTCTTTAACAGTTGATTTTAGAAGTTGTTTTCATTAGCAAGTTTTTAATATTGTTTATAAGTGAGTAGTGAGGAGTAGAAAAGATGACTCTGTAGCTAAGAATATGCACCACTTTCGGAAACACACAGGTGTGCTTCCCAAAACCAACATGGCAGCTCACACCTATCTAAGAGGTCCAAGGCTCACTTCTGACTGCCACAAGCATTACCGTCATATGCACATACATACATGCTCACGAACACTCAAGCACATAAATTAAAATAAATAGAAATTTATCTTAAAAGCATAGCGGGGCTCAGTGGGTCAGGGCGCTTGTGAACAGGCCTGACCAACCGAGATCAATGCCACAAAACTAGGGTGGATGAAGAGAAAATGACTCCTATGAGTTCTTTAATTTCCACATGTGCACACGGCCTACACACACACACACACACTTGAAATGAGCATCCTGAGGGAGGTAACCCAGACACAGAAAGACACATATGGTATATACTCATTTATAAGCAGATTTTAGACATATACTTCAGGACAGAATACTACAGTTCACAGACCCAAAGAAGATAAGTAAGAAGGAGGACTCAAGGGAGGATGCTTAAATCTCACTCAGAAAGGGAAAAAGAATAGACAGCAGCAGTGCCTGAAGAGAGGGAGCAAGACAGGAGCTCAGCATAGGTGTCCTCTGAGAGGCTCCACCAAGCAGGAGATCAAAACAGATGCTGAGACTCACAGCCAAATATTGTGCCTCTTTATTGATGTTTTTTGATGTTACATTGCTGCCCCATACATCCTAGCTACCGCCCAAGACCAGCAGAGTCAAATCATGGCCTGTATTATGGGTTTCCGACCAACACCACATGAGTTTAAGAAGACATGAAATAGAATACAACTGTCCCTTTTGTGTTCTCATGGTGAGCAATAGGATCTTGATGTGCATATATGTTCCTTTGGTGAACATTTTAGATAATTTCAGAAGACATGTTTCATATAAGCTGGGAAAAAAAAATCTCAGTATTTTCACCAAATTCTTCCTGAGAATATAAATACAGGAGGACTCTAAATTCCAGAAGCTTCCTCAAAAAAGGAAGTTTTCTGTACTCACCTACTCCCAGTACTAGGTTCTGTTCCTCTCACAGGTGCATGAATCTTCTCCAAGGACTCTCTGATCCAGACCATTCACTCTGAAAACCTTTAGTCTCTCCATAGTAAAAAATTTCACTTATAGAATTATTAAGTGTTTGTCCCAATATTCTTTGGCTTTTAATAGATCAGCAAAAATAAGATTAAAATAAATTACTTAATACAATATTTGTCCACATTGAGTGTTCAATAGACAGCATCAGCATCATCCTCACCATCATCATCATCACAACTGTCATAACTACTTCATAATTGTCCTATAACAAAATTAAAAGCATTGACAGGCTATCACTTCAGAGAATATCCTGGCTTTGTTTTGAAGTAGCCATTTTTTTATCTATTTAACTTGTTTGTGTCATGTCTTTTTTTTTTAATTTCTGAAGTGAATATAGTAATAGTGCCTATATAAGTGGATCCTTTTAAAGATTAAAGGGCTTGCTCTTTACAAATCTGTAAAACATTTCTGCCATGTAGCAGGAACTTATGCTAATCCACAGACACCAATCCACAGGAAATCGTGTAAACGTAAGCATCTCAGATTTGCCAAATCACAGTGAAATCTGTCACTATTTAGTGTCAAAGTTAGACTAGGAACGTGTACCTGACACACAAAAGGAAGCGAAGTTTACAATTAGCATTTCCTGAGAAAGGTTCTTACCAATGTGGCTCTGCTATGTTCCTTCCTTTAACAATGAAACCATTAAAATAAGCATATCTGTCAGGGTAGATATTAAGGATTATTTTTTCAAATGTGATCTAAATCCATACTGAGAAAGGAAAAACATTTTTTCCACCAATTAGCAAGGAGCCTGTCTGTTCTTTGAGTAAATGGACCTTAATTAATGTGTGGAGAAGTATTTGATTTCTTTCCTGCCCCATCCAGTGGTCCTACCTGAGTCATTAAAAGGATATATTAGTTTTCAGTGTGGACACCTCTAGTACAGACTAATAGAAAATAGAATGAGTAAAAAGAAATTGCCATTCCTCCACCAGCATATCTAGAAAACACGTCAACAGTAAGGACTTCCCAGTATTCCAAACTTCCAAGGATGGCTTTGTGCTTCTCCCCAGAGGACATGCCCACCCCCCTCAATCAGATTGTCCTGGAATGAACCTTTCCTTTCCATCCCTTAAACTGGGATATAGGTCTCCTAAATGAGTTCTTTTCATAATCGCTGACTAGATCTTTTTATACATAAAACTAGGTGCTTTAGTTCATTTTTAAGAACACATAGGGACACCATGCTGTGTTTGTCTATTTATCTGCTGCCAATTTTCCTCTTCTGCTCAGCATATACTTATAAATTAAAACACAGAGAAATGTGTGGAAACTTACATATCATTCTGCATTGCTGAAAACAGGCAATGTGAAGACCTTATTATTTAATTCAATGTAGCCTCTTCCAATGGATTTTTTTTAATATAAAATGTAGAATTCTATACTAATTTGTGTTCCAGGAAATTAAGTAAAAATTTGCATGTGCAAATTTCAAATATGAATTATAATCTTTTCCTAAATTTCTGTTCTCTACCTCTACTGTCATTAACATTCTGAGGTTTAATTTAGTTCTACTTAGGCAAATTGCAATAGAAATTATTCAGTCAACCAAAAAATGCATTTTGTAGAATAGAAGCTCACCGATAATTGTTTAAGCAATAAAAGTGTGTCTTCCATCAATAGTCATAACCTATTTGGGTTTGCCATGTGGCCTAACTGAGATTTGCTCTTGACTAACATGGCATTTCAGCACGCTGCCAAATGGGGACTCTTCTATGCTCTCCATGGCATACCGCAGCACCACGAGAGAGGTTGCATGTGAAAAGAAAATGCAACATTTGCACATGATTTCAGAATGTTAGACTGTTGTTTCCAAACCTTATTTTCAACAAAATAAGCAGATACAATGCAAATGTAGTAGAAATTTTAGAGACTATATTTTCCAATATTTTTCTAATAATATATCTTTCTAGATATATCACATCTTTTGGGTATATATCTACCTTTCCTGTTTTGTTTACAATCCATTAATCATTTATGCTAGTAATAGATTCAAGTATTAAAACTTTGACAAGACAAGAAGCTGCATAAATCTTTTTTTAGAAACCCACTTGTTAAAACCTCATGGTTTCATGTGGTATTTATTATCAGTGGGGGAAAAAATCTCTCATTAGTAGTGCTGTTAGAAATTTTGTTCTGCTAGCAGCACTGACTCTTCTGTAAGATGTGGGCAACACTTTCTCTGCACTAGTTCCATTCTTCAAAAAAAGAGCAATGTAGTAAAAAAAAAAAAAAAACTCCATGCATATAACCTGTAAGTATTAAAATATGACGAATGGGCTCATTGTGTTACACACTGCGTACTTGCTAGTGGACTCCTGCCTTGGCTTTTGATGTGTCCACAGGCATGAAAGAGGGAGACACCAGGATCCTGAAACATAATCCTTATGGTAAACACAGAGAACTGTGCATTCCCAAGTGAGACCAAACCAAAGAGAAATAAGTGATGGAGCACATTCCCAGTAATTAGTTTGCTTTGGGGACCAAATATTGTTAGTGAAGATATCATTTCCCCAAGACTCCCTCTTAACCTTTTTCCACAGTGCCAGAATGGGGGTAATAGTTCTGCTGCTCCAATTCTACATTTTCCCATGAGTATTTTATGGTGATTTATTTATGAATGAAATGGGGCTTTGTTGATTTCTTTTGTCTTGCTTGTACCATAGAAAAATAAGCACAAAAATTGATTTTGTAAGTTTTCATTAATGTAGCTCATTTTTGAGAAAATGGTGTATGTGTGGTTTTGACTTCTTGATAAAATAATACATCAGCAACTTTAGACACCAATATGTAAATTCTCAGGATCTCATTGACAGTCTACCAATCTAAATAAATTGAACTGCAACGCTTTCAACATTCATGGCTTCATAACTGCACACAAATTTAAACTTGCCTTACAAGTTTTGGCCATATTTGACTGCAGGCCTCCAGCACTTACATGAAGAAGGGGTTGGCCTAAAAATTAAATAAAATAATAATAATAATAATAATAATAATAATAATAATAATAATAGTTAAAGTGTTGCTGGTGTCTTCCTGACCTGATAACTTGATCATTCCCAAGTACGGGCTTCAGAAACAGATTTTAGGTTTTATGCAACTGCTGTCTATGAGATAATGCCTGCACAATATCATGCAACTCTCCAACTGAAGCAAATGAATATACTTGTTTGTTTGTTTGAGTTTTTGTTTTGTTTTGTTCTTTTTTTTATTTGTGGGGTATTTGTTTTTCAATACACAGTTTTCTTCTGTAGCATTACCTGTGTTGGAATTCACTCTGTAGACCAGGCTGGCCTCGGACTCAGAAATCCACCTGCCTCTGCTTCCCAAGTGCTGGGATTAAAGGCATGCACCACCACTCCCTGGCACAAATGGAGTTTTATAAATTAAAAGGAAGAAAGAGCTATCAATCTTTGTGGTTTGGCATAGTTTTCTGTCTTGTTTCCAAAATTTGTGATTACAACAGCTGGAAATTGTTCTAGTTTTTCCTTCCTTTTACTCAGTCCAACTGCTGAAATCCCACCCCACTAATGGCTAGAGTCATTTGTTTTAAAGCTGTTATATTTACAGGACATACAGGGCTGATGCCTACTCCAGGTTCATACAGAAAGCAAGAGGCATAGACAAAAGGCAAGGATCAAGTCACTTTCTCATTTTCCTTTATCTTCTTTGTTAGTTTTTCCTAAAACTCTTGATTCTTTACAAATCAATGAATGATTTGTGTCTTTAAAAAATATTATAGTTCAGTGAAAGAATATGATTGTTATAAAATCCAAAATTCTTCCTGCAATAGTGAATTTAACAGTCCCTCCTCATGGTGCTTCATGAACCACTTACCAGTGAGGATGCGTATTTGCACTGGTCATAACTTTCTCGGTACTGATGCCCCAGCACTTACGAGTACAGATGAAGGGACTAGATCTTCAACCGGATGATGGCAATGCACAGCAGAACAAGCAAACCAACTCTGAAAAACATTTCTTCCAAAAACATGGAAGAAACTGCTTTCCGCTTGCTTCTGGTAAATTCCATTACTTGAATAGATTTGAATTCTCATATGGTTTCAATAAATCCAAATGAAATGTTCTCATTAGTGACTTGGGAATAAATCTCTTGTAATTTAGCAGGAAACAAGTTCTTGGTAATACCCATTTTTGCTCTCTGGCACTCAAAGGACAATTTTATTATCTACATGGTAACACACTGTTTTAATTTACAAACAACATGCTCTTGTAGCCATCTACTTTATGTCCCACCTGTCTTTCAGCCAATTTAAACATCTTGACTTTAAGTCTGATTTTTTTTCCTATATGACCAGTAGACACTCGTCCTGTTGCTTCCAGAAGAAACTAATACTCATCTATCTATCTGTTCACAGAATGCTGCCCTAGAATACAATATTGTCATTTCATTTTTGCAAGATGAAAATATGGTAGAAACATTTGGAAATTTTGTAACTTTTTAACCAACTAACTATCTTTTCTTGATAGCATATTTTATCCCGAATATGACATTAATTATTTTGTAATGTGTTAACTGGTTAACTACAGAAATGGTTTTAACTCTATTCTTATTTGGACTAACTAAACTTTGAACCAGAACATCTCTGGGGCACTTACTATTACAGAAAATGGATGAAAACGATGGTAATTTAGCACTATGTGCCTTATAATTAACTTAATCGTTGTCAGCATGTAGCTATAAACCAAATACCAATTAGTTCTATTTGTATATCCATGGGCTTTTCTGGTTTTCTCTGAGTTAAAGTTTCTTATTTGTGAAAATTTGAGCCCCCCGGTGTGCAAGGGAAAATGCTTTTTCATACATTTTAAATGTGCAAATTAACTGCATATTTAGTTTCCCTATGCAAATGAACTAAGCTGATAAGTGCTTATTAGCAAAAGACAGGTTCTGCAATGCTTAAGATTCAACAAATGTAGGAAAGCAATCTGTGAAATGCTTCAATAGTCCAGGAATGTATGTCAGGTATTATCAGAGATTCAGGCGCTCTGCAACAATTGCTTAATGCCTGTAGCTTCCTCCATTTAACACAAAGTCTATTTTCCAAATTAGAAATCTATCTATCTATCTATCTATCTATCTATCTATCTATCTATCTATCTATGTATCTACATTTATATGAGTAATCAAAATGCTGTGCTAATACATTAAAGCAATACATATGCCCTGAGAAAAGTACATTCTCCTGAGAAGAATTGACATACATAGGAAATGATACTCTCAGGAAGCAAGCCAGGTGCATACATGAGAGCCACAGGTACTCAGAAGAGCCGCATCCATAAAGAATAGCACAAAACTAAAACTTAGGTCCAAAGCCCTCCAGAATCATGATGAATGTTGTCCTAAAGTTGCTTCATTGTTTTCAAGAAAGACACATAGCATTCCACTGCCTTTTTCACAGGATCAGCCATAGGAATGCTCTACATAAGATGATGAAGAAAAGCCCACAATCACTTCCTGTGTAGCTGGCTGAATGGAGACGGGATGAGCTCCATGGTGACCTTAGAACCTCTACTAAGATGAGAGCTGGACTCCTTTCCCTACTATTTCACCATCCACATTGAACTGAGATTTAAAAAAAAAAAAATCTATGTTTCCTAAACTATTTCACATGTTCGTGCATTACCTTGATCTAGAATATTTGGTATATTTTTCTAAATTTCTCCTCAAAGTTTCTATTTTCTTTCAAGAATTGTTAAAACTTGCTGAGTGGAAGAAAATGTTTAAATAGATATGTGTTCGATTTCCAGGAAATCTTTACATTCCAGCCAAGTATCAGGAATTAATGAAGAGAGAGAGTAGACTACCTTTGCCTGGGGCAAGAAATTAACAATGTTATTATGTTTGAGCAACTTCCTGACAAATTACCCAGGAACTCCTTCCTCTGTTTCCACCCCTGAACTGATAAGCAGTTCAAACATATCTAAGGCAAAAATTCACGGCAAAGCCAGTCACAGAACTACACAAGATACCAAGAAATAGAGATGGAAAAATTATCATTAAATTGCTATTACACCATATCTCTAATTCTGTAACTGCTTTTTCAGGAGAGTTCACAATAGTAAAAAGATTCTTCTCACAAAAGAAGATGGAAAAAATTTTTAATGTTTTTTATTAATTACAGTTTATTCACTTTGTATCCCAGCTGTGGCTCCACCTACCCTCATCCCCTCCCAATTCCACTCTCCCTCCTTCTTCTCCCCCATGCACCTTCCCTAGTTCACTGACAGGGGACCTCCTCTTCCATCTGACCCTAGCCTATCAGGTCTCATCAGGACTGTCTTCCACAGTCTTCCTCTGTTGCCTGGTCAGGCTGCCTTCCACCCTCCCTTTCAGGAAAAACTTGAAGAGTGAAGATTGTGCTATGTGCTTTGTTTTCATCTATCCTTTTTCTTTTCTCAGTTTCATGAGACTTAAGCACTCAGCCTGAGTTAATCTTGACTTAGTACTTATCAGTGACCTCCATTAGTATAGTTTCAAATGACACTGTGAAATGGACAATTGCTAAAATTACTTCTAACACCTATGCACCAAGAGACCAGAAACAGCAAATCCTAGTACACCAGCAAGTCTCATACTGGAAGTTTTAATAACCATACCCTACTTCAGTAAACAAGGGCAGATTTCAGGAAACTATGTGGGTATTGAAATAGGATCTATGAAATAATCAAGAGGTCTTTAAACCTCTCTAAAATTTTTTTTTTTTTCTGATAATCATCACCGCTGTTTTCACAGGGCTGAAATGAGACTTGAAGGGTGACACTCTCTAGATTAGCCAAACCAAGTCCTTCCCATCATGTTATGGCTTTACCAGTTCTTTGTCAGGTGGAGAAATGGAAGGGTGCACATCAGAGCTGAAACTAGCCAAAGCCTGTGAGTTCTGAAGTATTTGGGACAGTTATCATCGACTTACATAACAAGAAGCATACAAGCAGCAACAGAAAGAGTATCGTTTTAAGAATCAGTGGTATTGATTGATGATACTTTCATAGAGTTAGATAATTTAAACTTGTAGGTGAAGTAAGATAATGAATTTAATTATTGCTTTGTTGTTGTTATTAAATACAAAATAACTATTTTTCTTTCAACATTATAATGGTGAATGTCATTTCCTGATCACATTTTAAAGAAATGAGATATGTTTTTTTTCTTCCATATAGGATTTAATCTTTCCAATCCCACTTTCAAAGTTGGAGCATCTATTCATATCCCATGGTTTAGGTAAAATAAATAAAATAAAATGTCAGAGATACTATATTCTCTGCTTTGACTTCATATTGAGTGAAAACCTACACAGAGTTAAACTCAAGTTGCCTGTCTCAATAGGTTACTTTTTTTAAATGCTGTAGCACATTGACTTTGCACAATGAAGCCAACAATACCCCCAAATCACTGAGCTTTTACTCCCAATGACTATTCACTCACCATTCCTAGGAAGTGAGTTCATATACTAAAATTCACAAAAGTAGACCCCAGAGCAGGGTGTGGGGGATGCTAGGAACTTCTGGCTAATGCTGTGCTGTGCACTGTAAGGAGAACATCCTCCAAAAAATATTTAAATGTTTTTATTTATGGGCAGGCAGAAAACGAGCATGTCAGGGGATCATTTTGCTGTGTGGTCAAGTCAAAGACAATATGGTTAACACAATCAGACAAAAGAAAAAAAAACTGGGCAATAGTTTCTTCATATGATGTCATTTGGTTTTTGCTCAGAAAAAAATTTACAAATTACATCTGTTTATCCATTTCTGAAAAAGACAAAGCAAGCTTTTACACCAGACTCCTCTCAGTCCCTGGAAGGAAGGCTTCCTAAGTGATGATGTGTCAAAAGTCACAAAAAACTGTTAAAAACCTACTTCTGCTGAGAAAATAGTGTACTTGACGAGATGTGTGTGAAATGTATTAAATCCAGATGAACGTGGTATTTCTGTCTCCATTAGCAACAAACACCCAAGAGAATGAAATGTTTAACTTAAAGAAAAAAATTGTTTGTGATCAGAATGGCAAGTTCCTCTAGAGAGACCAACATGCAGACAACTTCGCCAGCTGGGTATGCCTCCACATCTCTGTTCCCACCATTCTGCAAAATATCACATGCGTACCGAACGACACCCTCAAGAAAGTTCTACTGTTTTATATGGAAAGAAATTCCTTCATTTTTAGCAATGCTTTTTCAAAGACTGTTATTCATAAAATATGCAGGAATTACTTGCAACAACTCTACAAATGAACCTTTCTCATTCCATGTAGTTTCTAAAATGTTTCTATATTCTTTGTTTGTCTCAGTCACTTGCTACCTATACACCATCTGTGGACCAGAGAACTGTGTTCTTGAATCAGGAAAGAGCCTGTGCCAACCACTGTGACAATTAGAAGACACAGTTCCATGACACACAGTGAAATGGCTGGACACAGCTACGCTGACACTAAATAATGGGAGGAGGATTGTTGCACATGGTACTTATCTGTGCCTGCAAACGTAGAGGCCAGAGATCAGCATCTGCCGGCTCTATCATTCTCTGCCTTACTTTATTGTAAATAAAGTTTCTCCCTGAATCTAGAGCTCATCATTTCAGGTAGATAAGCTAACTCTCGAGCACCATGGAATCTGTCTCCAAAGATCCAGCTGTGAGAATACAAGTATATGCTTAATATACTTAATTTGGGTACTAGGATTCCAAATTCAGGTTCCATGAGATTTGTAGTTTACACCTTACTGAAACAGAGATATAAAAAGAACACAAGATGATAGCTAAGATTAATACATGCTTGCGTTTATTTTGTTTATTCCTTACTGTGAAAGAAGAAAAGAGCCCAGTGGCTGACAGCAGAAGTTTTCCATGGTCCCAGCTCCACACATAAGCAAGCTAGGGGGAGTGCAGATTCAGGGTTCTTCTGCCCTTTCTCCCTGAGATATTCCCATGAGCACTGTCATCATTCAGATCAGCTGGAATGATCTCCGGTCAACTTACTCACCCGCGTGGGGTTTAGTGCAGGTTGGTGGCCAGAATACATCTCATGGCTGAGCGTTGTTTCTTCGTGGAGGACAGGGAAGACTCATTGTAAAGCAATGGATATGCATGGGCATGCAGTTTGCCTCTAGCCTTATACCGTTTGCTGTTCTCCTGCATGTGTGGCTGATGCACATCCCTCAGAGTCACATCAAAATATTCTCTCTCCTTGGAATTAGTCATTTCTTCTCTATTTTATTCGTTTTCTTTTCTTTTGATTTGTCCCATTCACAAAAGAATGACTTTTTGAAAGTGTTCTTTCTCTTATATTACATTCCTTCCTTCTATCTGCAGTTTACCCTCTCCCCATTACCCCCGGTCCCTTCCTCCCGCCTCCATCTCCCACACATCCACTTGTTCTCCCGGTGATGTCAACTGAACACTGTGTATTAAGTTACAATAAGATAAGGCACAAACTCAGTATCAAGGCTACATGAGGCAACCCAGGAAGAGGAAAACAGTCTCAACAGGGAAAAAAGTCGGAGGCTTCCTCACAGCAGCTACAATGCACCTAAGCGTTACGGAGTGTCAACCACTGTGCCCTGGCCAGAACCAATTCCCACAAACAGACGCTGCTGGCTGTGACGGAGGAGGCCTGCTCAACGCCAGCACCTTTCTGCTCATGTGATTGCGGTTTGCCGTTCTCACTGATGGTTCATTCAGATTTATAACCATAACCCTCTTATTTCTCTTCGGGATTTACAAATCTTCGAAAAAGAGAATGGTTGCCTTGCCATTTTCAAGCAGGGCTTGTGGGTAAAATTTAAATTCCACAATCCCAACCTAGAAAAAAAAAATTTTTTTTTTCAAAAGCTACAGGTACTTTTTTTATGTAAGTATAAAATTCTTACACATTAAGAAATAACAAATTTTTAAATTAGACACAAGTACCCCTGCTTGATGCCACAGAAGCAGTCAGTCCCCAGCATGTTTGAAAACTAAACTGCGTGCAAACGTCCAGAGAAGTGTGAAGTTTCCAGGGCCCTTTTACATCTCCGCAGTATATTCACCATTGGCCCCCTACGAACCCCGCTTATTTGATTCTGTGTGCCATGTTTGTGTGGTGTCCTCAACCCCTCTGACTTCTACAATCCTTCCTTTCCTTCTTCAAAGGGGTTTTCCGAGCTCTAACTTAATGTTAGACCCTGAGTCTTTGCATCTGCTCCCATCAGTTGCCAGATGAAGCTTCTCTGATGAAGATTGGACTAGGCACTGATCTATGAATATAGCAGAATACCTTTAGGATAGCAGCTGCCCCTTGTAGAGGAATTTTCATCCACAACATGGCTGCTCTGATCACATCCAAAGACCACTAGGTCTGTGTGATCTAGCTAGAATGCAGATATGCACTTAGTATATACACAGCTTTAATTCCCAACAACAAAGGTAATGTTAGTTTGTAGAAGGAAGTACCCATATTTGAAATTGATGGCTAATTGAGTGACAAAGTGATGAAGCAGAGAAAGATTGACAGACTAGGCGATGCACAGCTCTAACTAGAATAGAGGAGAAAGAAATAACTTAAGAGAGAACAATGCAGATGGAGAGAGAAAGGAGGCAGTTTTACTGGGACAGTTGTACAGACATAGGTGGCAAAGAAAGGACAAGCTAGACATAGGTGAAGACCGGACAATCCAGAGAACGAGAAAGAGCCAGAAGGTTAGAACATATCACCAAAGTTAGTACGAGGATAAGTACAATTCAGTCAGAAGATAAGAGAAGCTAGATTGAAACAGTCAGCTTAGAGAGGAGTTTGAGGCACAACAACTGATTGAACCAGCTAGTTAGAGTTCAGAAATAACTAGAATGGATGAGCTTATTCATCAGTAAGGCTCAGAGGTCGAAAGCATTCTAGGCCTAGACTAGATTGTACTGAGGCTAGCCTCTTTCAGAACATGCCTAGGTTACAATCAGTCAGCCTCTGAGACAACAATTTCATCTAGAGAATAAAAGATACTTTTACAGCCCCTTCTGGGGAGAACTTTAATGCTGTTCTGTGGTTTCCCAGCTCCTGGCTAATCGGATTTGTGTGGGAGCACCTCTTCTGCACCCCTAAAGAAGGGAGATGAGAGCCATCTGTACTCTGAATGGTAGGAGCGTATTGACCAGCCCATTGTCTCAGCACTTGTTCAGCAGTTCGCCCTGTACGCTTAAGTTCAGTTTTAAATGTAGCTGGCTTTCCAAAGTAGCTGCGACTGCTGTTCCGCATTTAGCATCTGTGTCCTGTGAGTGGGTTCATAGTCTGTGTGTTCACAACCATGCCAAATGAACTTCCCCAGCCTAATCAGGAAGACCTAACATTACTCCTTTTATTTTGTTGTGGTTTGTGATTATCATGCCACTGTTACCCTTTGTAGCACTTCGATTTTCTTTGCTGCATTAAGCAAAGTTCTAGACCCATAATGATTTCTAGCTATTATCCTCTTTGTTTAATTCCTCCTGAGAATGCTATTCTTCTGAAACCACAACCAGGATGGACTGCATCCCCTGGAGTTGTAAGCCAATAGCAACCCTCCCATCCCCAAGTAACTTTCTTCAGGATGAGGCAATAAGTCATGCATGGATATATTTCAGAAGCCAGTAGAAAGGTATCCAAAAATGCCACCAGTTCACATCCAACAGAAGGGAAAAACACTTCAAGGTTAGAGATCAGACAGTATCTGAATGTACCAGGACTAGTGCCATCAGCACTGAAGAGCCCCAAGTACAATTGGTCCAGAAAATATTCAGCACTATTAGTGGGCAAAGTACCTTGTATTTTGTAGCTCATACATAAAAGAATCTTGAGGACTATTGTTCCAAATTTGACAATAATCCTAAGAAATACATTTACTAGTACTAATAATAAGATATAAAGCTGAGAAATATTTTTTAAATCTCTCCAGAATACCTGAAATAATATTTACCTGAGAAAATGTTTAGTTCCTACTCTAAGGAACTAGAATAATCACATATGAATACATGATGAGAATAAGTTTCAAAGGTTTAAAAAATATGTAATAAAATGTGTAACAAGAATATTGCAGGTGAATTATATGTTTTAAAATGCTTTATTTACATTTTATGATATTGTGAGTGCTTCTTAAAATGTAGAAATATTATAATTTCTTTCTCAAATTACATGGTTGTAAACATATGTTTGTTTTTAAGAAGGCCTAGCAAATTACACAAACTTCAAGTCCCTTCCATGTCTCTAGGATATACAGGACAATAGAAATGAAGATGATAGAAAACTAATGACTGACATATGATATGTAGATAAATGAAAAAGTGAAGTTTCTTAGTTCAGTTTCTAGAAAGTAGGATTGGTGAATGCAGACAGTACCCAAACCATAAGGACTTTATGGACTTAAATCAATATTTAAGTGCAACCAGCTTGTGCTTAGAGGCTAAGTAGGAGCCATTGAAAAACACATAGATGACTCTCGTAAATAAAGCAAACCTCTTAATGGAGAACATGTGAAAATTAAGACGACAACAACATCCCATTTAGGAAAATTATCTGAAGCAGCCAATCCCCTTTACAGAGATGGGATATTCTCAGCAAAACCCAGGGACACATTAGTGGAATAGCTTATCTTCTCTGTGCCTAATGGACTTTGAGTTAGTGAAAGTGAGATTAATTTACGGGCTATTTGGATTTGGGGAAGATTTCATTCAAAGAAAGATTTATTTATGAGTTAGGTAGAGCTTTAGAATCTGAATGTTTTACTATTTGACACTCAATAAAATTAAATATTTAGAAACAGGGATTCAAACTCTTTTAAAAAACAATGTCTCTTAAGACTGTTGTGAATTGTGGATTATTGTGTTGGAATGAGGTGACTCCATTGCCCCTAGCCGCTCAGAAGTGAACGGCCTTTGAGACAGCATGCTTTAGGTAAATTCCAATTTTCAAAGCCTGAGGAGCTTTCCTTTAATATTCTTGGACAGGAAGGATTCAATTGTTAATAAGTTCTGGGCAATATGTTTTTGCATAAAACATGAACTTGCATTTTCTGTTTTAATAAACAAATCTAAGACTACCCTTCCTGAAACCACAACCACATAGCAGGAGACTTACCATGCCTCTGAAAGGAGGCAAATATGCTTCCCCACAGCAGAATTTTTTCCTCAGAGAGAGGCCCCTAGCGGAGCCCTTAGCACACTGAGCCTCACCACCACCCACTGCAGGAAAAAATAACTCTCTGTCAAATGTGATCCCTGGTGGAGTATTTTCAATGGGGCCTTTATAAAGTCATTAAAGGAATTATAAACTCTTTTCAACTTTCTATTTTCAAATCTAACTACATCTAACGTGCTGCTAAGTGGCACCCAAAAACATCAGGAAAAAGTTCTCAAATGAAATGAGATACAAGAACAACAGAATAAGAAATGTAGAGAGCTTTGCAGCCAGTCCTGAAGATACCTGATAAAACAGGATCAGATGAATGGGGAGGAGGTCCTCCCTATCAGTGGACTTGGCAAGGGGCACGGTGGAGATGAGAGAGGGAGGGTGGGACTGGGAGGAAATGAGGGATCGGGACATGGCTGGGATACAGAGTTAATAAAATGTAACTGATAAGAAAAAAATAAAATTCAAAAAAAAAAAAAAGAAATGTGGTCAGCAGAAAAAAAAAAGGTTAACTCAGAATGGTACTTTTGCACACACAAAAATTCATAAATCAGTGAAAGAGAGGATGTCAAACAGGAGAGGTTTTCTCCTGAGAGTCTACTTTCTTCAGCCCAGCTCTTCCTATGATGTGTTTGGGGCAGCCAGAGTAAAGGGAGGGACTGCTTCACACGTGGACTTTAATGCATTAAACAAGCAAAGGGACAGTGCACCATATTACTATTCAGTTTGGGTGCCTACAATTTGGACTTTGCAATAAGGAAACAAACTAATGAGTCCCAAAGTAAAGAATTCTTTCACGAAAAATAGTAAACACACACACACACAGGATATTTGAATGATTTTTATTATTCATTTTGAAGATTCTTATTTCACATATATGCTTTCCATTCAAGGAAGTAACATGAAGTTTGTACCTGAAAATTCAATCTGATCATTTCACACATCAGAGACCTTGTAAGAAAAAATAAAAATTTAAATCCTAGTTCCGAAGCCCCGATTTTGTTCAAAATCTAAAGCCTTGCCCAATAACAGCAATGGCTATAAAATGACTGAAAAAAGTGTTCATTTGTTTACAAGCACTAGATTAATAGTATGTTATACTTACTTTATTTCTTTTTCATTTGTTTTGTTTTGTTTTGCTTGTGGTTGGTTTTGAGACGGGGTTTCTCTATGTAGCTTTGGCTGTCCTGGACTAGCTTTGTAGACCAGGCTGGCCTTGAACTCATAGAGATCAGCCCGCCTCGGCCTCCTCCAGTGCAGGGATTACAGGCGTGTGCCACTGAGCCCTGCTGCTATTTTATTTCTTAAAGGAACCATTTAAGACGCAGTTTTCCCACATTTCAAAGACAGGAAACTAAAATTAAGGTGAATAAATCCCTTGCTATAGGGAATGTCAAGGAGTTACCTGATAAAAGGAAATTTGTATTTGAACCCAAGGACCCATTATATTTCATCCTCCTCGAGGTTATTCAGAGAGAGACTTAGACCAGGCCCTTGTTTATAATGGTGACAATAAAGATATTCTTAGATAAAATTCTGAAACCTCCCTAAACCCAGAACTCTACTAAAAGCCTTACTCACATACATTTTAAAATCAGCAGAAATCAACTTCCTGTCTCCTTGTAAACTGGGTTGCAGATGTGGAAACTTCTGCCTATCAAAGCCTACATTATACGTTATTTCACAAATTACCTTTTTTATGAAAATGAGCTGAGAACTAAGATAGATAATTGAAACATGCCACAGCTTGTCCCTCAGTTGCTCTACTTCAGCAGTCTGTGAGATAAGCCCAGTGTTTACACAAAGCACGGGCTGTTTTATCAATCTGAACTGATGCACAAGGAAGCTTGGGCCAGCCTAGAGGTCTCATATGAGACTTGGAGACCTGCAAGGTGGGGCTAGTGAGGAAGAAAGGCTCTTACATGAAAGAATAATTCACCTGAAGTGAAGTGACCGAGCGATGACAAACTATGTTAAAAAGAAAAACATAAAAGAACAAGCTTAAGCTACATTTAAGGAAAGCTAAGCTAAACAACCCCAGCAAAACCTGATGACAGGACCTTAGCTTTAGATATGTCAATTAAGTACACCTGATTTATTTGTGTGAGTTAAGAACAATATCATAAGACCTCTGCTTCCAACTTTTCAGGTGGCAAGAAGATCCATGTTACTCTAAGACTGCTGCTCCTATCCACATAATGAAAGTTTGGCGATAGATTTGGTATTTTTTTCCAAAAATCTCATCTTTTTAGCTTTATCCCAACCAGATGCTTAATGTGCAGTGTGCGGATCTCTTCCCGTGCAAAACAGATGAGCACCAGAAAGGTAGTTGCCAGCAATGATCATGCACTAAACGGTAAACAACATGGAGGCAGAAAGCATCTTAATCCCTCAGAAATGTTCAATGAAAATTTTTATGAAGGAAGTTTAAGAAGGAATCAAATTAGCTACCTCAAAATAAGCACTGTGTGGGTTACCTCATTTGTTTATGGTGGAAAATTCAAAGAGGTATAGCAAGTTTTATTCTCATGGCAACACAAACATCCTTCTGCCCTAGTAAGAAACCACCTTGCCTCTTGCTTTCCATTTACTTTACTGGTTCTCAGAGTCAATCCAGTAAATCTGCAGTTCCCATTCTAACCTCTGCACTGATATTTCTGTTACAGCCATAAATACAAGAATAGGGTTGATGAGACACTGTGTACTAAAGGCAGGGTATAACCTTATTAAAAAGAATAAATTAGTTAATGAATGACTAAATGTATAAATAAAATGGTTGACTGAATAACTAAAGGAAGAAGTTACCATACCGTAATATGAGCCATCAGTATTCGGTGACCTCAAATCTCCAGCTCTCCTAGTAGCTCTTTATACAGGCAAAGCAAAAACCAAGAGGCTACCTTGATAGTTGAAAATAAGGTGGATGAATGCAGTTACCAGACATTCATTTTATACTTAAAATTAATGTGGTGGGGGGAAATGTATACAGTATATGAAGAGAATAAGATAGGTTGGAAACTATCCATAACAAGAATGCCTTACAACTGATGTGTCATAACAGCTTAGTCTTCAAGATGAATTAAATCTCAAAGCCATTGCGTCATTAACAAACTACCTGTGTCTTCCTCAAAAGGCTTATGGCCTCCCCAGAGACTTTCTGCACCTTTACTCGCACAGTAAAGATTCATTAGCTTCTTTATCCTGCTTTGTTATTTCTTGACCCCTGATTTAATCTGTCTTGGTAGAATTTCTATCACTATTGCTTTTTCCCAGGTCAAATTATGGAAGAGTAAACCTAATTTGAGTAAAAAATGTTGCCCAACCTCACACTAGCTCTAGTATCATTTACAGTTGCTTATATGAGAGCAGAAAAGCAGCAAAACATAAATCCTCCCTTTGCATCTGTGGTTCTCAAGTTCCTGAGGAGGGTCAGGAGCAGTAATCCTACTAGGACAAGAGGAATAATCCAGTTGCTGATCAACCATTTCAAAGTTCTATAAAGCTGAAGTAAGCACAATTGTTAAATGGAGAAATAGAACAATCTCATTTTTCTTCAGGAAAGGCATAGGGCTCTCTCTATTTTTTGGACCACTTACAGCAACTCTGAAGAAAAGGTATAAAAGCTCATTTTCTTAATTTAGTTTGAATCAGATTCATTTTTTTTTTTTGAGCTAAGTGTGAGGAATCAGGTTTATGGATGTGTGAAGTGAGTCAGAAGCACTCATGGGCCATGCATATCTTCCAGTGTGTGATTAAGTTGGCAAGGTTTCCAAGTGTGAGGAGATTAAGTTTATGGTGACAGTCAGCATATGAAATACTTCAGATAAGGTTCTGAGAACCATTCTGAGGGCTGTGTGACACTCGTGTGTGTGGTGGCAGTGTGTACATGCTGCTCACGTGTGTAAGTGCAGGTGCCTGTGCACACGTGTGAGTATGTGCTTAAAGGCCAGAGATTGGCTTCAGGCATTTCCTGCAATTTCTCGCCAGCTTATCTATTGAATCACTGCCTCTCACTCGAATGTATAGCTCACTTTAGGCATCAACCTTAGCCTTGTGGGGAATCAACTCCTGTCCCTAGTTTCTTTGTGCTAGAATTCTAGGCGGGCTGCCCAGTTTTTATATGGGTGATAGGTTACCAGCAGTGAACTCCAGTCTTTATGCTTACACAGCAAGCCCTTTATCCACTGAGCCATCTCTGGAAATGTCCACAAAACAAACAAACAAACAAACAAACAAACAACCTTGAATCAGGTCACCTATTTAAAGTTAAATCTGTGTATGTGCCTATTTGAAAATATATTCTGTGATAAATTATACAGCAATCTGGTTTATGAGATTCTCGTTAGAATG
Source organism: Psammomys obesus (assembly GCF_907164565.1). Classification (NCBI taxonomy): domain Eukaryota; kingdom Metazoa; phylum Chordata; class Mammalia; order Rodentia; family Muridae; genus Psammomys; species Psammomys obesus. Next base: position 11,044,837 of record NW_026592548.1, read on the forward strand.
TATGTCATTTGCTCCCCACCTAACAATCTGCTTTAAATATAGGTTTTCCCTTAGCGTGTTCGCTGTGGTATCTGTTCAAGCCAGACAATAAAGACATTATTCTGTTAATACCTGCATTCACTGTTAATACAATGTCATTTCTTATTTTTCTTATCATTTTTTAAAATAATACCTTATAAAGTCCCTTGATTCTGGATTCATTCCCAAGGACTCAAAATTGCTCCATGAACCTGTGTCAGAGATGTTCCAGGACTGCCTTTCACACCCGTGCTCTTCTGTCTTTGTCTCTTGGTCACTCTGTTCTCTACAGGATCTCACTATGTAGTTCTGGCTGGCCAATAATGCACATCTCTACTTCTAGCATCTGTTCATTCTTGATTTACCCTATTCTGAATGCCTAACCCTGAAGTCAGAATCTGCCCTATCTTTATAGTATTTAATAGAGCAATCACTGCCATTATGATAAGCTCTCAGACTTCATTTCTGAGTCTAACTAAGCCAGATGATTTCTTCTGATTTCCCTGAGATATATTGCTAAGATTGTGGAAAGTATGTGGAGTAGGCAAGGGCCTCCAAAGATAATTTCTGAGCAAAAAACAATGTCATTCATGATAACCTGATATGAATAATTATTGCCTTTGTGTTCATATGTTTTGGAGTTCTCTGTGAAGATGACTAGGACTCTCTTTATTATTTTGAGTTACTCCATTGTATTCAATTGTCTTGCAAAACACAATCTGGTTAAGTTCACGTGGCAGCCTGAACGTGCCAGTATTACCTCTTACGGTTCTCTCTCCATAGCTTTCAAAGTAACCTTCCCGGCCCTGGCCCTAAGAGGCTCCTGTCCTGGGCATTTTTGGAATGACCAATATGTAGAACATAGACTATGTTAACTACCGCTCCTGAGCCCCTTTTGCATGCTATTCATGTATTCAGTTATGACATATCTATCAAACAAACAAAAAAAGTCATATTCACTGCAAAAATACAGATATGCCACAATACCAATGAGTAGTCAGCAAGATGAAAGAAGATTCCTTTTGGGAATCACTTTGGGAAAAGTGAGAACAAGATTCTCTATACAATTCTAATATTAGATATTAGATATAATAAATGTCTTTGAGTAGTAAGAATATCTACCTTAATAGATATTAGACTGTAGTTTCAAATAGATGAAATGCATTATGACCTAGATATAAAAACCCATATTTTTTTTATCGCCAAAACAAGTTCTGCTAGGCAGGCTGCTGTGATCTCTACAACATTCCAGTTACTGTAGTAATAGAGACTGTATTATCCTCTACTTGTGATTTTCAAAGATACCCTGCAAAAGAGAGGAAGAAATGGCTGGACTTGAGGGTTAAGTTCTTACACCCAAATCTAAAATCTGTATCTCAATTCTGTTCACAATCTACTAAAAGTTACTCAGTTTTGATGTCTAACCAGGAGATGCCATTCTTTTTTTTATTTTATTCTCTCTTTTTTATTTTTTATTAACTATACTTTATTCACTTTTTATCTTCCCTGTAGCTCCCTCCCTTTTCCCCTCTGAATCTTTCCCTTCCTCCCCCTTCTCCAAGTCCACTGATAAGGGAGGACTTCTTTTCCTTCCTTCTGATCCTAGTCTCTTAGATCACATCAGGAGTGGCTGCATTGTCTTCCTCTGTGGCCTGGTAAGGCTGCTCCCCCCTCAGGGGGAGGTGATCAAAGAACAGGCCAATCAGTTCATGTCAGAGACAGTCCCTGTTCCCATTACTATGGAACCTACTTGGACACTGAACAGTTGCTTACGAGTATCAAAGTCCAGCCACAAATAAGTTCACTAAGCAGAAAAAGACAGTGGTAAGCAAGGAGTTTGGCAAGTCAGGTCTCCTGAATAAGGGAATAAACACAATCCTGTCCCCACTTGCTATGTTTCTTGACAAAGCACTGCCTTAGAATGAAACTACATTTATTCAAGCTCTTCCCATCCAGGCCTGAGCAGGGCAGGATGCTCAGCACTCAGTCTTCCAGTGGCTTTGCTTCTATGCTCTCCAGTGATGTGGCTGAACATTTCTGTAGCTTTACAGTTTTAAGCATCTTCCTATCCTGTCCTGCTGCCTTCTTCCTCCTGCCATTTAGTAGGGAGCAAAGTGTTGTGCCAGTCTGCAATCATTACCTTATTCCTTCATTTCCTCCATATTGTTTCTTTCACGTTACCAAAGATGGGTATTTTTCTGAGCTAAATTCTCTGCATATATGTTCTCTTCTCAGTGTCTTTCCAGACAATTCTAACTAGCACAAAGATTCTAGTGTAACCAACTAAACAGTGCTCATCTGAGCAAAATTGTGTTCTTCTCTGTGAAAGAACAAGCAAGACCTTCTTCCCTGAGGGACAGTATTCCAGTTCTGATAAAGTTCTGATACCCTGCTACATCCAACTTAAAAAAATCATTCTCTAAGTGATGGTGAGCCCTCAAAGCCTTGGGTGGCACCACACTGTGCTATAATCTAAAACCTGCACAGAGTCCTATGCATCTGGCCTATGATGCAACATGAAAAGTATATAAACATATTACCATTACTATTTTTTTTAATTTTTTTTGTATTTTATTTTTTTCTTATCAGTTACATTTTATTAACTCTGTATCCCAGCCATGTCCCGATCCCTCATTCCCTCCCAGTCCCTCCCTCCCTCCCTCATCTCCCCCGTGTCCCTTGCCAAGTCCACTGATAGGGGGGACCTCCTCCCCATTCATCTGATCCTGTTTTATCAGGTATCTTCAGGACTGGCTGCAAAGCTCTCCTCTGTGGCCTAACAGGACTGCTCCTCCCTTGGGGGGTGGGGAGGCCAAAGAGCCAGCCATTGAGTTCCTATTAGAAATAGTCCTTGTTCCCCTCACTATGGGAAACCAATTGGTTACTGAGCTACCACAGGCTACATCTGAGCAGAGGTTCTAGGTTACATTCATACATGGTCCTTGGTTGCATGTCATTCTCAGAAAAGACCCTGTGCCCAGATATCTTTGGTCCTTGTGGAGCTCCTATCCTTTCCTCATCAGACTAACTCCCCTTCTTTCTTATGATTCCCTGTACTCTGCCAGAGGTTTGGTCATGAGTCTTTGCTTTGAAAACACTGCTAGTTAGAATCTTTCCAATGCACTCAGTAAACTCCTGTCAATGTTCAATGCGTATCTAATCTGTCTTTCAAAACGAGGATTGATAATCTTACCCATGTCCGTTCTCTTGATTATCTTTTTTAGGTGTATAGATTTCATTATGTTTATTATATCTTATAGGTCTATATAAGTGAGTATATACCGTGTTTGTCTTTCTCCTTCTGGGATATTTCACTCAAGATGATCTTTTCTAGATCCCACCATTTGCCTGCAAATTTCATGATTTCCTCCTTTTTGATGGCTGAGTAGTATTCCATTGTGTAAAAATACCACAATTTCTGTACCCATTCCTCCGTTGATGGACATCTGGGTTGTTTCCAGGTTCTGGCTATTATAAATAAAGCTGCTATAAACATGGTTGAGCAAATATCCCTTTTGTGTACTTGAGCAAACTTTGGGTATATACCTAGCAGTGGCATAGCTGGGTCTTGAGGAAGCACTATTCCTAATTGTCTTAGAAAGCGCCAGATAGATTTCCAGAGTGGTTGTACCAGTTTACATTCCCACCAGCAGTGGAGGAGGGTTCCCCTTTCTCCACAACCTCTCCAGCATGTGTTGTCCCTTGAGTTTTTCATCTAGGCCATTCTGATGGGTGTAAGGTGATATCTCAGGGTCGTTTTGATTTGCATTTCCCTGATGGCTAATGAAATGGAAAGAAGGATAAATGTGCATCACTGGGTGAAGGGACACCAAAGATATTATATGCCCTCTTTCCTTACAAAGGAAAGAAAATCCATAAACTTTGTTGGTAACTTTGACATAGCATCTGTCTGCCCTCTTGAGATGATCCTTTGTACTCATCTTTCCTAGTTCCTTCTAAGATGGATTTTGACAGCACAGATTGGAGAGATAAAGGTCTGGATGGCCATCGACAGTTCATTAAATGCTGTGCCTGTTTTTATCTGAGAAACAGAGCAAGTAGACTCTGCTCTGCACTGTTGTTGGTGGGAACACAAAAGGCAAGCCACAGGCAACACTGAGAAGACTTTGTGGTCTTTTTACCCATCACTGTGTAAACATCACCTAGTATTATTAGCACACTAAGGTCAACAAGATCCTACTGTTTTTTGTTTGTTTGTTTGTTTGTTTGTTTCATTTTGTTTTGTTTTGTTTTTTGAGCAATACAGCTGGCTGTCAAAGCAAGGAATCAGATCTTTGGTAGAGAATGGGTCAAGAGCAAATTTTCACTGTTTGCTTCGGTTGTTAAGAAATACTTTGGCCAAAGTCATAGCCTTACCTAGTTAAGTAAGCATGGGAATAGCTTAGCAGCCTCTAATTCCACTTGGTTTGACTGTATGCCCATTGTTTCTCATCTAACAATGCACTTAGCAACTTAGGAACGTAACCTGCATTTACTGTGAATACACATACACCTCCCAGTCCATCCAAGATGTTAGCAACTTAGAAATCCCTTCACCACACTGAAAATATATCCGACTCTAAACAGTCCAATGAGTTTCTCCACTGTTGACAACCATCTAATACACACACTTTCTATTTAAATGTATTCCTAATTATACCAGAGTACAAGGGAACTGACACCACTACCAGCTTTGTCAGTATTGGGTGCATGTGTTACAAGGAAAGCTGTGTCCATGAGTAAGCTTTTAGAGCAAAAACAATTTTGTCCATACATTACATCCATACAGAATTTGATATGCATATGATTAAAGTCAGTTAGATCATGGGAATGGATATCTACATGAACATGCTTACACATCCCTGCCTGTCCTTCAAAACAGAGAACCAGCTGTTCTGCCCCTCTTAGAAACTCAACTCTTTCTTTCGTTTATGAACCCCATGAAGGAAAGTCCCTAGCAATCACCAGGCACCTGAGCACCATCACTCATGAGGCCAGTGTCACTCTTGACAGCATTTTATTTTCCTGATCTAAACATCACCTTGCTTTGAATAAACTTCTTTTGCTACTTTGCCATTATCTGTGTTTTTATTTAACTCTTAAGAACCTGGAAGCACTGGCCCAAACCTCAGTCATTCTACACACTTCCAGGTATCAATACAATGACTATTCAGGGGCACAAAGAGCCATTCTTTTAAGCTACTGCTGACAGTTCAAAACAGCTGAATCTGATGGATTCCAGAGGAAGGCACCAGCATTTGTCAGGCCTAACTACAACTGAGCTACATCTTTGCCAAATTTTTCCCAACTTTCTCCTTCATGGAGTGGTTGATCCCCACTAAAGAAGATACATGCCATAGCTCCCTGTCAACGCTCAGAAACTGCTTCCTATCTATAAAAAAATGCTACACCAGATTCTTAAAACAAACAAAAGGCATTCATAGGGCTTTCTACATCTATTCTATAATGGATTTTGTAAGTGTAGGATTTTAGAACAATTATGGTATAAGCTTCTTAAAAACAAGGGTTTTATTATATAAATAAAAAGGCTTTTCAATATTTAACTGAATAACTCTAACGTTTGAATCATTAATAGTTTTAGGATTCACTGTTAATTCCAAAGCACGTAGAGAACAAAATTTAACATTTCTCACTGTAATGTAGGTTCCCAGACTATACAACCAGCATGTACACAATTTTTCAAAATATAAAGGGAAAGAAGAATGTTGAAGTAAAAAAATAATAATCTATCACTGTTACAGCTTTTAATAAGTATTTACCAACTGGTCTAAATTCCTTGCCTTTGTCTGTTTTAGCTGGACAGATAATAATCCCCTTAGATAGCCTCATATGTCAATGTTTGCCTCTGCCTTTGAGCATTCAGCCCGAACCTGGCAATGGCCCCAGGAGTCTGGGAAGCCTATAGTAACAAGATCTGCCTTCCAGAGACTCTCTTGATCACTCTAACAATTGAATCCTCTTAAAAGTAAACTGAAATCTGCTTAGAAAAAAAATAAAACCTCTAAAAAAAATCTTTATTTTTTCTATTTTGAAGGAAAAAAAAAGGACTGTGGTCATAAGGTAACAAACTTCCAAATATATTATGATAGCTCTTGAGCTCCCTTCATAGCGTTTTCTAAGAGAGCAATCCCTCACTCCTTTGAAATATACAACTTGTTTTTCAAAGTATTTGCTATGCTGGCTTTTGCAACATAATGTTTAATCAGAATCTATCCAAATTGTGTCAGTTAAAACTCAGAACAACCCTGTCCAGTTCCCTGGGACTTCCAATCTTTCGGTCCTTGTCACTGTGTATGTAGAACTGCTTTCATTGACTTTTTCCCATGACGTTGTTAGCCTGTGTGCCAACTATCGTGGCTTATTCTACTAGATTCTTATAAATTAATCTCTCCATAACTTAATTGTAACTTTACACCCTAAAATTACACTCTACACAAGCATAGGTGAAATTTAATATCATGAGCATACATGGATTGGTAGGAGTAACACAGTGAAAATTGTCATTTTACCAAAAGAAATCTACAGATTAAATATAATCTCCATCAACACAGCTCTTTACAGACCTTAAAAGGACAATTCTTTACTCCATATGGACAAACAAAAGACCCAGGATAACTGAAATGATCCTAAACAATAGAAGAACTGCTGGAGCTCTTATGAATCCTGATTTCAAGTTGCCCTGGAGAGCTATAGTAATTAAAACAGCATGGTATTGGTGTAAAAACAGACACATTAATCCATAAAGTCAAATGAAAACTCAGATATAAATCCAAACGCATAGGAACACCTGTTTTTTACTAACAGAGCCAGAAATACACATTGGAAAAAGACAACATCTTCAACAAATGAAGCTCATCAAACAGGATGTCTTCATATAGAGGAATGCAAACAGATCCATATCTACCACCTTGCACAAAGCTCATGTCCAAGGGGATCAAAGACCTCAATATAAAATAAGATACCCTGGATCTGATAGAAAAAAATGTGGAAAATAGCTCTGAATGCATGGGCATAAGAAATGACTTTCTGAACAGAATACCAATAGTGAGAGACTAACAATTAATAAATGAAACCTCATGAAAATGCTTCTGTAAAGCAAAGGACACTGTCAATAGGACATAACAGGAACTTAAAAAATGGGAAAAGATTTTTTTTACCAACTCCCCAGTGGAGGACTAATAACTAAAATACATAAAGAACTCAAACTACATATTTAAAAAACCAATAGGCCAATTAAAAACTTGGTTATAGATCTAAACAGAAAATTCTCAATAAAGGAATTTCAAATAGTTGAGAAAAACACCTAAAAAAATGTTCAGCATCTGCTTTGATAGTCTGCAAGGCAGAGCCTTTCAGAGGCCCTCTGTGGCCAGTTCCAAGGTTGTTTCCTCTTTTCTTCTTCTTCTGATGTCCTTCCTCTTTGCCTTTCGGCATGGGGATTAAGCATTTTAGTCAGGGTCCTCTCTCTTGATTACTTTCTTTAGATGTACAGATTTTAGTAGGTTTATCCCATGTTATATGAAGCAGATGCTGAGACTTATGGCCAACTGTTGGGCAACGTGCAGGGAATCTTATCTAAGAAGTGGGAAATTTTAAGAGCTGGAGAGGACAGGAACCCTACAAGGAGAGCAACAGAACCAGAAAATTTGAACACAGGGGTCTTCCCAGAGACTCATACTCCAACCAAGTACCAGGCATGGAGATAACCTAGAACCCCTGCACAGATGTAACCCATGGCAGTTTAGTGTCCAAGTGGATTACATAGTAATGGGAAGAAGGACTGCCTCTGACATAATCTGATTGGCCTGCTCTTTGATCACCTCCCCCTGAAAGGGGAGCAGCCTTACTAGGCCACAGAAGATGACAATGCAGCCACTCCTGATGTGATATGATAGACTAAGATCAGAAGGAATGAGAGGAGAACCTCCCCTATCAGTGGACTTGGGGAGGGGCATGCATGAAGAAGGGAGAGGGAGGATGGGACTAGGAGAGGAGGAGGGAGGGGCTTATGGGGAAATACAAAGTGAATGAAGTGTAATTAATAAAACAAAATAAAATTCAAAAAAAAAAGAAAAAGAGAGACAAAAAAAGAAATTCTCAATATCCTTTTCCATCAGGAAAAGTCAAATCAAAACTCTTTTGAAATTCCATCTTACCTCTGTTAGAATGGCTAATAGGAATAGCAGAGGTGGCAGTTCATGTGGCAAGGGTGTGGAGAAAGGAACTACCACTGCAAGCTTGAATAGCAGCTATGGAGACCAATATACCAGTTCCTCAGTATGTTGAGAATCGGTCTACCTCGAGAGCCAGCTATACCACTTTTAGACATATACCCCAAGGATTCCCGATCCTAACACAAGGATACTTAATCATGTTCACTGGGGCTTTATCCATAATAGAACAAAACTGGACGCCATCTACATACACCTCAACAGAAGACTTGATAAATGAAATGTGGTACATTTATACAGTGGAATATTACTCAGATATTTTTTTAATTACGTGAAACCTGTAGGCAAATGGATGGAATTAAAAGAAATCAACCTGAATGAGGTAACTCAGATGGAGAAAGACAAATATGGTATGTATTCACTTATAAATAGATATTAACCATTAAGTAAATAATAACCAGGGTACAAATCCACAGACCCAGACACATTACATAAAGAGCAGGACTCAGCATAGGCAGGGAGAACAGACACATGGATCTCCTTGGGAAGGGGAAATAGAATAAATTTTATGAGTAGATAGAGGGCAAGAGGGGACAGGAATGAGAAGGATAATGAGATTTAGGGGAAAGATAGCTGAAATTGGGGAGCCTTTGGCAAGGGGGGTTGTTGCAGAAACACAGTGCAATAGAAACTTCGTAGAATCTGTGAAGGTGATTCCAATGAAGACTCCTTGCCGTGGAGAATACATAGTCTCAAGCAGTCTTCTCTCTCATAGCCAAGCAAGGTTTCCAGTGATGGGCTGGGTTGCATTCAGTTGAGCTGTAGGCCAAGGATTGGCCCCATGGAAATCCCAAAACAAGCTAGGCTGTTGTTAAAACAAAGGCTTGCTTTCCCCAAACTGACAGTGGAGCCCTGTTGCCAAAGACATAATCCACCCTATTCACTGAGCATGAAAAGTCAAGCTGGTGCCTACATGGAGCCTTCACCCCTACACTCTAGTCCTTTTGGTGTGGGAAGGTACTCTGCAGGTTACCAAAAGAGAAAGGTGGACACCAACCCAGCCACAAAACCTTTGACCTACAATCTGTCCTGCCTACAAAATAGTCTAGGGCAATGGTGGCACAATGTCTAAGTTGACTTAAGGTCTACTTCACAAGAAAAATCAGAAACAGTTTTGCTGCTATTGTTTGTGGGTTGTTTAGTTTAAGTTTTGTATTTTGTTTATTTATGGCTGAGTCTATGCATCTTTACAGTGTTAGCATCCAGACTCCTCAGTAATTGCCTCAGAAATGGTGTCTTGTGGGACTCTCTGCACAAAAAATTTTGCAAGCTTTTAGAAAAACTCTGAGTGTTATACTGTTTTTCAGTCAGGCGGGCAGCAGGTAAAGCTGAGAACTAAGTTTTTTAAATTGCTACACAGTCCTAATATAAACCATGCTTTTTTATTGACTGCACAAATTTGATTATTGCTTTCATTATTTGTGAAGAACTGATAGTGTTCAACATAAAAAACAATCACCAGAGTTCTCTCGCAGATGGTTATAGAATTGCCAAACAGCCCTGATCTGGAGTTTTATGAGTTTCTGTCCCTTACCATGACAAGCATTCTGTCATTTTTTTTTTTCATTTGGGAATTTGAAAAGGAAGATAAGTTTTATAATGTACTCCACAGAAAATGTTACTTATGGTTTGAAATTTGGTAAAATGAAAGCCATGATTGGGGCCATAGGGTTCTGACATCTCCCATCTAGAAGGTAGAATTTGAGGTTTCTGAAAATAGCTTTGTCACTGCTTATAATCCTCAACACTATGGGACAATCAGTAAGCCTTTAATAAGCACTTATGACCATGTGAATAAAGAATGAATGAATGAATGAATGAATGAATGAATGAATGACAAGCTGTGTTAATGCAAGAGTGAACATCTTGTCACAGTTGCAGACATTCCACGGGGGACAGCAGGAAGACAGTGTAGACAGCGGCTTTGAGGCTGATGAGGTAACGTGACTGGAATGCTGTTTGGGAGACCAGAGGACAGGGCATGGCAGGAGGATGGAAGTGAAAAGCCACCAAGGACTACTGTTGATGACAGAAATGGGAGGCCATCAGGCACATGGGCAGGATGAGTGCCGCCTGGGAGGCAGTATGGAAAAGAGAGATACCCTGTGTGAGGCAGCGCTGAGCAGAGACAGGCAGAACATATGTAGCTTGTTAATTTGGGGGCCTAAAATTATATTTGATATATAAAATTAATAAAGATAATGAAAAATTAAAACTAAGAACAAGGAAATGAATGCAAAGAAGTCTTTAACTACATGTGTTTAATGATCATAACCATTTATTATAAAATGCTTAGAGCTACAGTCATGCTCATGGGAAGGATGATTTTCATGGAATAAAAACAGCTGTGGGGAAATCACAAACTGTAGCAGTATCAATAAAACCAATAAAATTAAAAGATGTACCTTGAATTATTATTCACATAGACAGTGCTTTTGCCGCTACCTTGTATGCTGTATATGGCCCAATTAAAATGTAACATAAAACAAGAAGGTAGCAAATTTTGTTAGCATTCTGTGTTAGCCGAAACACCCTAGCACAGGAAGACTTTCACTTGCAGGTATGCCATGATAACTGTGCGCTCATAGAAGGACTGAATTCTGCATTACAATGTGCTGAAGAATAAGAACGGAAAATGCCAAGTAGAGGGGTGAATGATTACAGACTTTCACATGACAGCAACTGTGTGGTGGGTGATTAAAAAGAATAAAATCAGTGTTTGCTAGGGGAGAAATCCAGTGCTGAAAAAAGCCAGACACAGGCATGTCCACACAAAAAAGTCAAAACACAAATTTATTATTATTCTTTGCTGCAATGGAGGAGGGTTCCCTTTCTTCACAACCTTTCTAGCATGTGTTGTCATTTGAGTTTTTCATCTTAGCCATTCTGATGGGTATAAGGTGAAATCTCAAGCTTGTTTTGATTTTTATCTCCCTGATGGCTAAGGATTTTGAACATTTCTTTAAGTGTTTCTATGCCATTCGATACTTCTCTATTGAGAATTCTCTGTTTAGCTTTGTACCACATTTTTTAATTGGATTACTTGGTTCATAATAGCCAGAATCTGGAAACAACCAGATGTCCTTCAACTGAAGAATGAATACAGAAATTGTGGTACATTTACACAGTGGAATACTACACAGGTATTAAAAAAAAAAAAGAAAGAAAATCATGAAATTTGCAGGCAAATGGTAGGAACTAGAAAAAATCATCTTGAGTGAGGTAACCCAGAAGCAGAAAGACACACATGGCATATACTCACTTATAAGTGGATAATAGCCATATAATACAGGATAAACATACTAAAATCTATACACTTGAAGAAGATAAACAACAAGGAAGACCCTAGGGAAGGTTCTCACTCAATCCTCACTCAGAAGGACAAATACAATAAACATTGGAAGCAGGAGAAGACAGGGAATAGGACAGGAGCCTACCACAGAGGGCCTCTGAAAGATTCTACTCATTGAAGTATTGAAGCAGGGGCTGAGACTCATAGTCAAATTTTGGGCAGAGGGCATGAAATTTTATGAAAGAAGGGTGAGATAGAAAGACCTGGAGGGGACATAAGCTCCAAAAGGAAACCAACAGAGCCAAACAAAACTGAGCCCTGGGAGACCTGTAGAGACTGATACCCCAACCAAGGACAATGCATGGAGAGGACCTAAAACCTCAGTGCAGATATAGACCATAGACTCAGTATCCAAGTGGGTTCCCTAGTAAGAGGAGCAGGGGCTTTCTCTGGCATGACAGACTCTTTTATCACCTCCCCCTGGGGAATGCAGCCTTGCTAGTCCACAGAGGAAGACAATGCAATCAGTCCTGATGTGACCTGATAGGCTAGGGTCAAATAGAAGGGGAGGAGGACCTTCCATATCAGTGGACTAGGAGAGGAGCACAAGGAGAAAGTATCAAGGGAGGGTGGGATTGGGAGGAGATGAGGGAGGGGGCCACATCTGGGATACAAATTCTAATAAATGCTAATAGAAAAAAAATAAAAAGAAAGACAAACTTAAAAAAATCTGTCAGATATGTGTCTTGAATCCCAGGAAGAAAATTTCTCACATTCCCAAAACTGAACATAAGTCTTGTGTTCATATACCTCTCAGGAAGCTCCACTGTGAGCTGGGAATGCAGTGGGGCTGCCAGGGTGCTTGCCCAGCGTACAGGAAGTGCTATGTTAGGTTCCTCAAAAGCAGAGCTAGGTGTGGCAGCGCATGGACAAGCACATAATCCCAGCCCTGAAAGGTACAGGCAGAGGATCAGAACGTAAGGTCTTCCTTGACAATACAAAGAGTTTGAGTTCATCCTGGGCTGTCTAAACCCTTATCTCAAAACAAAACAAAACAAAACAAAACAAAACAAAACAAAACAAAAAAAAAACAAAAAACAAAAAGGAACCTTTTAAGAAAAGCAAGCAATCATTATTTAGAGAAGTGATAAACATTTTTTTCCTTAGAGGTAATACTATTTTTTCACAGGAAAATATTGAACAGTGAATCAGTGAGTTTGGGATACTGTCATATTCATGTGAAGACCCTGTCTAATGTGCATATAGATTCTAGGAACACAGGAGGTGCCCTATCCTGGACAAAAGGCCACAGGCCATTCCCGTAATCCTGGCCATTTAGCACACAGACACTCTCCTTTCCTAAAGGCTCTAGCTCATGCATTTTTCAACACCCCTCTTTTTCATAATAGTTTTGATTTTTTCTTTGACTCTCCATTATGCCATTAATATAATCCCACAGAGGCCTTTTCAAGTCGAACAAGCAGCACTTAATTACGGGAATTAGACATGACAAACATCACAGTTTTTACCTAGCTGATCTCCTCTAAGCAGCTCTGTGTAAATTTAAATAATCTTGAATCTGTGACACTTAACATTTGAGAAATACTTTGGAAATTATATTTTTAATGTACTCTTACTTTAAGTTTCTCGCAGAGTCATGCAACTGCTTTTTTTTTTCCTTTGCTAATATAGGTACATGGATTAGATTTGTTTTCCACTCAAACGTTGCCTCTTTTCCTGTTGTTTCTAATACATTAATATCAATTATAATTTCAAATAAACAGGTCTACCTAGTAGGGAAGCTAACACTGTTTGGTCCTCAGCTATAGAAACCAACCATGGCTTGTGTAAGTAAGAAGGCTTGTTGGGAAGAGAGGTAGTTCCGAGAATCAGTGGAAAGGCAAGGCCAGTTGTGAAAAAATGGATAGGATGGAGGTCAACTCTGATGGATGAAGTGTCAGGAACCACTCAGCCTTCTCATCAAAGATCCCCATGAGAATGAACACACATCATTTTTACCACCAATGTGTTCAAGATTCAAAGTTTCAACAGTAAACATCTTTTTGTCAAGACGGAGACACTGACCACGATAACTAATTTTAGGTAGTGACTTGACAGAATTCATAGAGAAATAAAGAGCAAGCAAAGCTGGGCAAGCCTGGGATGGTGCTTCTGGAGCCCATAGCTCTGATGGAGGAATACCCACACTTAGTGTGGAGAACACTCAGCTGCTCACAGGATGGATGCTCACAGGACAAACAGAGGAAGGAATTGCATCCTCCAGAAGGGACATGGACTTCTGCTACTGGACCTTGGAATTCCATGGTCTTTGGATTCAGGACCTAGAACTTTCTTCCTCGGACTCCTGCCCAGAGCTGAGCGTTCTGTGTCTTTCTTGTTCTGAGACCTTTGGGTTTGGATAATTACCCATGGTTGCCAGCTCGCAGGTTGTACATTCACAGTTCCTAAGGCTCTATAGTCAAATGATGGATTTTTCCCAGTGATTTCCAATGGAGTTTGCTTTCTTTCAAAGTGTTCACACTTTCTATTTGGGTTAAAATTGTGGCCTTAGATTATGGAGCACAGGACAAGCATATATGTGTAGGAGATAAGCCTCCTGGGAACAAAAAGATGGTAATCCTTGCAGAGAAGACAATAAGAAGAACCAGGACATAGAAGAGTGGGAAAAATCACAGCACTGTTTCAGACCCTGAACATAGGTTTCTATGCAAACAGGTACTTGATGATAAAGTCATAATATGATTGATGAGGAAATCAAACTTTGGCCTATAGACAAAGGCAAGTTGTTAGGAATAAAAAACAAAACAAAACAACTGAGAAGGTTTTTGTTGTAGAAAGATTAACCTGGTAACTGCACAGAGGGGGCTAGAGAGGAGTAGAAGAAAAGAGGCCGCTTGGCACTTTTACAGTAATACTAGCTCACCCCCCCCAAAAAAAAAATCCACAGCAATTATATTGATATACTGCAATGACTATAACAAATCACCACACAATTATTGACACGAAACTATAGGAATGTATTCACTTGGTTGTGGAGACTCTGTGTCTAAATTCAGGGTATATTCAGAGTAAATGGAACCTCTCAAAATAAGCTCTTCACCACCCTTGTCCTTTAGTGGCCCCTGTGCCTCCAGAGCTGTGAGCTCACAAGGCTGATTTCTGTCTTCATCCCTTCCCGACCTGTTTCTGAATTGTATTTTCTCATGAGACCCTTATAAGAATACTGGATCATTGGATTTAGGGTCCAACAGGATAATCCAGGATAATCTTTGCTTCTCAACATCCTTAACTTAATTACATCAGCAAAAATCCTTTCTAAATAAGGTAACTTGCACAGATTCTGGGAATAGAAATGTGGACTTGGCTTTTAGGAGGACTATGGGTCAACACACTGCCCCAGTGCGATGGAAAGAGATGCAGAGAATGGCAAATTTGATGGGAATTGATAAAACTTATTGTCTGGTTAAAGTACAAGAAGCAGCTCCAGCGATTTAAAGGAAATAGAAAATTTGAGAGTGACTCTTGCTGTCTACAATGAGGAATATGAGGGAAACTGATGCTTTGTGGCACTGCAATCTTTTTTCAGTTTCCCTGTGGAATTGCAGTTTGGAACAGATGATTTTGTATTCAGATGTGATAACTTACTTCTGAAGGCTTTCATAGCTGGGGTGATCCTAAAGGCCAAATTCTGTAAACAGGAGTCTCCTGCCTGGGACTTATGGCTTAAACATGTTCTCTCTCTCTCTCTCTCGCTCTCGCTCTCCCTCCTTCCTTCTGTCCCTCTCTCCCTTCCTCCCCCCTCTCCTCCCCATATTTGCCCTTCACATTCACCTTCCACCTTCTTCCTGGCAGGAACAGTGATGCGATCAAGCTGCTAAATGAAGCCATCCTGTGACCATGATGCTCAGAGCCAAATGTAAAAGATTGGATAAAGGATGTTTACAGTACAGCAGGAAGGTGGAAGGGCACTGAGTCCTTGCTGGTGACATTGCTCAGTTTCTGCTTCTTTCAGTTATAACCTCCATGCTTTTTGTTAGATGAGAAGAAAAGAAATTAAACAAAACCCTTCTTTCCAGCCTGCAGTTTTAATGTTATTTTCACATATGGTTGGATTTTCTGTTGCTGACAATTAAAGGAAGACACAAAAAGACAGAGGGTTTAATTTTGTTATATGATTAGTCAGCAGAGCATATTACAGGAAAAAAGTAGCTAGCTTTGGTTTCAATCTGTTAAGAATAAAATCCTTTATTGTAAGGGCTTGGGATTAGGGAACTATTGCCAGAAATAGAACTATATAAATGTTTAGGCATCAATAAAGTGATTGTATAGGTAAGACGTTATAGAAAGAATGTAGTTAGGAAGGAAAAAAGACACAGGAAAGGACAGGAAAAAAGAAAATCAGCCAAGAGAAGCAAGAAAATACAGTAAGATGCGGGGTAAGTATGAATGATCTTATAAAGCAAAGATGGAACCTGCTTTCTAAGCTCTCCCTTCATTCCAAGTCTGTTTTGATCAATAAGAACTTAATGACAATCATATACGTTTACTCTTACCAAATTACCATGTATTTCCACTTACTTAGTTGTAAACTTCATTTACTCTTTAATTTTACAGAATTGCATTGTTATTCTGCTCAGCGTTCAGCTCCTTATAAATCTTTCATTTCTGAAGCTCCTCTCTCAGATCTGCAAAGAAAGTTGCATCACCCTTCACCTAATTTGTAATATTTGTACTCAACTTTGCTTTTTTCCAGTTTCTTAAATTAGAAAGACTATCAGAAACTTCCAAACAACATATATTCATTTACTATAAAATAATAGAAAATCTCTTCTTAATAGGAGTATATAGTGATACTTGACCAATTTTACCTCACACAGGGTGCAACTCAAAAGAGAAAATCATAAATTTTTTCTTAGTACTATGTCACAACTGCTTTGAATTTGATGCTTTCCTGGATTTAATTGTACGCCCAGAAGGAAAATATTATCTATTGAACTCTCTTCCCTGAAATTATAAGCTAAATTAATGATTAAACTGCAGTCTTGTGAGGTGTCTTTGTTTAGTAAGAAGTCTATATTTGGAAACATCTGCATCACAATTTGTCTTTCTTACAAACGGTGATCTCAAATAACTGAGCTTCCTAATAGTGTCCTTGCAAAGGAGATTAAAGTAATTACTCCAGGGCTAACCTTTGAAGACAGGCATTTGCATGGACTCTTGAGATATTATTGGTCAGGAACTAGAAGGGATTGGCCTGGAAATTCTCATCTGAATTTCTTAGGGTGGTGATAGAGGCCATCAGCTCTTGCCCTTGAATCTCACTTGTGTGGCTGGTTCTCAAGGATGGCCAGAGTGTCACTTGTGACCCTTCATCATGGCAGTCTCTAGATAGGTGAAATTTTACAGGACAGATGACTTTCCCCAAGGGCAGCATCCCAAGAAAACCAAACAGGTATAACATGACCTTTCATGCTCTTACTTTGAAAGTCTCCAACTTTGCTTTTGCAATATTCTTTGACTTGCAGTCACTGGGGGCAGAATAGACTTAAAGGAGGGTCATTTCTATAAATTTATGTTAATTCACTCTAATGTTTATCATTATAAAAGTAATTCAGTTTAGCG
This sequence comes from Psammomys obesus, assembly GCF_907164565.1. Lineage (NCBI taxonomy): Eukaryota > Metazoa > Chordata > Mammalia > Rodentia > Muridae > Psammomys > Psammomys obesus. Next base: position 11,062,042 of record NW_026592548.1, read on the forward strand.
TTCTTAATGAGAAAAATCTAGAAATTTCTACAACCAATTAATATAAGATATTAACTTAGCTTTTCCTTTGTATGACATTGTTTATTATGGTAATTTTCATTAGTGTAATATATGATTGTAATGATCAGTTTCTTAGAAAAAAGACATAATATAGCCTGCTGGGTTTTGCCTTTCTATCTTTCACCCCTGAACCAAACTTAAAAAAAAAAAATAGGGTTAAATTCCCAATGTATTAAGCCAAGAGGCTACCTCTCCGGAGGAAAGAGTTAAGAACCAGTGAAGGTCTTGTTCTTTCAAGCTGTGCACAGCAATTACTCTAAGTTCTGTCTCGGCAGGGAGAAAAAAACAAACTTGCTTTCCCAGAGTTAAGAGGAAGGATGTGAGAACCCCTTCATGTTTGAACCAAGGGGGATTAAAAGAACTCTTCAGTCTGGTTTAGACTTCATGGAATCTTCATCTTGCTTTACATGGGGAGAAAATGTAAATGTTTGAAAATTAAATCAATCAAACATTTTAGTGATTCATTTTAAATCACTGAAATTAGTAGCTTTCTGTTTGGGTGTGTGTGTATGGTGTGTGTGTGTGTGTGTGTGTGTGTGTGTGTGTGTGTGTGTGTGTGTGTGTGATTTTAAGTGAAGAAAAGTTATTAATTTTTAGAAAATTTTATTGTAGCAAATTTTCTATTACATTTGTCATAAAACCAAAAGCAGGCCAGTGCTTTCTGGGCAAGCCTGAGGAAATAAATAAATTCAATCTCTGTAACTCAAATAAAGATGGAAGGAGAAAATCAACTCCACAAAGTTGTTCTGTGAGCTCCACATATGCATGAAGGTATGTGTGACATCCTCACATCACAATGACACACACACACTAATTATTATTATGATCATCATTATTATTATATACAAGAAACTCAGAATTAACCATTGCTTCATGAATAATATATTCCCTGGTAAGCTTAGCTACTTTTAAAAATTAAATAACTGCTTGTCTTTATAAGTATGATAAACATTAATTTTCATGTTTGCAAAATAACTGATATAAATCTGTTTATCATGTACGCACCCACTTTAGGGTACATGCTGGCTGTAAATGAAAGCTAGGATTCCTGTGTCTTCTTATTCTACAATCACCATAATAAAACAACTTCCCTTTACAGAATATGCCCTATCTCTCTGTTAAAGGTTAGTCTATGTTTCTAGAAGTTCCCTATAGATACTGATTGTGAAATTTCATATATTCAGGGACATCAAGTGAGTTTTATTTCAAATATTAATGAAAAATTAATACACAAGCGGTTCATTTTTTTTCTGATCTTTCATAGTCATGATGTTTGAAGAGGCTTCATGAGGTTCCTCCATATCATGGTGAAAAGGAAACTTCCAGAAAATAGCCAAGACAAGTAGGGACGAGGCTCAGTTCTTAATACCTTTAATGAATGCAATACTTATCCACTTTCAAATTTCTTCATTTGTGACATGAATTCTTAGTCTGTGAAGGGACTTTCAGTAGATAATCTGCAGCAGGAAGCAAAGGACACCATTTAGTTCTAGAGTTTTGAGAACTCATGCAAATCTATTACTTGTCTGTAAAGGCAGACGTGGTATGCTGAGGCTAGTCACATTGTCTGCTCCCGAAGCATTGTGTCACCACAGCCAACTACATTGTAATTGGACCCAGTGAATCTTAGAAGAGACTTGGAGAGTTGGAGATACATCGGGATAAAGAAAAATGAATGGGCAATAACGATGAGTATAATTGTTTTTGAAATTTGCTGTATTTTATTAAGGCCTGAAGTTCAAGGGCACATGATCAGCTCATGATCCCATTCATGTCACAGACAAGGATGTGCTCTTCTTACCTGAGAGGATACATTTCTTCTGATTTCTAACTGCATGAATCAGCAAACACCTACAGAAAACACACAGTACCATCATGCTCCTAAAGATCCTTCTGTGTGTGAGATGAGGCTTCAGCAACTGTATTCATTCTTTCATGCAGTATATGTGTGTGTGTTTTCCTGCTCAGGTGTGTATGTGTGTTTGTTTGTGCATGTGGAAGTTAGAGGAGAATCTTGAATATCATTAGTGGAGAGCTGTTCTCTTCCTCTTGGTAACAGGAACTCTTCTTTGACCCAGAGCTTGTCAATTAGGCTAGGCTGGCTGGCCAGCGAGAACCAGCAAACCATCTGTCTCCATCTCCCTATCTCTGGGAATATAGCCCATGCTGTCCTGCCTAGGTTTCTGTGCCAGTTTGGGGGATATAATTAGAGTCCTCATGCTTGCACAGAAACATTTTAACAACTGAGCTGTTTCCCAGCCCTTTTCATTCATTCTTAAAACACTCATTCGCTATGTCTTGTAAGTCCACCATTGACATGGTGTCTGTTCTCCCAGGCAGAGCTGGAATCCTTGACAGAAGCTCTATCTATGAGGACAGAAATATCAGCACAGAGGAGAAAGACCCTTCTGAGGGAGAAACACTTCCACAGCAATGGAATGAAGTTTCCAGAACGTGTCACTGGGCCTAAAAGGAGAGAGAGGATTTTGAAACAGGAAAGCTTTTACCTCAAGCCACTGAAACATGGAAATATTTAACATCAAATGTCAATAAAGAGTCTAATGCGCATGAAATCCACATGTCCTATAGTCATGCAAGAAAGTAAATTGGAGGAAAAGCCGGGAATGATGTACTGACAGTTGCAAATATGTGACAATGGAAAAATGAAATCTGTATATTAGGGGAAAATGACAGTGAGATGATTCCATGAGTAAAGGTGCTGGCCAACAAGCCAAAGGACCTGATTTCAAGCTCTCCTGTTGTAATGAGAGTACCCCAATTCTTCTGATCTCCACATGTGAACCTTGCATGGTGCACAAACACACATACCAACACACTCACATGCTCACACATGCATGCACGTGTGCACACTTCAACAAATAAATGTAATTTTTTTTGAAAGAACATTGAAAAACGTAGGGGCTGGCTTACAAGGAAATCTTCCTATAAACATCATTATTCCCTGTGAGCTGGATGGAGCATCTCTAAAGTCCTTCCTTTAGAGATTTCCCAAACTGCTGTTCTTCTCTCATTTCTAAATGTGGTTTTTGATTACTAAGTAAAAGTCCCTACTGGCTCAAGTATGCCAGGAAGTGTCTGATCGCCCTTCATCACCAAGAAATTCTCTTCCTGGCATTTCCTTCTTTAATCCTCATTTTTCCTAAAGGAAGTAAGAACTTCTTGACTTTTTCTGAGTACGTGAAGCATTAACAAATTGAACCTAAAACTGATAGCAACAACAGATATTTAGTAACTAAAGCTACAGATTTTATGTTTGTACATTCTGATTACATTTTGAGGCCATTTTGAGTGATTACAGCATGGCATTTACTAAAGGGCTTTGGACCACCTGCTCTTGTTACTGGAATCTTATCACATGCGACTTTCCTTTGCCTCTGACCTGCTTAAGAACTTCTGTTCCCACTTTGTTGTGATGCTCAGGATAGTCACCTCTCACCTTCACCATTTCATTCATTCCAGAAAATCACCAGGAAGGACTGCTTTCATGTAGAATACAGCATCCCTTTAACTTATGTCTCATTTTTTTCCTCATTTGGTCTTCCCTGAATCCTGAAGAGTCCTGGACTCCTGATAATAGGAATGGCATAAAGAGAACAAAAAGATTCCACAGAGCAGGATAAGTTTTCCATAAATGGGCAAATTTATGTGAACAAAATCCTAGGGGGAATTCCTTCAGTGGTGTGTCACCTCGGTTTTTACGGGAATTAGCATAACTCAGTGGATTGTGCTTGGGTTGACTGACAGTCAATGCGCCTGTGCCTGAATCTCTCTGACAGATCATCACATCAGAGTATAATCTAATGGAAGGAGTCGTCACCCACGAGTCAGAAGGCCTTTGTTCCATCCAGAGCAGACACAAAATTTGAAAAAAAGAGAGAGAGAGAGAGAGAGAGAGAGAGAGAGAAAAGGAAAGAAAAAAAGGAAATGAAAACTATCACACATTACATACAGTCCAGTGGGTGAGTTCAAAACCAGTCCCTTCAACCCCTAAAATCCAATTACTCACTGAGTGCACTAAAATTTAATATGAAACTGTTTTAGTTTCAGTTCAATTTTGATTTTAAGTCATAGTAACTTGTTATTTAAGTTAAAAATCAGTCACTAAGACAACTATGGTATTAGGTGGACCCATTTAAACCTGCAAAACTCCTCTGGAACCAGCTATTTCCTAAGTTGGCTCCCTGTGGGCACCTTGCTACCCACACACCTCTCCATACACTGTTATTCTCAAAACTGCATCCACAGAGCGAGAGATGCACAGAAAAGTCCCACATGTAAAGCAAACAGCATTCTTTTCTACTCACATCAAGTTGAGTCTTTCTGCATAGCTTTCGAGATTTGTGGAGAAGGGCCAGACCTCACACCTAAGGTGATGAGGAGTAACCTCTGTCTCCAGGGAGTCCCACAGAGCTTCCACATCCTTCCCTGTAACTGGAGACAAAGAACAAACTCTGAGGACCTCAAAACAGGCTTCCCTCACTTCCTTTTCCCCCCATGGGATAATTAAAATTATTTATCATCATCATCCAAGCTGGGTGTAGGCTCAGTGCATTTGCCTTGTGACCTAAAATATTAAAATATTGTGACCTATAAAATTCTGTGAGGTAATAGAGGGAGGCAGGATGCAGGAGGGTGAGTGAAACTGGGAGGAGAGGATGGAAGGAACTATGACCGAGATGTGAACTGAATTAATTAACTAATAATGATTTAAAACAAAGAAGTGTCTATAGACTATCCTAGTCAACAGCTGCAAAAGACACCTTCTTTCCCCTCACTTCTTAACTATAGACGTCTTTGTAAAAGTAACTTGTCTGTTGTCCTTGCAAGACTCAAGTAAACTGAAACTTGCTAAGACCCAGGCGTTGTTGAAGTGAGATGCACATTCCAAGGCTTGCATTCCATCAGCTTTCTGGACTAGACAACAGATAAGCCCACTTACTGAATCACTGGTCACACATGGTGGTAGATAAGGCAGAGTGATTTTTTTAAATAATAAGATGCATTTCTATTCCCAAGAAAGGACAACAAATCCAGCTTTATTTTCAAATATAAATTCGATTTAACAATAATCATGATTTAATCATCATTTCTTCTGTTTTTTTGCCTATTTCTATTCCTGAGTATGTTGGTGTGTGTGCATACATGCATTAAATGGAATTGATACAATTCTTTTGTTGTGTGCCCTTGCTTAATATAATGCTGTTTCAGTGTTTACCAATGAGCTTATGTATAACTCAGTTATGGAGACTCATTCTGGGAACGGTGTCACTAGACATTGTGTGAACAAAAGCATTTACTTACATATGCTAAGATACCTACCATGTCACTGGGAGACAAAATCTAGTGAGATCATATATCTTTAAATATGTGATCTATATTTGATCAAAATAGCTCATTCATTTTAAAGTATTCACTACAGAAAGTTTTAAGCGTCTGCTACATAGTCTACCAGATAATTCCATTGTGTTCTCAGAATCTTTTGCAATTAATAGGATAAATTATAAAATACTTAATAGAATTTCAAAATAAGTTCTTCCCATTGTTCTGTGAGATTATTTGTTCAAACAAGATATAAGACAAAAAAAATGAGAATGATTACAACTCCTATATTTTAAATAGAATCAGAAAAACCTATATTGAATAGACCATGAGAATAACTTTTGGGAAATAGAGTATCACAGACTGGGAAATTGGAAAAAAAACAAAACAACAACAACAAAAAAAAAAACCCCACTAAATTAAAGTTCTAAAATTAGAAGTCTGAAATTGAGAGAATAATTTTCTGAGAACAAAGTACTATAAACTGGGGAACTGAGAAGACACTAAGTTAGAGTTTCAGGGCCTCAGAACCTGACCTTGAGGTGTGGTGAGGTTGTGTCACCTTTAAACGGCGCAGAGGAGAGGCATTGCTGTCCCTCCTGGCTGCTAGAGCTGCCCCGAATCCTTGACCGCCATTCTCTTTCCATGTCATGACTGACTGCTCAACCTTTTCCCTTTGCAGCCGTCTATTTTATCATAAGGACGCCAGTCATGGTAGCTTCAGGGTCCACACCAGCTGACCTGATGGCATCAGTAGTATCCTTCTTTTTTATAAGAACACTGTTTTAGGTACTACATTTAGGGTTTGGCATGTCATTTGGAGGGAACCCAGTTCAGTTCCCAGCATGTGAGGGCTGGTTTTTCCAATCTCAAAGCTCTACCCTGTTCTGAAAGACACTTGCCCATCCCTCATATGTCCACATTATCTCCCTCTTCAAGGGTGAAATCCATGAATTCTCCGTAAAAGTCTCTGGTGTCTGTTCATTAAATATCTATGACCATCCACAACACCTTTACCTGTGCTCTGGCTCCATTATGCAAATGCTCCTTCTGCGTTCTGATAGCTCGCTGTGCAACTCACACTACCATGGACAGTTAGGCATTTTTACTCTACATCTCCTCTTACAAATCAGGTTGTGGATGTGCCTAATGAATTCAGCATTAAGTTTTTTTCCATGATTACCAGTGTATATCTGAGTAAACTAATATTGATTAATAATTATAAATATATTATAAAATAGATTAATAAAAATGTACAGAACTGAAACAATTCCCAAGCATGACTATACCTTCAGATGCCTTCCAAGGGGATATGGCTTTTCAGGAATCATTTCTGTCTGACCTTACCTTCAATTTTTCCCTTCACTCCTAGTGACATGCAAATATGTCTGGAGATTTTTTTCATGCTTTAAATATTTTACGTTCCATATATGCTGTATATCTCTCCATCATAGTGTTCCACTTCACAATCAAGCAATTTAAGATGTTTGAGACAAATTACTTCCACTTTCGTATTTCCCGTTTTTGTCTAGAGTGGAAGTCATTCTGTGTGATATTCAAGCTTACCAAAGAGAGGAAGAGGATAGCCAGGGAGGCTGCTGAGGCTTGATGGGAGACATTTCTACATGATATCCTGTGTTTGGAGACTTGCTCCTAGACAGTAGCGCTGCTCTGAAAGACTGTGGGATTATCAGGCAGTTGAACCTCCGCTGGTGAATGAGGCCACTGCCTTGGCCAGAATGCCTTGCTGGACACATTTCCTGTGCACTCTGCTTCTTGATTGTAGCAGCTCTGTGAATAGTGTCCTCACACACCTGCCACCATGGCCTGCTGCAATGCCATTCTGTTCCTGTGTACAAGCTGAGACACAAGCCTTTCCCCTTCTCTGAATTTGCTTCCAATCAGGTATTGATCACAGTCACACAAAAAAAGTCCATAACTATATGCCATAACATACTTGCATTGATTCATTTTTATACCCTGTGATACATACTTATTTGTTTACATTTAATGCTTCCAACTAAGCAAATACACCACAAATCCAGGACTTGACTTGACTTGTACAACAGAACTATGACAAACACAATAAACATTAACTAAAAAATAAAGGTGAATAAAAATTCCCCTTTAGACAGAAAAAAACTGTATTCGCTTTTACTAGTATGCATCCATTACCTAGCAAGTGGTAAGAGAGAAATACAAATTTATTGAGTAAATGAACACGTGGCAAATATATAACATATATCATAATTTACAAAAATTTTGATAGATAAGAAAAAACATTATGGAAAATAAACTGAAGTGTCATTTTCACATGAAATTTATATAAATGTGTCTCTTTGAAGATTATTAAGTTCCATGCTGAAATCAAACAAAAACAAAGAGTCTTTATACAATGAATCAAAATAATGGATCTGTTTTTTCATTCATTTGTACTTCAGAAATTTAGGTTTAAAAAATTCAGTTCTGTAAGTATGGAAGAAGTTTCATCCATTCAAAGGGATTTTACATCGTGGAACATTTTCCTATCCTTCAGGTATTACCAGAGTTAAAATTTGTGGTCACTTTTAAGAACAAATCAGCCTCCACTTTTAATGACTGCCTATAGACCAGTTCATCGTGTAAGGTGTTAAATTTTATCACCGACGGTCAAGTCTCCTGTGAAATAAAATTACCTGTGTGCTCTCCAGGTTCCTTGTCTTTGTCTGTGCCCTGAGGTACTGGTCACGGCTAGGATGTTATCCTTCGGAGATCCAATCTAGAATGATAAATGAATGGAAAGAGGACATAATAAACAGCCTAGAAAAATCAAGTCCACCGGTGCTGCTGTAATAAGCAAATAACCCCAGGCTTCCTAATTGCTTTACAACTTCAGGGACACCTGCCAATTATAATTAAAGAATCAAAGACTAAATATTCCATAAATCTTATTAAGGTGCCATGGAAAACATAAGTCAGCAGGAAACGTAAGTTACGGTCTCTCCCAAGAGCTCAATGAGATCTCCCTGTCCGGGCCACTTAATATTATGTACTAACCATAAATCCATACAAGTGTATTACCCAGAGTAAAAGGCAATATCTCTTTGTCAACATATATTTTAATTCATGGTGTTAGAGATGCACTATATTTTAGGGTGAATTATTATCTGATAAAAAGACTTTCTAATTTCACATTACCGTACCATCTAGAATAAGTCCTATAAAACTTGCTCTGGGGGAAAAATATATTTCTAGTAGCTGATATTTCTATGGAAGGAAGGAAAGGAATAATTGTTAATATTTTGTGCATTAATTTTTTTTCATGACTTCTGTGGAAATGTGTTTCCTGACTGCACCTCCATTGCTGTCACAGATTTGTAGACATGTGCTCTGTACCCTGAGCCCTGAGCCCTGAGCCCTGAGCCCTGAACCATAGATGTGGTTGGCCCCCTCCTTCTGCAGGGCTCCTATTTCCTCTCTGGCCTAGGTAAAATTCACTTCTCTTGACGTAAGTTGAATAAATAGTCATTTAAGAAACCCAAGGAGAGGGGCTTGTGGAGATTACTGAGTGGGTAGAGTAATCAAACATGAAAACAACAATTTGGATCCCCAGAAGGTAAGTAAATGACAGGTAGGTGGAAGCTACATGTACCAACATGACTTCTACACATACCTATACACAGGACCCCCTGCAGACACATGTGGCACAAACACAAACACATCCACACGTACATACAAGTATGTACAGTACACATACACAAATACGCGCATATATATATAGATGCATGCATACCACACATACATGCACATTTAAAAGAAAGAAGAGAGAGAGAGAGAGGAGAGAGAGAGAGAGAGAGAGAGAGAGAGAGAGAGCAAAAGAGAAAGAAAGAGTGAGAAGCCTCGAGTTTGAAGCAGGCAGATGCAAATGCATCCCTGGGCTACATGACCATAATTAAATGAAGAAAACTGTATTGGCCTGCTGTCATCGCTCTACCATCTCCTGTAACTTTCAATCTCATTATTGTGTGTCTCCTATATGAAATCACATTATTTATTTGTCTACTAATTCATTCTGTCATTCCCACTATTATTAATAAATCACTTCTAACTGGGGACACTTAAGTTTCTAACATTTTGACAATGTCTGTGGACAAGCGTCCATAGTCCTAGTGTGGAAGAAATGTAAACAAAATCTAGTGAGTAGAAGACAGCAATGCATTGACCATCCTACAGAGGGGCCAGATCGTACCCATGGCTAAAAGTTATCAAGCTTAGGAGTCAATAACACTAATAGAAGGCCTCCTATCAATCCATGAAAAGGGGATGATTGTGTAGGTGTGTGTCCAGTCTCCCAGGGTTAGGAACACTGTCTGCAGGAAAGTGGCTTGCTGTCTGCATCGGAAGCCCAGCAGCGCTGCGTAAGTGAGTTCCTCCTTCCCAGGCAGCGTGTCTTGGCTACTTAGTGGAGGCCTCCAGCACAGTTGTTACACAGAACCAGCCTGCATTCTTTCTTTCTGCTAAAACCTCTCTATCAGCATCTCCACAAAGGCAACAGGATACTCCAGTTGATTTTCAGATATGACAATCTACTTTTCACACTCCTTTGCCTTTGTGTCTGTGAATAGCAAATACATTACCCTACTTCCAGCAGTGTATAAATCACTATCAATTTTCGGCATTCCTGATCATTACAACGTCTGTTTCACCATTCAGTGTCATTTTATCATCTTCATCTACATCATCATCTCTTATATGAGATGATGTAACTCATGGAACCACACACTCATGACTTCTATCCTCCTGCCTCAGCCTCTCAATTACAAGAATGCACAGCACGACATTCTTATAGCAATTTCTTCTAAGAGCAACAAAAAGTTCACCATTGCATAGAAATTTGTCTATGTTCTGAAAAAGTGCTAGGTAGTATCTGTGTTTAACAGTCCTATCTCTACAGTCAGTGAACACTCAGCTGGTTGAGCCCAATTGGATGTTTATTTTCCAGACATTTCTATTGGCCAAGTATGTTAATACTAGCTGTGTCTTTGGCATAGTAAGTCAGTAAATTATTTTCAGTTTAAGCTATCTGCTGCTGCCATTAGAAACTGCCTGAGTTGAAGGTAAAAACTAGGACTTATTATATGTTAACATTATACTTTCCACAGTAAGGTCAACCAAGTTAATATACACACCTATATACACCTATTATGTTCTAATTAAATTGCTTCTCTTATAAGTACACATTTAGTAAGTATTCAAGAGTGTTTTTGAGCAACTTACTAGATTTGAATCTCTGAGTTAAATCACCTACCATGTAATACATGTGTCTCTAGCTGTAAGGGTTGTTCAGCAGAAAGCACATATTGTATAATATTTTAAGTGTACATATTTTCATATTCACTCAATCTATAATTGACAGAAATATAAAGTGCTGCTTACTTTCCTTAAGAAACATATGTAATGTTTTGAGTTAGAAGAATTATTGTTTTATAAAATGGTTATAAGTAGTTTTAACAACTAATTTTTGATCAAAATTTAATGCTGAGTATACTTCTAACTTCTTGCCTTCCTAAGCCATAAGTTTATTCCAGTTCAGGAGTTATCCTAGTGTCTTTGATGGAGCACCAGCTCCCAACACCTTTTTACAGCTAGCCTAGGTTGTTCTTGCTAGTAGATTAGACTTTAGAATTGACCACAATATCCTGGGAACTAATGGATGTCTGAAGGATACGGACACTTCGTTTTTGTTTTGCTTTAAAACTGAAATCTAAGCATAGAAATTGAGTAAATAACACAGCTAGTTTTCCCACATGTCTTAAACAAGTGTTTCTAACGCTCAGGAGACAAGTATTCAAAACTCTACTGCATTATGCTATGGTATCCTGAAAGCAGCTTCCTGCAGGCGTAAATAGTGTTCAGAACAGCAAGTTTCGGTAGTTTTGCTTGAAGGGGGCTCATAATGTGCACCTCATGCACAGTTATTGTGGACAAGCAGCAGCAATAAATGGAGTTATTAAAACAAAGGAAAAATCCCTTAAAGTATCTCATGGAAAAGAGGAATAAATACTCAGAAATGGCAGGAACTAATGAAAACAGAAGCAGTTTGAACTGCACATGGGAGGTGCACTTACCTCTTTTATTATGAATTTCTACCCATATTCTTCTAGGTTTATAACCCATGTTTCCTTCATCTTCACTGTAAATGATTCGTTTTCATGAGAAAAATAATCAGTGATACACAGAGATATAGGTAAATGATTATAGATAGATGATTGATAGACTGATAGATAGAAAGATTGATAGATGATAAATTGATAGGTGATAGATAGATAGAGAAATAGATAGATAGATAGATAGATAGATAGATAGATAGATAGATAGATAGATAGACATTGATGAATAAAAGTGGGATTAAAGGATATTCCAAGTGACATTGACTATGAAGATTTATACAACTTATGAGAAACTGTGGCTACTTAGGAATCACTGACAAAATGGAGAGCTTCACAATTGACATTGTAAACTATCCCATTCCATTGGCCACAGAAGCATGTCAAGCTTTTTAGTTTTCTCAGAAAGGGATTTTTTTTTTTTTTTTTTTTTTTTTTTTGTCAATGGAGCATGGGGATGGTAGAATGCTTTCCCGGCATGCTTGCAGCCCTGGGATGGATCCCCAGCAAGCTTAGAGCTAGGAGTGGCTATCTAAGCCTCTAATCCCAGCACTAGGAAAGAGGTAGTGGTGTGTTTAGAAGCTCAAGGTCATCTTTGTTTTTTTTATAGTAGCCTGAGATGGATGAGACCTCTGGAGGCATTGAGAGAGAGACAGAGATAAACACAGATAGAGACAGAGAGACAAAGACAGAGAGAGAGACAGCAAATTTGTCCTTGCTTGTCTTTATAGATACAGCACTGTGGTAGCATTTTATACGTGCAATGATTTTTAATTAAACAGAGGCAGCTGCAGCAAACTCTAAAAGAAAATCAATAATCAATGTGGGTGCAGAGACATGTAAACTGAGCAAAGATCTAGGTGTAAGCCTGATAAAAGGCCAAGAGCTCTCTGGTGACTGAAGACAGAAGAGGGTGGATTACAGAGAAAAAGCAGTATGAGGATCAATAGCAGCTTGAACAAATTCAAAACATAAAATAGAGAGAGAGAGAGAGATTTAGCTCCCGTGGTCACCATACCCTCCATCCATGTCCCATTGTATATAAAGTAATGAGGGAGCTCATGGGATTACACGGTAAATTGAGCGATAGCTGCTTAACTCAGTAGAAAAGGGCACTTTTATTACATGATATCGCCAGGCTTTTTATGGTGAGCTTTATGAGATCTCACATGGTGATTTACATTACCCCGTGTCACCATTGTGGCACTACTCTTGCATTGTTTTGGCTATTAAAGTAACTGCATCCTGAGCCAATTTGTGAACAAGACAACCCACAAAGCGGCAGTGCTTTATACTGTAAAAATAGATGCTAGAGATAATTGGGCAAGGTGGTGTCATGTCACTTGTGTGCAGTTCATTAATTAACTGCTGGAAACTGCTATAAAATAATAGCCGTGTCATCAGGATGAAAGTACAAGAGTGCAAAGGAAATAAAACTTGGTCGGAAGGCAGACAGAAGTAGCTGGTAGGAAAAGAATGCAAATGTTCCCTTCCCCTTTAGTGCCCGTCTCATTTCCCTGTAGTTACAATCCTGCACTTCAGCTTCCCTTATCATGACTTGTTAGTATTTATTGGGTGGTAGATGATGTGTGCAATTATGTTCCCTCTGATCTGAGGATAGGGCTGGATAGCTTGCTTCCAGAGCTCGGGGATTGCTGCCGCAGACTGAACAAAACCCTACAATTTTCCTTCCACAGTTCAGAAATGAGGTCCATCCTAAAGACTTTCCTGAGCGAGTCACTAATGGGATTTCTCACTTTGGCAATGACTGGATCTGCAACAAGCTTAGCCCTGAGTCGGCACATGATCTTAGGCTAGGGTACAGTGCTGCTGATATTGAAGGCCAATGAAACCACCATGCCCCCTTCATAAAACTGCATGGGTTCAGTGGTTACCACAGTCACTTCATAACTAGATTAGTTAGTTGGCACGTGCATTTAAAAAAAACATATTTAAAAATGTAATCAGAGAAGAATATTAGAATAAGTGATCCCTGTACCCCAATAACTATTTTTATCTGCCTCCCACTTGCCGGTTCCATAGTGACCCGAAACTTGAAGCTGTGAGAAGTGCTTAACAGTTGGGGAAGGAGAACTGGGGAAGTTACCTAAAGATGCCCCTGGCTGAAAGAATATGCAATAGCATTATATACTAGACATTGCCCAGAAAAATATAGACATGAGTCCTAAAAAGTGTTGAGTTTATTTCTCTATGAGGACTCCCTTACTATGGCAATAAGAAGAAAACTAGGTCACCTCACAATGGCAATTTCTCAGAATTATGGTGTGCTTGAGTCAATTTGATCTCCTTGTAGCTGAACATTTAGCTAAGGAGGGCACTACTAAAAGAAGCGACCTACCATCCTTATCACAAGGAAGGGAGAAGGATGCCTTCAGAATGGACTCTCAGGTCCTGTCAGTGATTGTTCAAGGCTTAGGCTGATGAAATATTTTCTGTCAAGGCTTACTCCACACTTGACATTTCTCATATTTGATCTGTTAATGGTTATTGCCTACTCTGCTGGTTTCAAAGGTCAGATTCATAAAAAAGGTTGTATCTCCACCAATTCAGCCCTTCTGTGGAAACTTTGTTCTGGTCTGTGCCATGAGCCATGGTGACAAGCACCTGACCCTTCCCAGGAGTGCACAGTGAGATGCCATCTCCAAATCATCACTTGCTCCCTCAGATGTTGGTGAAATCATTCTTTTTTTTTTAACATATAGATTATTTCCTTCCAAATGACTTTCTTATTGTCCTTCGCAGATATAAGAAATTGTTTAAACTACATCAACACTATATTATAACAACAATGTGGGTCAATATTGCTATAGATATTACATTCATCTGAAACTGGGTTTGCTATACAAAAACCCACAGCAAACTACATTGGCAAGAAGAATTATTTAGCCCAGAGTGCAAAAAAAAATGAAGGAACAGTCAAGGTGTGGGAAGGACATGGCTATCAAAGGAGCCAGGCAAGTATGACTCCATCACCTTCTATGCAGATCTGCCTCATTCTGAAAACACCTGGTCATATTTTCTTTTAAGCACAGAAAGATTAAGAATGCATCCTGCAGCAAGAGTCACTCTGACGCTGTGCAGCCTTGCACTGGATTTTCCACATTCCCTTCTAACTATATGGAAGTTTGTTGAGATGTGTGGACTTTGGATCTGGGTAATTTCACTGTGTGATGTTTATTATTTACAAGGCTTTTAAGTTAAAGTTTCACTGCAAAAGAAAGAACTGACTTTTCAAGTTTTGTTTTTTTTTTTTGGCACAATGTTGCTCTTTTCCTCCTTGCCAACAATCTAGATGATCAACTTGTAGGAATGTGGGTAACCTGAGACAAGGGGAATGGAAGGTGATCATAGTTTCTAAAACAAGTTGGGCGAGAGGGAGAGCCAGAGTATCTGTGTCCAGAAGGAGAAAAGAAGTTGTTGACTGTAACCTTAATGGTTTAACTGGAAACATCATTTGAGAACTGGAACATTTCAGAACATCCAAAATCCCAAATGTAATATACATTATTTTCTAAAATCTACTGCCTTTATATAAAAATGTTTAAGATAGGACCTACTGCTAAACATGTAAATGGATAAGATGACAGTTAGGCAATTAGATTAATATTTGTAACCAGTAATAAATATGATTTTCACATTGCAGAGTTTGTATTCTAAAGATGATATAAGGAATATGAACAATAAGCACATAAATCAAGACTGCATAATGTCCCAGGAGCCAGACGTGGAGGCAAAAGCTTTCATCACAGCTACTTTGGAAGTCAAGAAAGACCGATCACAAACTCAGAACCTCCCTGGTCCTGAAATGTTTTCAAGTCCAGATACTGTATCTCAGAAAAACACTTTATCAAAATCAAAAGGTAAAAAATCAATGAGGTTCCCTAGAGGAACACCTATTAATGTGTGAGGCCAGTATGAGCAAGGCAGAAGAGCATAAGAAGAAGAAGGAATAGGAAAAAGAGAAAAAGGTGAAAGAGTTGGAGGAAAAGGAGAAAGTGAGGAGGAGAAGAAAAAGAAGGAAGAGGAGGTTGGTGTATCACTAGAAGCTACCAGAACTGTGAAGAAAAATATAACGGTGGTAAAGGCGTATGAAGAAAGGAGTGGTTGAGTTAGTCACCCCCTTTAGAAACGTCCCTTCAAAACTAAGAAGCCTATGGGCTTCATCTGAGCAGGGGATCTAGGTCCTCTCCATACATGTGTCTTGGTTAGAGTATTGGTCTCCGCTGGACCTCGTGGGCCCAGGTCTTTTGGCAATGTTGGTCTCCTTGTGGAGCTCCTGCCCCCTCCAGGTCTTTCTACCTCTCCCTTCTTCCATAAGGTTCCCTGAACTCTGCCCAAAGTTTGGTTATGATTCTCCACCTCCTTTGATACCCTGCTCAGTTTCCAAGTGGGTGGCCCAGTAAAGGATCAGGGATTGTCTCTGACATGTACTCAGTGGCTGGCTTTTTGATCACCTCTCCCTGGGTGGTGCAGACTTGCCAGGCCGCAAAGGAAGATAATGCAGCCAGTCCTGATGAGACCTGATAGGCTAGGGTCACATAGAAGGGGAGGAGGACCTCCCTTATCAGTGAACTAGGTGAGGGGCATAGCAGAGAAGACGAATGGAGGGCGGTACTGGGAGAAGATGAGCGGGGACTACAGCCAGGATACAAATTGAGTAAGTTGTAAAAATAGATAGATAGATAGATAGATAGATAGATAGATAGATAGATAGATAGATTTTTACAAAAGAAACTGCCCTTCAACGGAAGCCCTCTTTTCAGTGTCTTCAGTTGTTCTCCACCTCCTCTGCTTCTTATGGACCTCCACCTTCGGTGTTTTGCCTACTCGTTTATCCACCTAAAATGCTCAGTTCTCTGTTCCGTACTTTGTCCAAATGTTCCACACAGGCCGCCACAAAGAACATCTTTTTCCTCTTGTCTCCCCTCTCCTTCAACCTCTTTCACCGTGTTTCCTTCACACTGCAACACAGCAGCCTTGACTAGGTAGCTGGTTTCCTCGTGTTCACTGCGGCCTGTCTCTTTTACTAGAAGGCAAACTCCATGAGGGCTGGACGACTGTGTAGGCTAGACCCAAGCAGGGGATGTTCAAGAAATTCGCATTGAGCTAAAATAAACGAAAATAAAATATAAGACAATGTTTTCATGAATACTTAGTCTCATTCTGTTTGTTAAATCAAATTTGTATTGTTATTTCTTTAAGAAGAAAAACATTTGTGATTATCTGCAGACATTAAAAATCAATCTTTATTAAATAAATACCAAATTTTTATTAAGATTAAAATCTAAAACATGACATTTGCTTACTTACAGACAATACACAAACATAGTTATTTACAATTTTAACATGTATATATTTTGATTGATTAGTTTTTATAATTGTATATATGTATTTGTGTGTGTGAGCATATGTAAGTGCTGGTGTCATACAAGACAAAAGAGAACTTCCGATCCCTGGAACTGGAGGTACAGACAGTTAAGAGCTGCCTAACACGGGTGCTGCGTACCGAACTCCAGTTCTGTGGGAGAACAGAGAAGACTCTGAGATGCTGAGTCATTTCTCCAGCCCTGATTATATGAACTTATTATTCATGTCTCTGTGTTACATTAACAACTGTCACACAAGTATTCATTGAACACATTTCCTCCTAACATCCTCAGTCTTCTTTCCACCTGTCCTGTTTCCCCAAACAGTTTCATTTCACTTTAGAGTTACATGTATGTGTAAAAACACATACACACGCATACACATATTGTTATAAACAAGTTTATGTTATATGCATATATAAGTCATACATATGATTTTATGTATCTATATAAAAATCTAGGAGCCACAAACAAGCACAGACACAATTTACTTTTATTAGCTGTATTTATCAATCACAGCGTGGCCAGCCTGACAGTGAACATGTCTCTGTATTTCATTAACCTAAGAGAAATTGGGACCTTGATGTTGGCTTTCTTAATTGCTCCCTTCCTGGTGAATAGTGAAAGCAGAGTGAGGACAGGGAGAATGTCTGGCTTTGTGTTGTCATGACTGTCCTTAAAGGCTAGCAGATCTAACAGCAAAGGATGTCACAAACTTGGACTAGAGCTTTGCTGGAACTTGCAGGAAATTCTGAGGATTGACGGGAAGCCCTGTATATTTTTTCGGCTCAGGTCCACTGGCAGAAGTGAGTATTAGGTCCCATCTGTATGACTAAAATTATACAGCATGACAAAGATGTGACAGATGCAGATATTTGGGAATAGTAGTTAGCCTTCGAATTTAACGACGCATCTAGACATGACAGACTAAAGTGAAGCCAGTACACTGGTACAGTATGCAACTAACAAAAAGAACCATTGAGTTACTGTATTGCATGAGCTGTTAGTGTAAAAGGCAGAGAGCAGGAAAGGTTTCCTATATGTACAACTTTCACATTTTCATTCAGCTTTATTTTCGGTGTAAATTACCAAATATTAAATAAGTTTATTTACATGTTCACTTAAAAATTGCCTGCAAAGGTGATATATTAGATATATAACCAATGCCAGTTTTACCTGAACTTTGCTATATGTGTAAACCTTGAATAAAAATATTGGCACTGAAATACTCAGAGTATGAAAATATAAATATATATTTAACTTATTTTGCTTTTCTATATTTTTGAGATACTTATCAGGATTGTCAGTGTTTGCATCTATTAAAAACGAAGTTTAAAATGTTCAATAGTCCAATCAGATTATGTCAGGGGCAGTCTCTCTTCCCATTACTAGGTAATCCACTTGGACACTGACCTGCCATGGGCTACATCTGTGAAGGGGTTCTAGGTTATCTCCATGAATAGTCCTTGGTTGGAGTATGAGTCTCTGGGAAGACCCCTGTGTTCAAATTTTCTTGTTCTGTTGCTCTCCTTGTGGAGTTCCTGTCCTCTCTGGCTCTTACTATTTCCCACTTCTTATATAAAATTCCATTCACTCTGCCTGACAGTTGGCCATCAGGCTCAGCATCTGCTTTGATAGTGTGCTCTTTGATCACTTCCCCCTGAGGGGGGAGCAGCCTTACCAGGCCACAGAAGAGGACAATGCAGCCACTTTTGATGAGAACTGAATAGACTAAGATCAGAAAGGAGAGGAGAACCTCCCCTACCAGTGGACTTGGGGTGGGGCATGCATGCAGAAAGGGGAGGGAGGGTGGGATCGGGAGGGGAGGAAGGAGGGGCTTATGGGGGATACAAAATGAATAAAGTGTAATTAATAAAAAAATTAAAAAAATAAAATAAAATGTTCAATAGTAATGAGGTAAAGTAATATTTTTAAATTATTACCTATGTATTTCTATAATAAAGAAGTCAAAAGGGATGTGAGAAGCCATTTATTTATTTATAAATATTATAGGAACACTTGATTAATACTTATTATTTGTCACATACATGTCAGCTCTTATAATTTGTACAGTAGTTAAGTTTGAGCAACAGAGCAGGATATACCACATTTTACTGTGAGATGTCAAATCTCTATGGTACTTTCACTTGCGCATCTTCACAGTGACAAGCACAGTGATGAGCTCTGATTGGAGTGGCATTGAGTTTTGGGACATAGGATTCTTCCTTGATCCAACACAGAGAAACTACACATAAAGATTGTACACATTGTACTTGCTGTCATCTCCACTTTCATGATTTTTAAAGGAGATAGCTTGAATTCATAGATATGAATGAGGTATGAAAAATAACATCTTGTTTTCTATGACATCCCACTTCATAAAACATCATGGAGCTTGCTGTGTAATTCAGGGGTACAGAGTGTGTGAAATCTTGGATTCAGTATCCATTAACAAAAGAAGGGAAGGAAGAAGAGAAAGAGAAGGAGGAAGACTAGGGGAAAGGATGAAGGAAAGAGGAGGAAGAGTAAACATAAAACAAACAAGACAAGCAAAATAAAAATGAGTATACCTATAAAAATGCCAAATGACAGACATGGCCATGGGTAGACGATAATTAAAACATTATGTTGATCAATAAACATAGGTTTTTAGCAGTGAGTATGAACTAGTATTTCAAAGTTGTCCTTAAACATCTGAATTTATTTTTAAATATAGCCGGAAGAGCAAATTTGAATTCAGGATACATCTATACATAATTCACCCATTTATTTTTCCTCTGGGTTTTTTCACTGTCAATTAAATCTCAAACAGAGGTCACCTGCCTGGTGCATAACACATATAATAATATAATAATAATATAAATGTTAGCATCATACACTCACATTGACACTCATACAGGTGTAAATGCATGTGATCCACATACATGCAAATGCATGTAGTTCATATCATATGAAATAATTTAAAGTCTGGTTTTCCAGTACATGTGACATAATTTTAAAACTCAAGGATGTTCTATGTTTAAAGGTGAAGACAGACCAACTTGAAGTCTGTTTTCTTTATGTGTTTTCAATTTGATACATGACTACATCATCACAGATGGTACATCCTGGGAGCCAACATCTCAGACTCTGCTTGATAATTTATGCTTGAAGAAATCACTTTTAGCCAAATAATAACTATTGAGAAAACACTGCAGTTATACACACTTGTTACATATGAATTGATTAGCATAAAATTATTTTTTTACTTATAAACATATTATCTATAGGAACCAGGGGTCACAATAAGTGAACATTGAGTTTATGATAAACCTACTTTACATGAGTACCTTTATACATACAAGCAGAAATAAAATCCAAATAAGGCATGAGCATGCCAAAAGAAGAAAGAATAGCCCATGTTCTAAAATAATTAGGATACCACAACTGTGGGCTGGAGCCAAATGGAAAGTAATGTTTATTTCTTCATAACAGTAATAACTTATTTTAATTGCGCATTCTGTTCCCACATTTATTGTGTCCTGATGAATAATTTTTGTTAAATATTGCGTGCTGAAAAACAAGCCTTCATTTTATCTGGCCATATTACTACTGCACCTACACTAGAATCTGATGCTTTTTTCACAGCTAATGAAATGGAGAGGAGCGTACCAAGCTGTGCATTTTTTTTGTTTTGTTTTGTGAGAGGAGAAAAAATCCAGCATACAGCAAAAGATAAGCCAGGGAAGAAGAAGGAAAAGAAGAGAGGGAGGGGAGGCTGGAGAGTAATGCTGTCTGGTTCTGTTTGTGATGAGGACTTCTTTCTCCAAAGAAAGTTTAGCACAGAAATCTTTAATATATTCTTATCTGAAATATGCTAGCTCTTTATTGTTATTATTATTGTTATTAAATTTCATTTTTTAAAGAACCTACAAATAAAAAACACCATACACCACCAAAAGTAGCTGGACCCAAAGCCTGTACATCCGAATGAACTGAAATTCAGTTAGAGTAGCCATACTGAAGATATGCAACTTCACAGCAGATTTTGCACTTTCACTATTGAATATATCTTTATGCACTTACCTATCACCAAAAAGGAAAAATCTGTGGCAGCATTAGCACTTGAAAGATGATTAGCATTTTATTTCTTTTATAACTCATTCTTCCTCATATTGTGATATTTACAGTTAGAGTACTTTCCATCTGACTGGACCTAAGAGAAAGCCTCACCTTAGAATTTCTATGTAACAGGAACATGAAGGACACTCTGCAGGTCAGCAGAGTAGCATAGAAAGTTGCAATAGAGTTTGCAACCCAAATAATGATGGTATCCAGGCATGGCTAGCTCCAGAGCCAGCTGGCTGCACTGCAGGCAAAGATAACTACAAATGCCATATCACAAAACCATAAGCCTAAAACGTGAGGCTTATTTGGGGGTTGAAGTGGCCCTAAAGTCCAGCTTATCTTACCAGCCAATTCTGTGTCTATCTGCTTTTATCCTGTGGTTGCTAACTCTAATAAAACATCTGTGAAAATTGCACACCAGCTCCTAAGAATCTACTTTACAAAGACTCCCTGCTCTGACATGAAAATACTGCAATAAAATAAATGAAAAGAATTTAGCTTTCCCAGTTAATATTCTCAAGCTAGAAGGGATAAATGAAAGTTTAAGTAGCTTCAATTCTAAAATATATATTATGTATTCCCCCCAATTTAACTATAAAGATAAGGATGACACAGCAAGGGTCCACTGTGGTGTCAGTGAGATCTCAACAGGGTTGTTCATGTCTTCTGTTCCAATTGTATCACAATTAATAATAGCTCTTATGAAGAAAATCCAAATCTCTGCAAGTGTAATAATGTAAAATTCAAATTAATTTTTAAATATATGTAAGGCATTTTTGCTTATTCTAAAACATGGAGGTTGCGATAAATTTATAATGATTGAACTGTTTAAAAGGCCCAGATAAATCAACACAGGTATGTTTATGGATTATGTTTGCAAGTATATGCAGAACCATGTAAAATGTCTTCAGTAATGTTAATCATTTTAACAACCCTTAATGTATGGAAAACAATGCATTATATCAAAAGCTTTAGTTGCTAACAAAGAAGTGCAATATATATACATATATATGTATATATGTATATACATATATATGTATATATATGTGTGTGTGTATTAGGATATATATCTAAAGGATATATATATATATATGCTCTAAAGGAGTTGGGGAGATGGATCATCATTTGGTAAAGTGTTTGTCACATAAACGTGAAGATTGGAATTCAAATCCCAGCACTCACATAAAAATTCAGGTATTCTAAAGCAGTCCTGCGGCAAGCAGTGGAAATGAACAAATCCTTTCATCATACTGGCCAAATAGTTTATTTGAATTAGTTATTTGATAATTTCATAGGTTGTATTTTGGTCATATTCAGCCCACCCTCTTTTTCTCTCTTTTTATCCACCCAACTTCATGCTTTATTTCTTTTTAAATGCATTTTAATTAAAATATATCACCTCCTCCTTTCATTTTCCTCTGGCACCTCTCATGTTCCCTCCCTCCATCCTTCTGCCAAAGACCTTCCACCTCACTCTCAAATTGAGAACCCCTTTTTCTTTTGTTATTATTGCTGCACACACACACACACACACACACAAATACTATATATGTGTATATGTGTGTGTATGTATGTATACACAAATGTATACACACACACACTCATATATATTTTATATGAGTTTAATTTTGTTTATGGACACACGGTTTCAAGGCTAAAGACTTTGTATTGGGCATCCAATTAGCATGATCATCCTTGGATTCCTACATATATGGGTCAGAGATTAGCATGGACATGGTACATTCTAAGAGCCAGAAGAACAGGGAGTCCCCTATGAAACTGTCATTTTTAAAACGGCACATAAGCAGGACCTAAACGATGGCAATATCATGCTAGCGAAAAGGGGGGAATCCCATAGGATCCCCCCTTGGACAAAGCACTTCAAGCAATTAATGACTGCTGAGAAAGGGAAAATTAGTTTGCCTAAGCTAGTGAGATCCATGTTCAAACACACACCTTATCTCAAAAAATAATGTGGGAGCAACTGAGGAAGACATACACACACACCTGTACATACATGTGAACACACATGCATAAGTAAACTAAGCACGTGTCCACTGCTTCACTGAAATATTACTATTGCTTAGCACCCACATGTTTGAAAAGCTTTGTGTGTTTAAACCAAGAACATAATAGCTTCATAGTTTACATCTTCAAAGAGAAGGAATGTTGCTCATTTTTTTAAACTCAAATTGAGCAGGCTTTTATTTCAATCCTCATGTCCTGTGTGATTCAAGGCAATGTATTTACCAGTTTCTACGTTCTTATTCAGAGCTACACTGTATGTTTCCTCTAAAACTAGAGCAAAAACTAATAAACAAACAAACAAACAAATGTTCAGTTTTTAAAAATCAGCTTATTTTGATAGAGGTATTGTCAAACTTCAAAAAAAGGTGTTTTAAAATGTTAGAATTTGACTTCCCTGGTGTGTCTAAAAGCTTTGTAAGTCTTCCCCCCAACACACACAAATACCCTAAAATACATATTAAAAATCATACTTGAATAAAGAAAAATTATTTTGCAGATGTCACCTATTGGTTGTCTATTTTAATTAGGTGGGTTATGGAGTTTGAAACTAAACATAAACAGTTCCTCACAGGCTGCCCGAGTTTAACTATCTTGTCCCATAAATATGGAAGCCTCCCTAACAATAATTGGGCCTCCCTAATACCCATATGGATGCAAACATTGTAGAGAGGAAATGAATTGTAAATTCTGGGAACTGAACTGAACCATACTTCCATTTGTACACACTCCCAACCACAGGATTTGGAATTCAAACTGTTGTTACAAACCATTTTTGTTAATTAGACACTTCTTCATTTTTCACCTTCACAAGTAAAGTTGTGAGAAGCCCAACGTTCGCCTTGCTTATCTCCAATTCCCACTTGGCAGGCACTGTAAAAAACCAGCTCCCAAAGTGCTGTCATATGCCTGGAGTCTCCAGCTTGGCACAGCTATCAGCTTTGACCTCAGGGAATTTTCATGTGCAAGTCTTCCGGTGGTTTACCTCTGAGAGTTCTCTCTAAATTGAAAGAGCGCGAGAGGGATGAGTAAAGACAGGAGCTCAGCAAGCCAGGTTTATTTTAAGTGGTTCACAAAAGCAGGTCTCTTGCAGGACCACGCTGCCACAACATGGTCTCAGATAATTACTCTTTACAAAGTAATTCAGGAAGAGCAAGGCCAATTAGCTGAACAATTAAAAGATGTACTAACAGCACAATACACATTCATCAGAATTAGCACTCGCAAATGTTTCTGCTCTACTACATCAATCAAAGTGTAAGCAATATAGATCTTGGTAGTCATGCCCTTGACTCTCCTTACATACTATCTGCTCATTGCCATAGGGCCCCAGAGATCCCTGTTCACAATTCAGCCACCAAGTATGCACTCTCTCAACTCCTAGTTTGTATACCGGTCATGCCTGAATCTGGAAACATGCAAAATTCTTAGTGTAACTAGTGTGAGCTAAATTATTGACTACATTTTTCTAGATTCCAGGCAACCTTAATATTTGAATTTTGTCCTGTGTTCTTTTCATGGATTTTCCTGTGATGTTTTCAGTTACTGTTGATTTGAAGTGTTTTCTGTTTTCACTGTGACAAGAAGCTGGAAGCTGGCAAAATATGTATCTCCTAAGATCTTTGGAAACTGAAATTAATCATTTTTGAAGATATTTGCCTATTTGTTCTCAGGTTTGTTGTCTATGCTGACGTATTCCCCCTTCTTTTTAAAACTATTTCTGTTCTTTTTTGAGATTATAATATAATTATATAATATCCTCCCTCCAAACTCTCCCATATACCCTATCTTGTTTTGTTTCAAACCATGGCTTCTTTTTTCATTAACTGTTGTTTTACACACACACATACACATAGAGACCATTTTAATACATAAGTACAGGCCACTCAGTCTTTGAAATATTACTTTTGTATGCTTTCATGATGAACCGTTTCATATTGGATGAACATTTAGTAAGATTTTACCTTGGAAAGACTGTTTCTCCTGCTCTCACATTCCGTTGTTGCTTACAGTTCTTTGTGTGGTGTTGAGACCTTGTGTCCTTTCTCTTACTCATTTTGGTATGTCCCATCCTTCAGCTCATGATTAAGCAGTCATGTTAGTGAGACTTTATGGGTCCAGTTTCTGATATTATAAATCTCAGAGATACAATCTCACAGTAAACTCCCAGTTCCTCTGGTTCTGACTACATTTCTGGCTCCACTTTCATAATGTTCCTGAGCCTTAGGTCCAAGAATTGTAATATGGATGTATTGTGATTGAGTAAACAAGTGGATACAACTAAAAAAAAATTATATGGAATGAGGTAACCCAGACCCATAAAGAAAAAGATCACATGTTCTCTCTCGCCTGATGCTTCAAACGCCTAATCATCAGACATGAGTACCTATCCAGAGTAACTACAACCAAGCAGAAAAGTAAAAGGGACCATTGCTGGAATGGGAAGAACAGGGGAGCAATTAGAGAAGGGAGCAGTAGGATACAAGTAATTTTACAGGAAAATAAGAAAATGGGGAGTCTGATTAATGAATGGAAGGGGGTACGTAAACAGAAGAGGAGAAGAGTTAATTTCTAATAGTAAAGATGTCTTTTAAAAGTCATAAGGATTTCTACTATTACTAAACTACCTAAAAATACCTATAATGTATATAATGTAATATAGGTAATATAATATAACATATAACTCATAATACATAGTATAATATAATATATGATATGTGATATATTATCTATAATATATGTTGAAAAATAAATAGACATGTATAGTTTAAATAAAATTCTTCTAATTGGGTTCACAATGTTTCCTAAAGAGCCAAAGTCCACATAACAAACCCCACAGGTCCAAGGATGACAAACCGTCTTTTTAGCTGATGGTCAGGGCTGTCCAGGAGACTCCTGAAGCTTCAGAGACCATTATTATTTCTTTTGGTTGCCCCCTAGAGGTACAAGGTAAGTCCCCAGAGCTGAGGACATCATGCTCTTCAGACAAAGGGGAATGCTTCCTCTGTGAGGACTAGCATTAATGGTATCAGAAGGTGTTATGCAAGCTTCCAAAAGGGAGAAGGAACCAACAGCCATACCCAGCTATGAAACCTATGAACCGAAATGGGATAATAGCCCTGAGTACGGTAGTGGCACACATACTTTAGCAGTAACCAACAGCTCTTTAACTGGACTCAAGAGCAGCTGAAGAAGAGGGAAATCCTGTCCTGTACTGGAAACCTAGCTAACTCCTCAGTGCTAGTGAAGTTATGATCTTGGAAAACAGCCTTCAGCTATGCTTTACTAAACCTGAATGATCCCTAACTAACTTCTAAATATTTGTCCTTATACCCACAGAGAAGCGTAATCCTCATGCCTCATCAAGGAAACTTCTCTTTGCAGCACGCAGAGAAAGCCATAACTAATCAAAATGCAGAGCTGCATAGTCTATACTTCCATAATTACAACGTACTGTAGCATTCAATCATTCCTCCGTTTCAGCGTCTTGGTGCAGGCAGTCAAGAAAACCCTGGAAAGCAAGAGGACAGCTTTCTGAGAAGAGAGAGTTGGATTTGTCTCTCTATGTCTCTGTGTCATGTCATGTGAGTAGCGGACCCTGTGCCTCAGAGTCACCTTGCATGGTGACACACTCCTTGGTGACCCTCAAGTCAGGTCCACTCTGTTTCTGTCTTCTGAAAAGTGGCAACAAAGCTAGACAAAGATACTACCTCTCTTGTACCTCTAGGGATGAAAACGGTTCTCATATTATTTGTGTAACCAGATTCCCATGTTGGTGTACCTAATTTTTCAGTACATCCAGACATGTCTCTTCCAAGATTGGACACTGACATTTAAGCCTCCACAACTCTGCTTTATGGTCCTCCCTGTAGCGGACTCTCCGGATTAATGATACCAAGTAGAAAGGCTGCGTTGAGAACTGAGTATTGGTCCCATGCTTCTAGACCCATTGCAGCCGCCGGAAAAAGCAACTCACAGTGTCAATTTCAACACCTCACCACAGAAGTTTCTGATTCCTTCAGGCTCTAAACGCTTGGGTGACTTATCAACTTCTGCTCCATAGAACATCTTTGGTGAAAAATGGGAGAAGTGCTTTATTATATACAAAATGTATATATAAAGTCCTAAGTTTTTATGGTGATTGCCTAAAATTGCCAAAATTATCCTTATAAATTTTGGCTGTAGATAGATTGAAAGATATTTTCTTTTTTTTTTCTTTTTCAATTAATTTATATTTTATTAATTACAATTTATTCATTTTGTATCCCAGCTGTGGCCCCCTCCCTTGGCCTCTCACACCCTTCCTCCCTCTTCACCTCCCATTTCCCTCCCACAGTCCACTGATAGAGGCAGTCCTCCTCCCCTTCAATCTCTTAGTCTATCAGATCTCATCAGGACTGGCTGCATTGTCTTCTTCAGTGGCCTAGAAAGGCTGCTCCCCGCCTCAGGGGGAGGTGATCAAAGTGCCAGCCACTGAGTTCATGTCAGAGACAGGCCTTGTTCCCCTTAGTAGGGTATCCACTTGGAGACTGAGCTGCCATGGGCTACATCTGTGCAGGGGTTCTAGGTCATATCCATGCATAGTCTTTGGTTGGAGTATGAGTCTCAGAAAAGACCCCTTTGCGCAGACTTTATAGTTCTGTTGGTCTCCTTGTGGAGCTCCTGTCCTCTCCAGGTCTTTCATCTCCCCATTATTTTCAATGCAGAATTAGCCAGTGTATCAGAATGTCATAATGGAATTGTAGATTTGTGACATTCCATGAGAAATGGAATGTGTTTTTTAAGTACTTTATTTTGAAAATGAAGATCATAGATATAGATGGATGGGTAAGCAGGGGTGTATATATATGTGTGTGTGTGTGTGTGTGTGTGTGTGTGTGTGTGTGTGTGTGTGGTTTAGGTTCTAAACAAAGAGTTAAATTCTCATAGTTTAAGAGTCCTTCTGGGGAAATTAATGTAAAAATTCTGTTTACATCTAAACAATATTTTAGCTTTTCTCCTGTAATTACGGAAAGAGGAAGAGAGGGGAGGAAGATGGGTGGAGAATGAGGTGGAGGTAGAGAAAAAGGAGGAAGAAGAGTAGATAAACGAAGATGAAGGAGACCCGTAGGGAAAATAATGGTGTAGTTTCATACATGATTTACTCAGTATATAAAATATATTTTAAGATAGTCATGGAGCTGGAAAGATGGACTCTGTGCTCTTCTAGAGGTCCTGAGTTCAATTCCCAGCAACCACATGGTGGCTCACAACCATTTATACTGGGATCTGATGTCCTCTTCTAGCTTACAGGTGTGCATTCAGATAAAGAACTCATAAAGATAAAAATAAATAAGTCTTTTTTTTTAAAGGAGAGTTACTAATATATTATGATTGACCAATGTCTTAAGTTTCATTTTATAGCTAAAATGAAGTGGATTTCCCAGCCTGGAAGGCTGAGTGTAGCTTGGATCTTGGGCTCTACTCATAATCACAAGCAACAGTTCTTATCTCTATCTATCTATAATTGTAAAAACTGCTTTGACAAAAACTGAGTCTCTCTCATACCCCTGTAGCTAACCAAATATAATGAATTGAAATGGGAAAACACAAAGAAATATAGCATCATATACATTTAATTATTCATAATTACACACACCTATTTGGTTGTGGGTCTATAATTGGACACTAGATAGTCATGAAGACTCATCATCGCACTATGTATAGACTTTGTGCAGATGTAGGAGGGTTTCTTGTTATCTTAATCCTTCCAGCTGACCATTCCATTACTATTACAAAGAATAGTTCTTTTAGCATAAACCTTACCTCACCCACAGTTTTTTGCCCAAAATAATATTTCCTAAAGGTCAACTTTGCCCAACATAGATAAACATTTTAATACACACAACTGTTCACTAGTTTATAAACTGTAGATTAAGGAGGGAAGTTGTTTTACCCCGGAGTTTTACAGTTTTCAGCCACGGTTCAGGTAGGTTCTGCTTTCTCTGGGCAAGGAGAGGCATGACATCGATCATGACAGAGAAGGGGTGCTCACTGCTCTCACACTGAGGAAGGCAGAATCACATATGTCCCTAAAGGGCGTGCCTCACTAATGTCTTTAAGTTTCTGCCACTCTCCAATTTTTCACCATCCGCTGACCTCCACACCTTCAACACTGAGCCTGTGGGGCAGAGCTCACACCTAAATCCTGTAAACTCTGTATTTTAATGATTCTCTTATAAAGTACAAAAAGCATAAAGAGTTTGAGGACCAAGGGCAAGTGACCCTCAGCACCAGCACAAGCTATATCTAGGAGGGCTTAGTAGCTGTAACAGTTTTCTTTTGGTGTGGAATGTGTCACAAACGTATGGGATTAAGACAGCATGCTCTTATTTGTCCTCACGTTTTCTGTGCCATCAGTCTGGCACAAGCTAATTTTTCTTTTCTTCTGTGTCCTGGCAGCCTGATATCAAGGCTTCAGCCAGCTGCCTTTCCGTGTGGAAGCTCCACAGGGAAGAAGGGATTCTCAGCTCACTCCATCCTGGCAGATATGTTTCCTTTGGGTTTTATGACTGAGATCACTGGGGCTGTTAGCCAGGTACAAACCTCCACTCCTTTATCACCTGGACACCTACACAGGCAACTCAGAACATGGCTTCTCCTGTCTTCAAAGTCACCAACAGAATTTCTCCCAGCAGGAAGGTGCATTTGATGACTGGTTATCCTGAATAGGGCAGACATACTCAGATAATATTCATTCGGTCACGTTTTCAGAATTATTTCACTTCCATCAGTGAGGTATAGAGTGAATTCAACATAATCACAGTCCTTCCCACACAGGAAATACAGGATTCTGTACTACAGGTATGCTGGTCTCAGACCCTGAGGTTTGAATGAAAATAAGGACATGACTACTCCAAAGTATGACTTAAGAGAAGGGTTTTATTGTAGATAAGAGGTACCATACAGCCAGAAGCATCTGCAAGGGTTCAGACCGAACCAGGACATGAAAGTGATGGGGATAGTGGGAGAGGAAGAGAAAAGGCCAAGTGGACTAAGAGAGGAGCTGCAGAGCAAGAAATAAGAGTAAACTAGCCAGGAGCCAAAACCCAAAGGAGCACATGGCCAAAATGGCTAGATTATAGAAAATCAGAAGTTGTGGGAAGAGAAGCTCAGCACCATAGTTGGATGGAGGGGTTTAGGGTAGACGCTGGGACAAGAAGTACTGGAAGGAGCCACTGGTACTGAGTCAGCTCTGCCTTTGGTACCTTTGGAACCTGACAATCTTCTCACAGTTCTGCCTATTTCAGTCTCTGAATGTGACTTCACCATCAGAGTTTTGATTCATCTAGCATATGAGATTATACAGGTGGCTAAGATAACTCGTGCTCTAGAATTTATATGAAATTGTCTTGTGTGTGAACATCCCTCGTATAAAAGGATGTGCATGTATGCCCACAGGTAATAACATGTGTGACAGGCCTGTGAATGCTGGAGGACACCTAAATCTTTCTCTGGAGCTTCCCAGCTCAGGTTTTGAGACAATTCACTGAGGCTGGCAAGCCAGTGTGACCCAGGAATCTATCTGTCTTCACCCTTTCCAGGCAGATTGATTACAAGTGCTTACTTCCATATTATTTTATGGCTTTGTTGTCAGTGTGGGTTCTTATGATTAGAACGGAAGTCCTAACACTTGCATAGCAAGCACTGTAGTGACTAAGCCATTTCTCCATGCCAAGCTGCTGGCTTTTTAGTAGAACTATCCATAATATTGGCAAGGGATGGGGAGGGGTGGTAGGAAAACTGCCTTAGAGATTATAGTCTTATGATTAAGCACTTTAAAAAGGCTACTCACCAGTTAAAATAAAGTCAAATGCCAGTGTCAGCAAATACAAAGTAGATACTGAGTATCAACATTAATGAGTATCTACATTAAAGGAGTATTTTGTCTCTAAGATGTATTTATTACCTAAGAACTTATTCATGTACCTATTTTCTTTTAGTTTTGTTTAGCATGGACCAGTTGAAGACCACAATGAATCAAGACCATGTTTCTGCCCTTCATACTGAGATCTCAGGAGTAAGCATGCTGAGATCTCTATGCAGATAATTGAATAAAAAGAATCTTAGACTTCTTCAAAGCAGGGGCTGTCTCTAACATGAACTCAGACACCTGTTCTTTGATCACTTTCTCCTGGCGACAAAGCCTTGCCAGCCCACAAAGGAAGAGGATCCAGGCAGTGCTGATGAGACTTGATAAGCTTGGTTCAGATGGCAGGGGAGGAGGACTCCCCCTTTCAGTGGACTTGGGGAAGGAGATGGGGGGAAGAGGGAGGGATTGTGAGCCCAGGAGGAGAAGAGGGAGGTGGTTACAATCAGGATATAAAATGAATAAACTGTAAAAATTAAAAATAAAGACAGAAAGAAAGAAAAAAGAAAACATAAAAGACAGAATGCCCAATTCAAGTGGAAAGGTTGAAAACAAAGACATCTCTGCTTTTTCTCTCTTTTCTCTCAGTCCTCATAATTACCAGTTATCAAGGGAAATATTCTAAATATACTTACCTGTCCAGGCCTCTCTCACCACTCCAAGACGTGCTATTTTCATGACTTAGTTTCTGATCTATGTGAGTTTGTGAGTGTAACTTGTGAGCTGTACCTGGAAAACTCTACAGAAAGATGAGGCAGAGAAGGCAGCTTCAACACTCCAAAGCAAAGAGAAATTGGATGGGTATGTGAGGCCAGGCGTTCTGGCTGTCAAAATAACTAGGTTAATTCAAACAAATATTTACTTATTTTTTTCTGAATTAAAGTGGAGACAATTAGAACAAAGAATGCATGAAAAGTTTCTATCAAAAAGTAAATAATTAAAAACTGTATTGCCATTTTGTTCATTCAATTTTAATTTTATTAGAGCCAATTTTCTACTAGCTTGTCTTAAAAGAAACCATAATATATTTATTTAGCTATATTTTTGAAAGTATGTTCCAGTGTATTGATACTTCTTTGAGGGAAGGTGAAAAAATGGAATACATGTTGCTTGAAGCAATGGATGTACTCTCACTAGGTACTGCTAGAGGAGTCATAGTAAGCATTGTCAACATAAAGGCTCTAAATACATCCTACATGAATAAAAGTGTGTTTTCTCTAAATCTGTAAAAATTTCTGTCCCCTCCAGCTCTTACTATTTCCCACTTCCACAAGGAGAGCAACAGAACAAGATAATTTGAACACAGGGTACTTCCCAGAAAATCATACTCCAACCAAGGACTATTTGTGGAGATGACCTGGAACCCCTGCACAGGTGTAGCCCATGGCAGTTCAATGTCCAAGTGGTTTACATAGTAATGGGAAGAGGGACTGCCTCTGACATAATCTGATTGGCCTGCTCGTTGATCACTTCCCCCTGAGGGGAGAGCAGCCTTACCAGGCCACAGTAGAGGACAATGCAGCCACTTTTGATGAGAACTGATAGACTAAGATCAGAAAGAAGAGGAGAAACTCCCCTATCAGTGGACTTGGGGAGTGGCATGCATGCAGAAAGGGGAGGGAGGGTGGGATCGGGAGGGGAGGAGGGAGGGGCTTATGGGGGGATACAAAATGAATAAAGTGTAATTAATAAAAAATTTAAAAAAAATTTCTGAAGACAAGTTTGAAAATACATTTGAACAGTTTGTAGCTCTGAAGCTTGATGGAGATTTAGCCATAATCTCAGTTCATAACCAGAACAAAGAAAGCTAAAGATAATACAGATAGAGAGAACCAACAGGAAGATGCAGGTTTGATCTGCTTGCACAATAGACATGCTTTTCCTTATGGTTACTCAGAACAGTAAATATAAGTGTCAATAAGATTGAAAGAATTTTAAAGTACTGGTTCAGTCTAAGTAAAGCACTTGCCTTGAAATTTTAGAACCTGAGTTTGATCCCTAGAACATATGGAAAAATGTAATTATGTATTTGTATGTAAATATATATTTGTATATATATGTATATATGTATGTACATATATAAGTATCTATGCATATATGTACATACATGTATATGTATATACATATGCATATGTACATATACATATGCATATGTATATACATATATCTATATATGCATATGTATGTATGTACATATATACATGTATATATATGAATGCATGCATATATAAATATATATGTATATATAGTGAGATTCTGTGTGTGTGTGTATATATATATATATATATATATATATATATATATATATATATATA
>NW_026592548.1:11095340-11128528 GCF_907164565.1 Psammomys obesus
TATATATATATATATATATATATATATATATATATATATATATATACAAGTGGAAAGGTTGTATATATACAAAGGGACATAGCTGTAATCCTAGTTTAGGAAATCGGGGAGACACATGAATCTCTGAGTCTTGCTGGCCAGACAGTCTAGCTTGTTTGATGGGTCCAGGCCAGTGAGCCCCTATCTCAAAGAACAAAGTGAGCTACAGAAAAAGAATGACAACCAAGCACCAAGCATGTCCTCTAAAATCTATCTGCAGTCTTGAGGAAGGGATGTGAGTAGAAGAACATTTAAAGCTAATGACAAGGCAATGTGGACCAAAAAAAGCTTATAACCATTGGAGATTAGTTTCATTGAAAGAAAACAAGGTACCTTTGTCCTGCGTCAATAAAGAGATGGTTTCAAGGTGAACCCACTCCCATGTCTCAGGACAAGAAAATGCAAAACCAGTACAAAGACATTAACTAAAAGAGTTTTGTCTTGAAAGAGAGCCTACTTCCAAAAATAGCCAACTTCTAGGTAGCCCTGCTGAGAAAGCTTCACATAGGAAACTGTGGGTTGATTTCAAGGTTCAAGTGGGAACTTGAACTTCTAGTTCTCAAGCTTTTGGATGAACTTGGCATTGTTCAAGGAATGCTGCTTTTCAGGCACATAGAATGCAAGTTACCAGATGGTGAAAGGAAGGTCATACAGGGTTGCTGAGGAATGCCTGTGAGGCCAGACAATAAGAATCCAGATTCCCTGAAGGAGCCCTGGGCAGGCTATGAGCTTAGCCTTGAGGCTGAAGTCTGTGCTGCAATGCTGACAGCAAGAGCAGGCAGTCATGGTTTGAATCTAAAACGTCCCACAGCAGCTCATGTTTTGAAGCCTTCATCACCAGCTCTCATTGCTGTTTTGAAGGCTGTGTCGACTGTCTTCAACCTGCGGCCCAAAGGTTGCATGTATCCCAGGATAACTTTAAATGAAGCCCAACACATTTGCAGATAGATGATGGTGTCACATCCCAAAAGGTGGACCCCTTCCAGAGCTTTTAGGAGATGGGACCTAATTAACATAAAGAGTCAAGTGCAGTAGGCTGTGGAAACTCACCCCTGAGCCTTCTTCAGCCACTTTGCTTCATCATCTTTGCCAGGTGAACAGTCCAATGTGGCCTGCACAGACTAAGAGAATCTGACTTGCCCACTGAGGTGGATATGACCTTCCAAAACAGAGGCAAAGTCAATCTTTTCACCCTTAACTTCTTTCTGTCAAGAATTTTGGTCACCGTGGCACAAACCCAAACAGTAACGTATGTTTCTTTAGACTGGGAGCAAATGGAAATGAACCAGGCCTGAGCGGATGGGCATGCATAAGAAACAAAGGGTGTGACATTTCCTTTAGCAGAGGAATATTTTAATAAATTATCTTCATAGAATAAGTGGTTTTAAAAATGTTAAAAAATTTAGTAAAATTAAAATTCAAGAAAGCATTTTCCTAGTCAGCCCTTAGAATATATAAGGTCTTGTATATATTATTTCACTCCATCCTCTTAATAATGATACGAGGAAGGAGTTATAATCTAATTTTACAAAATATGGAGACTCAGCAAAGCTTGTGATGGGGGGGCTAACTTGGCAATTTGGAGTACTAGCTACACAATCATGAGGACCAGATATCAGAACCCAGAACACACGTAACAAGCTGAGTATCTCCCAAAATGCCTGTATCTTCAGCTGTGGCAAGGGCACAGACAGGAGGATGCCTGGGGCTTCCTGGTCCTGCCTCGCTAAGACTCAGACTCCAAGTTTAAAGACAGAGCCTCCACCAAAAGGAATGGGTGGGGAGTGAGAGGAGGCTGTCCGGTGCTCTCCTCTGACTTCGTGTGCACCTGCAGATGCACACACTCACAGGGACACATATGTCCACACACATAAATATAAATTACATCAGAGAAAGGCTTCAGATGAAAAGATGAGACTTTTCTTTAAGAAAACACATAGCAATACTTTGTTCTTGATGCTGTTCCGAGCTTCACATTAGCTCAAGCCAGGGTTATATGTCTTGCCACCTCCACTTACAGATACATTACAACCGTGTGGCAGAACAGGAACAGGTGTGCCTGGCTGTGGCACCTTAGTTCCCCCCAGAGCACGGGAGCACAGATTCACATTGCCACCCGCCTGATCCAGTACAGACCCTCCAAGGAACCAAACTTTCCTGTGCCCAAGCTACAAAAGTCTCCGCAGACAAGAAAGCCTAATTAAGGGGTGTGAGACAGCTTATGTGGATGGCATACACTGGAACAGTTTCAGGAGACCAATGGAGAACTGGCTTGCGATGCTGTGAGCCAGAAGTCGGAGAAGCAATCAGTTGCTCTCCGCGCTGCTGCTTAATGCTGACAATAAAACACTGCTTTGCTTGGCGTTTGAGGGACTGTAGAGTATGTCTGTACCTAGAATAGGAAGCACTCTCCTGTTTTTCAGATGAGGAGACTAATGCGAAGAGAGGCTAAGTAATACACAAAAGGCCACATAGTGTTTAGTGTGTAGATTTGCATTTAGAACCAGGAGAATTAGCTCCAAATCCCAACTCTGTCACATCTGCTTTGCCAGTAAATCAGTAACTGGTGACCCATGAGTATTGTTATTCAAATCCACAGGCACAGCACAACCCACAGGAAAGGAAGAACCAAGCATAGGAAAGGAGGGAAGGAGGAAGAAGGGGAGAAAGGAGGAAGGAAAGGGAGAAAGGGAGGAGGCAGAGAATAGACACACAAATAGAGAAAGGGGGCATATTCAAATGAACCCCACAAAACAATCATAACGAAGGAAATAGTTTACAATCTACATACTACTTAACACAGCATTACATCTTTTATGACTTCTAGGTGAATTTATAACTTTTTAGGTTTTTAGGTTTTTTTTTTATATTAGAATGCATTTTTCACAAGTGTTAACAAAGCCAAGTCTCAAACACTTCGAAATTCTCAATTATTAGTTTTGTGTATGTATAGTTGTAATTCAACTTCTCTGCAGCATTTTTCCCACTGTCTGTATCCAGATAACAATCAAAACTTAATGCCGCTGAGCATAATGGGGGTGGGGGAGCTATGATTTATTAAAAAAAAAAAAAAGCCTACTATTTCTCAAATTCTCCTTCTCTACTCACAGATGCCACCTTCTGTCTGAATCTCTGTTTGTAGTGCCAGCTCACCTGAGAGCATCTGTGTGGGGAGAGAGCTCACCTCAGGGGGCTTCCAGAAACAGGCACAGCAAAGGAGAACACAAGTCATGAATAAAGCACATCAACATCTAAAAATTCTATTTAGCAAGCAAGGAAGCTGTTCGGCACAAGGACAGACATTGAAGGCTAGACAATGTGAGGAAGCACTGGTGAAGGAGTAGCCAAGATATTCACTAGGGCCACTCAAGAGCACAAAGGTCTCTGCCAGCAAAAGACTTTGTGTGTATAAGAAACAGAAAAAGAAGACTGAGCAAGACAGGTAACTTGGGGGGCGGGGTAAGTGTTTACGATGTGCAGGTGAAGAGCCATGTGTGGTTACGTGTGTTCATGCTTGTGTTGGACCTAAATTGACTTCCTCACTCCCTCTCCACTTTATTTATTGAGGAAGGATCTCTCTAAACCTGTAGGTCACCGATTCCAGGTAGTTGGCTAGCCATGGAACCCTGGGGTCCCTTGCCTCTGCCTCTAGAATTCTGAGATTACAGGCAGCTGTCATGCGTGCCCAGCTTTCAGGTAAAGACTGAAGAACTGAACCGCCAGCCTTCGGTTTGGGTCAGAGGAATTTTATACACTGAGCCATAAACCCAACCCACAAGGCAGAGTTTGAGCTTTTTGTTGTTTTTATTGTTTGTTTGCTTGTTGAAGTTTATGATTTTGGAAGTTTAAGTGGAAAAGTTAACGATTTATATGGGAAACACCTCTCTACTCCTATCAAATACATTGACAAATTACAGAGAAGAAAGGGAAAGGAAAGGAAGAGGTAGAAGAGGAGAGAGAAAGAGAGAGAGAAAGAGAGAAAGAAAATATTTGGTAAGGAACAAAGACTGAGCTGTTGATGGACACCAGCACACCTCCAGGCTCCAGTTAGATATCCTCAGTGGCAGTCGCCTAATTCCATCCCTAGCCCCATGTGGAGTCTGACGCCTTCTTATATTAAGAAGTTGCTTCATTTTGCTAACACATCTGTTTAATTAGTAACTTGTCTTGCATGGCATGAATTATCAGTGCATATCATGAGTTCCCAG
The DNA here is from genome assembly GCF_907164565.1 of Psammomys obesus. Taxonomy (NCBI): domain Eukaryota; kingdom Metazoa; phylum Chordata; class Mammalia; order Rodentia; family Muridae; genus Psammomys; species Psammomys obesus. The sequence continues at coordinate 11,099,588 of NW_026592548.1, forward strand.
CCTAGGACAGAAAAATTAACTTTTCACAAGTCTTTCATCTCATTTCATCAAATTGCATCTTGATGGATCCCGCCAGTTTGGGGAAAGTAATTTCCATTATCTGATCATCGGGACATTTATTTGTACAGAGAACAAACAAGCTGATCCACACATCCTGTGCTTTGCAGGGACAGGATCCAGCCCGTGTTCTGGGACCCAGGCACCATCTGAGGCTGACTTCTAAAGCACAAGCAACTTCAGGGACTCTGCTCCAACTCACAAGGAAGGTCCCACCAGACATTCTGGCACCATGGATTGGAGAGACTCCTTACACCATAACAGCTAGAAAGTTTCAAATGTTAAATAATCTCTCCAACTTGCCCTGGAAACTCAAGTTGGCTTATTAAAGTTTCTCTCTCTCTCTCTCCCTCTCTCTCCCTTTTTCTCTCCATTTGAGAAAGTTCTCTGGTTCACTGACGCCAGGTCTCCTGTGCTTTGTTACGTCCTTATTGAACAAGTTTAATGATTTGCTGAAGACTTCATCTAGAGGCATTACTGAACATCTCGAGATTAGAAACTTGTGGTGGAGGAGGCTCTCTTAGAATAAATGAAAATATTTTATTCAGCTACTGAGAAGGGTCTCCAGAGATCAAATTAGAAGCTAGCTGTGAAGGGAGATGTTTAGGCATGCTCTGGAATTATTTATCAGCATTTTCTGCTTGTGTGAGAATAAGCAGACATTAAGTTTAAATTAAACAAAGGGGGAAAGAAAACAGGCCTTTTCAGTAATTTAACTGCTAATGATATTTCTGAATTATTCTCAGCTTAATAGTTTAAGTAATTTGCAATGATAATAATTGTTCCTGCTAAAGCCACAATAACATTGTTTTTTTTTTTTAATTTTTTTTTCACTTTTTTTCCTAAGATCAAGCATCTTAGAAAACGTTTGATGGACATGTAACTGCTAATTTATAATGGGCTTTGTTAACTTTAGAATTTGTTTCCTTGTCCTTGACGTGTCTTTTAATTTAATTTAATTTTATTAGATTCGTCAACAACTTGAGAAACAGACTTAAAAGTCCATTAGAAAGGGATAAATGCTTTTTATGTTGTACTTGTTTGTCCTTATTTATAATGAGGCTGATCTTGTGAGTGGAGTAAATGAGGCTCTGCTACTCCTTCCAACATTAACGCGCTTTTCTCACAGACTCACTCAAAACAAGTTTGCTGTTAGGGGTTGTTGGAAAGATGTAAACTGTTAATACCGGCTGCAAGAGTCCCTTAAAATAATTACACCAAACTGTGTCCTAAAAGAAGCCCACAAGACTGTATTTTAAATAACATGAGGTGATGAAGTTCTATGAAACACATTCAGCCTCAATCCTGGTGAGTGAACACTGCACATTATCACAAATAATTGGAAATTGAGACTACTTTTTGTGTGAAATGCAAAGAGCCAATAAACTAGAAACTAATACCCTAGGTGTTATGACTGTTTTCCATACTGAGGAAATGTAAATATATAGCTGGACATTTTGTCAGCCAGTAAATTGTCTTTCTCCTGTCCTAAACTAAGTCACCATATTAATCATGAACATTGAAATGTCCAAAACTGCTAAAACCTCTCCCAACACTCATTATTTCAAAGGTGACAAGCTTGATGGAAATGATATTTTTTCTAGAAATTCATGTTGCCTTTTTGAATATTCTTTATTCAAATTAACTATTTTTAAAGTGGATTTGATTGTCTACTTTCAAAATTTCAATTAACTTATTCCATTGTGAGTTAGAATTAAATTGCACCTGAAAATTTTTAAAATGAGTAGAAAGAAAAGAAAATGGGGGGAGGAGGTTTAAGCTGAGGTTAAATAAGGTTTCAACAATAAAGTGATACTTCCTGGCCAAAGGCAGTGGGAGCAGGACAGGAAGGGTGGGGAGGATAAGAAGTTGAGAAATAAAATAGTATTGTGGGGGTTAGAGCCAACTCGTGTAGACATTGAGCACACACACACACAAACACACACACACACACACCACCCTATTTATATGATTTGAGAGGAAAGTAAATATAGTAGAAAATATTTTGTTTGATCTGAAATGTCACCGATGTTAATGATTTCTGTACGCTTTAACACTTTACAAGGGCATTGTAAGCCTCCTGGAAAAACTTCAACACTTGAGAATCAAATAACTACAAGGTGAGGCATTCAAAATTCAAGAAGGTGAGACAGACAGACAGAGACACAGAGAGATAGAGCACGCGAGTGAGCTGAGAAGTGAAATGAGAAAAGGTTATGCTAATCAACACAAAAGAAAGCAACCATTCAGTTAGAAGCATTGATGAAAACAATGAAATGCACACTAGTTCCTTCGGAAATATTGTCAGTGTTATTCACACACACACACACACACACACACACACACACACAATCTGCTTGCATTTTTGTATGCATTGCTTAATTTCCTGAAATCCTCGAGTCTGGGTTTTCTTTCTATTTTCTCTCTTAGTAAGAGGAGACCTTAATATTCTCTCTCTCAAAAAAAATAAAAAGAAAGAAAGAACACCTTTTTTCATAACAATAAAGTTTGCCAACTCTATTGTATTTGCCACCTTTCAAGAGTATGGACGAGAACCTTGCAGTAGTCTACCAGCGTTAATGACATTGAAATCCTGCCTTCCCATTTCTTCCACAAGCTCTGCTACATGTAGCCTTTGCTTTGTATTTTCTTTTCATGACTCCGGATGCCACAGAGATTCCAGCATCATGTATCACATAATTTGTAATATCACTGAAACTGTATATCATAATTTGTATACCACCATTTATCACCTTAGTAGGAAATGAAGTCTATGGTACCGCCCTTTCATCACCGTGGGCAAAACTGAGAAAATTAAATTAAGAGGGGAAAAAGTCAATTTTGGCCTGTGGTTTTCTTGCTGGGTCCTGTTGCTTTGGGGTTATGATGAGGTAACACAATATACCAGAAGTGTATGCAGGCAAAATATGTTGAAGGCCTGGGACCAAGAAGCAGAATGCCCTAGAAACCTGTTGTAGATAGCAACAGTGATCTAATTAAAAGTTTGGGAGAGGAATTCATTAATTTTAACTATTTTTAAATTCATTTTAGTGAATAGGTCTCTTTGCACCTAATTTTGTCACTTTTTCATAACTTATATCTCTCCTCCAATTTTTAGGCCTGTAATCTAACTACAGACCTCTACAGATGACTAGATTGTTGATTTACACAAGTCAGCACTAAGGGAAAGTCTATGCATTTCATCACTCGACAACAAACTCTCCTTCTTATCATAGAAGATGATGAATCCTTGTGAGTTTAAAGCCAGTCTGTGCCTGATCCGTGCTCAGCTCAAATGTCTGGTCACCCAAAAACTCCTTCCACCTTCAACACTATCAAATAAACAAAGCCTTTCTTTCCTAAAACCACTAACTGCTTCTCTCTTGTGTCTCTGTCTCTGTCTCTGACTGACTATATTTCTGTCTCTCTCTCTCTGTCTCTCTATCACACAGCCTTTCACATGGTGTTTTCTTCTTCCTCCTCCTCACTTTCTGTTTCCTTCTTCTTACATCCCATTCTCACCTTCTCTCTTTTTTCCTCCTCCTTGTGGTACAGTATTCCAAACTCCACAGTCATGACTTAAATTGTTGGAGACAGCTTGATGATAGAGTTCTGTGGATGGTGGCAGCTTCACCTTATATCATTGGGCACCATTTTGCAACACTGGCTAAGTCCTCTTTATTCTCTTCTGTTAAATAACTTCTTCACCTTTCTAGAACTATATTTCAAGGATTAGCATACAATAGCCTAGAGGCCAAATCTAGTCAGTTACTTGCTTTGTAAATAAATTTTAGTGAACGCAGGCACACTTTATTTGTTTATGTATTATCTGTAGCTTCTTTTGTACTTTATGGTGGAAGTGTGTACTTGGAACAAAAGTTGAATTCTTTATAAGGCCAAAAATATATGTCTGAGTCTTCAAACAGAAAAAGATTGTCAGCTTTATTAGACTTCATGATACCTTTTAAGAAATTATATTCCTGGCTACCGAATATTTATAAATATTCGGTATTTATATAAATACTTTATATAAATATTTATATAAATAAATTTATATATATAAATACTCGGAATAAATACCGAGTATTTATCTTCACAAACATTCTTTTTTTTTTTTTTTTTTCAGGTCTTTTCAGTGTTCACATCTACCCAGGTTATACCTGGAGCCTTTTCTTTTTTTTTAAATCCACATGGACTCGAAAAGCTCCTCTTTGTATAGATGGTATCTCCATACACCAGCTGCTCCCCATGCCCGATTATACTTACCCAGTCTAAACATCTCTGCTGTGCTTCTGCTACCGTCCTTTCCCATAGGTACCTTCTACACTTCCAAAATTCAACAGAGCCCAAACTGAGCCCAACGGCTCCCTTGCTCTCCAGTCTGTTCTTCCACTGCCTTCTGTCCTACTGATAAGCACTGCTGTTGCCCAAGCCAGAAACAGAGTTTTCATGATGACTATCATGATTATCACTTGAAGCTTTTCATCTAATATATCAGAACTGTTTCAGTCATCACTCTATAATGTGTCTTCATAATCTCTAAACCAGATCACTCCAAAAGCCAGTTCTTTCTTATTTGAGGGAATACAATTGATAGACTTTTCCCTTCCCTTGTCACTTCCCAATTCCCTGCCCCTCCACAAACATTCAGATGTATAAATTATGAATCAAACTTCTGTTTTCTTTATGAGAAATCTTTTCCATCCTCACAAATTCTTCCAGACTGTGGTGCAGTCTCATTTTAACGTTCTGCAACCCTTCCACAATTCCTGTTGAAACAGTATTTTTTTTTGCAACACATTCTCTTTGTATGTATAAAAATTGAAGCTCCCCTCATTAACATGGTTTACACTTTGTACAATATTGTACACTTTGTACAATATTTCGCTCATAGTAATAGTAATAGGAAGCTCATAGTAATCTTAACTAAGCAAATAATTTATAAGGTTTTTTAAAAATTGCTAAATTGTCCCTACTATGTTTCTGAAGATAATTGAGGAAGGCAAGGAAAATAACTGTTAATTAAATTGTTATTACTTTAGAAGGTGCTGGTGGACTACATGGTGCTAGAACCTAAAAAATAGTAACTATAAATTTAAATTTGTAAATGCAACATGGCTGTGTATGTATTGACATCATATTTTTCATTTAAAACATCATGGTATAACTGTGATATATTTTATATGACTTTTTGTAGATTAGTCTGCTAATTTCACAGTAGGAGCTAAAGTCATGCAAAGTATTTAATAAAACATAGTTTAATAAACAATAGTTAGCCATAATGTACCTCCCCTTATAGAAAACTTACATATCATCACAATAACACTCACTTATTGAATGGATTTCCTCCAAGAAACCATAGCTCATAGAAGCCTTTATTCTTAAGTGGAAACAATGCCAGCCATTTCAAGTACCTAAAACACAAAAACATATTACCTTCATGTTCACTCCAGCTGTCACATGAAGCAGAAGCAGCTATATTTTGACCATACAATGATGACACACTGTGGTAAAATGTGGCAAAATAGAAAGACATAGACACTGGAGAATGTCCATTGTTTAACTGAAAACTCTATGAGGACAGAACTGCTTATTTACACACTTGGAGATACTAGAGGAAAACAAGGAAAAGTCACTGTCAATTAACATGTATGCTTAGTGAGATTAAAGGAGTTTCTTGATGTGATGAAGGTATGTTAGGTCATTTCCAACATGCCTTGGGAACCTATTTTTGGAACTCTAACACCACCATGTCATGCAACAAAGCCATGGGCTTTGGAAAGGAAAGCCATCCGGAGGCCAAATACCTAGCATATGGCATGGAGAAAAGATTGAACCTCTGTATGTTGAAGTTAGATAATCCATGAAGCCCACAATCAACTGTGTTGCATTTTATTTTTAATTAAATGTTCTAATGATAAGATTCTAATCATGAGTTTAGGGTGATATATATATATATATATATATATATATATATATATATATATATGCATTCACATAACACTGTGGTCAAATCTAGCTTCTCTCTACGTACTGTCTCAAGACGTACACCTCCTTCTATCCGTTAGCCAAAAGAGCTTGCCTTTTTTTATGCTTCAAAAATGAGAGAATTTGCTTGGAATTGCCTTCCTAAGTATACCTTATTTAACTTACCATACTCTCCAGTTTTATCCATTTTGCTGCAAATGATACGCTTTCATTCTCCAGTCTGACTAATATTCCATTGTAGATGTTTGAGTTTTCTTTATCCACTCATATAGTAATGAGCACTTATGCTCACTCCATACATTAAGGCTTATGAATCATGTGGCATCAAATATAGCTGTACAAGTGTCGCTTTAGTGTGCTGATTTTATTGAACATGCACCCAGAACTGAGATAGTTGGAATGAATTGTCTAGTATTCAAATAATGAACAATTAATATCTGCACTGTATATGAAACTCAAACAAAATTTTTAAGAAAAATAAATCCAATATCAAAGTAAGGAAATTATCTGAATAGACTCTTCCCAAATGAAGAAAATCAAATAGCCAACAAATTCATGAAAAATGCTCATCATCATCAGCCATCAGAGAAATTCTAATCAAAACTACAGTGAGACTTTCTCTGACCCCAGTTAGGATGGCTGATGAGGATGTGGGGATAGAGGAACTCTCTTGCACTGATGAGAATATAAATTAGCTCGATAGTGCAGAGGGCAAGATGGAGACTCCTCAAACCACGAAGCAAGAAGCACTATAGAAAATAAAAGACAGCCTTCTGGCCAACATTTTATATTGTATATCATAACAACTGCTAGGAAATTAGGAAGATAACAGTTTAAGGGAAGATAGCAAATAATTCAGATAGACTAGAAAGGGGTATATCATTCAATTTTTCCTTCTATTGTTCAGTTCCTTTGTCCAATCTTCCCTCCCTCCTTCCTTATTCTTTCCTTACCTATCATTCATTCTCCATAACTTGGAAATAAATGTACTGAAAATATGAGCATTAAATTATATCACTGAGATACTTTGTGTCATTTAGAAAGCAAAACATTTTAGCAATAATATCATATATAAATCCTTGCACAACAGAATTTCCCAGGAGAGTTGTTTCTACAACTTGCAAACTGCAAAGGGTGAGATTTCTAATTATTTATTAATGGCATTGTTTATTCTATTATATTGGAAAATACATATTTGACATGGAACCTAGTAACACATTGATTATATTTTGAATATTTTATAATTAGAATAAAGGGGGATAAACTGATTAATATTCATGAAAAAGGGGCACTGAGCAGTCTTCAGAGATCCAGGACTGTTTAGAAACACCTGCATGTTCTAAGCTCCTTGGTACCACATCTCTTGACCTTCTATTTTCCAGCCTTTACTTGTGACTTAGCAAAATGACCCTAGTCATTTACATGCTTTCAAGTAATGATTCAGGAGATAAAATCTATTGGCAAATCAAAGAATTCTAAATAAATACTGTAATTTACTGAGAAAATAATATGAGTGTTTGTATCATATTCAGCAATGGAGACAGAAATTATTTATTCTAGGGACCCCCACCACATTACAGTTAAATTATTTGCATTTTGATAAGTGATTTGCATACTAATGTGTACTTATACCCAAGCCTTACTCAAGTTTTCTCTCTATTTTTACCTCTAGGTATATATGATATTGTGTGATACAAAGATATACAAATTTTAAAAGATCTACAAAGTATATTATCTTTTTTTTTTTTGCTTTCTGAGAATTGCTTTGTGTTAGGTTAGCAAATGTTTTATATTAAATTTTATGGATTGTTGAAGAGTCCATTAAGTCTCTTCAACTCTATAAGATTTTTCAAGCACTGATTTATTCATTCTTTTCCCATCCTAGTATTTTGCTTTAGACTTCTATGCCCGTGCAACCATAAAGGAAAACAGAATAGAAATCTTTCTTTAGATTGCAAATTAGGCTTTGCCTATTTGAGTAAATTTTAATCCATCTGTTCATTGCTTGAATAATATTCATCATTCTGATCTCCACAGAGACAAGAGACAAGCTTTCCAGTGTCTAGTCAGATTCACCTACTTCAGGGAGAACAACACACATTTGATCTGTGATCTCTGTGGAGTGTGTGCGTGTGTGTGTGTGTGTGTGTGTGTGTGTGTGTGTGTGTGTGTGTGTGTGTTTATATTAAAATAAGTTGATTCCCTCAAGGGAGTTCTTACATGAGATAAAATATAACTTGAAATGTTAGTGGGGAACAGGTCAGTTCCCAAAGGGAAAGCCTATATCTTCACATTTCCTTATTGGAGAATGAATCAGCTAATTGGAAAATGAGAAGTTATGGGGATTTGAAAGTAAAACAGGTGAGAATATAACTGGTGATGATTAAAGGCTAATTATCTTCAGACCATGATTGGCCACAGGAGGTTATTCTGAGCCACATGAAAAGGGAATGTGGAAGAAGAACAGGAGGGAGAAAACAGGCAGGAGAGCCTACAATTCCTTAAGTCATGTTCACTGTTACACCACAAGCTGGTATTGAAACTATGGCCTCTGAGGCCCAGTTCTTACCTTACACTACCATCCATTCATCTTTTCTTCCAAATCTCTTTAATAATTTGTGAGTTATCATCATGACAGTTTCTGAAGTTTCAAATGTCTTTGTAGGAAACAGAATAGATACAAGAATTACATCCCAAAGAAAACAACTTCTGACACACAATACCATTGCATTAACTTTTCCAGGTAGCTGAACCATGGCAACCTTTTTTGTGGATCTCCTCTTAATTGACAGTTCTTAGACCATCAAGGTCAAGAAAACCTAAACTCACCTTTACATCCCAGGCAGACTCTTAGGAGAAATTTTGAGGACCCCCACAGCAGTGCTGAGTGGATACAGATGGCACAGGCTATGGGAAATACAATAACAGAAGCATCACACCAGGATCCAGGCCTACTAAGTGCTTCCTAGACAGATGGGAATATACCATTGCTTATAGTGAGCGAGCATTTAATGTGTTGGACAGCATGCTTACCTCCTCTGCAACTCCCTTCCCATTGCTGTATGCATGATTCCCTCAAACCCAGTAAGCTTCTACATAGCATTGTGCCAATCTGACTAGAATCAAATGATCCAATAATGGGCGCCAACCCTATCCAGGGACATCAGGCCACTAGAAGAATTTTCAGAATGGATGAATCTGACTGACTTTCTCTCTGTCTCTCTCTGTCTCTGTCTCTCTCCTTCTCTGATGTTAAAAATTTTATGCCATAAGATTCTGCAACTAGCACGTCTTGTAATTTCTGCTACATAAAGAAAGCTACCCAAAGCAGTAGAACATCAATCTGATGAGCAAAAGTCACAAGAAATAAAGAAGGAAAACTTTGATGACTTTCAGGCCCTGATATTTTTGGTACCAAATTAATCAGTCCTCTTGGTGATCTAGTCATTCAAATCTTCATAGTATCATGAGGCAAAACCTTCCTGTTTAAACTAAAATAACTCCTGTCAGGATTTTGACATTCAAAATTAAAATACTTTCAAATAAAGGTTAATGTAACAGGATATAATTTAAGAGTGTTAGCCAGTGGGATTGTTGTCATGGTTTTTCCAACCTACATACCTTCACCATAAAAAAAGAACAGTGCCTCTTCCTTCTGCTGAGCCCCAACATTAAATGCAAGGACAATATACCAGAAAAATGAATTATATAATAAAGCATTTTTTAGTATAATGCAGTGATCATAGAAGCTGGTGGCAATAGACTTAATTCCTTACACTTGAGGTTAATAACATGGTACAGAAAGCCAAGGAAAAGGAGAAGAGGGAAATTTTGTGTGTCAGAATGAATCCTCGGGGAAAGTATAAAACAAGGGGGAAATTCTCATAGAACCGAGAAACACTTCCTTAAGATTTCCATAGCTCCAGAAAAAAAAATATACTAATGTCTATACATTTTTAAATCATTTTCCAGTCATTATAGGTTGGCCAGAAGGAAGGAGAACTTGTTGAGAAAGGAAAGGATAGGAGGCGGCCTTTAGAGACTGTGGAAGTGTGTACAGATGGGCCAGGTGACCAAGGGCCATCCATCTTCAGTCATGGCCTAAAGACTGGACACTAGAGGAAACAATACCATAAGCACTGACCAGAATTCCAATGTTTTCTTATGTTTGAGGAGTGCCTGGGTTTTCTTGACGATAAGAAGGTTACCGTGTAATGCACTCTCATCCATGTCAACTGAGCATCACCTAGAAATTCTGCTCAGGTAAAATCTCTAAAGAAGGAGCCTCACAGAACCCCCCGCAACCATGGCAAAATAACAAGGGACCCTCCTGAAGGAACCATTAGCAGTTGCTGGTTTCTGGGACAGACAGTCTCATTCTCTTCAGTGAAGCAGCCATTGGCAAGTTGCCCTTCCTCCAATAAATATCATCCCCATCATGCTCACACACACACACACACACACACACACACACACACACTAAATAAACTCACACAGTAAGACAAGGAAATAGTCCGGGATTTTTGAGAAGGATCGCAGGGGAAAGGAGATGAGAGAGTAAAGTGGAGGGTAAAAACAATTGAAAGTCATCGGATAAATAAATATATGAAGACCCTCATTAGTGGTTCTCAACTTTTGGAGTTGAATGACCCTTTCACAGGGGATGCCTAAGACCCTTAGAAAACAGATATTTACATTATGATTCATAACAGTAGCAAAATTACAGTTATGAAGTAGCAATGAAAATAATTTTATGGTTGGAGTTACCACAACACAAAGAACTGTATTAAAGGGTCTGAATTGTTAGGAAGGTTGAGAACCACTATCCAGTACAATATATTAATAAAAGGAAAAGGGAGGAAGGAGTCATGAATGCACTATGAGTAAAATCCCAAAATGACTATGATTTATTTGACTGAGTTCTCTTGTTGAAAAATTGTGTAAAGTGGAAATAGAAGTTCAAATGATGAATGTTAAATTTTGTATATTGATGATATTGATGGAAATTTATATTTTATTATACACTCACATTTAAAATGAGTTCATCACTGCCTATGGCTCATTTTAATTATTCAATTTATCTACTAATTTAGGATGAGTATACAAGAGAATGGAAGTTTTAGCTTTATATGCTATGATTTTGCATGTACAGATACTAGAGGCATGTTAAAAACACCATAAATTTGTTAACTTAATAGACAGGACACTGGGATTTAAAAATAAATAAAGAACTCATTAGGAACTTGTATGTCAGAAAGCTACTTATTATTCTTTGCTGGTTCTTTACACAGGCAACTTTTTTTGAGTATGCTTTGCAGTTGGAGACCAGTGGTTTTGCAAATGTGAATGCTACATTAAAGACAAAGGGAGGCTCATTTTAATTAATGGCACAGCACTAACCCTTCCTCACTGGAGCAGTGTGGGGAGAGCCAGCCTTGTCACCCTTCTTTCTGTTTCACAGTATGTTTACCATTCACAGCATTGTCTCAGGAGAGTTCAACGCCCAGCCAAATGCTGACATTTAAGAATGGAACAGAGAGAAACACTCAAGGCCACGTCAGAAATTTGGCTGTCAGGTGTAGTGTTTGAAAGTAGATTTGAGTAGAAGAGTGAAGGTGTGACCCTTTGAAATAAACCATTTAGTGATTTTAAAAAATGTGCATCCACGAACTTCCGTTCAGTCAAAATTCAGAAGTGAGCTCTAGAGGAGACATAAAATCAAAAGTTTCTGTCGCAGTTTTATGTGAGTGCTCAGACCCACCCAGAGTCAGGGAGGATCCCCACAGATTTGTGGTATCTTAAGACCTTTTCAAGCTTACTCTGAAATGATGAACTAGCTGTAGATGCAACAATGTAAAAAAATAAAAAGTAAAAGTAATGCTCACACTGAGTTTTCATCTTGATCAAATTAGATAATAACATGCAGAATCACACTGACTCTGCTAATTACTGAGCAATCAAAATGCTCACATTACAGAGAAGCAAATTATGATCCCCAATATGTTAAAATGCTCACCAATTGTAGTAGTTTCTTTCCTGTTGCTTTGATAAAACACTCTAAAGAAAGCAATTTGTTTTCTTCAAAAGAAACAGAAAAGATTTGTCTTACTTACAGCATCAGAGGGGATACAGGCTATCACAGCAGGGAAGGCAGGGCTGCAAGAGCCTGATTCCTGACCATCAGGAAGCACAAAAGGAACAAGAAATGTCAGGGACAAAACTCCCATGTTGTCCTCAGTGGCATACTTCCTCCAATCCAAGGCTTCATCCCTTAATGGTTCCATAACCTCCCCAAACAGCACCATTAGCTGGGGACAAAGGGTTCACCTATAGGGGTTATTTTATATTCAAACCTCAATACCAATATTACTAAACCAATTACTGAAGAGCTGACTAGAAATACTGGCTAGGACTAGAATTCTGAGCCATGAATCTTTTCATGATCAATGTTTAATACTGGGTGATTTATCATTCTTCTTTTAAAATTAATTAATTATTATTACAATTTATTCACTTTGTATCCAGGATGTAGCCCACCCCTCATCTCCTGCAAGTCCCATTGACCCTCCCTCTTGTCCTCCTATGCCCTTCCCCTAGTCCACTGATAGAGGAGGAACTCCTCCCCTTCTATCTAACCCTAACTTATCAGGTCTCATCGGGGCTGGCTGTATCATCTTTCTTTGTGGCCTGGCAAGACTGCACGCCTAGTCAAAAAGCTGGCCATTGAGTTTATTTCAGACAGACCCTGATCCCCTTACTAGGGAACCCACTTAGAAATTGAGCAGCCTATGGGCTGCATCTGAGCAGTGGTTCTAGGTCCTCTCCATACACTTTCCTTAGTTGGAGTATCTGTCCCTGCAGGGCCCCTGGGCCCAGTTGTTTTTGTTTTTTGTTGTTGTTGTTGTTTTTTGTTTTTTTCTCTGTTGGTCTCCGTGTGGAGCTCCTGTTCCCTCCAGGTCTTTCTATCTCTCCCTTTTTCCACAAGGTTCCCTGCACTCTGGCCAAAGTTTGGCCATGAGTCTCAGAATCTTCTTCAATACCCTGACGGGTAGAGTCTTTCAGTGGCCCTGGGTGGAAGGCTTCTGCCATGGTGCTGGTCTAACTGGATGTCTACATGTAGAAAAATATAACAGACCCATATCTATCATCCTGCACAAAACTAAGGTCCAAGTGGATCAAAGATCTCAAAGTAAAATCAGACACACTAAATCTGTTAGAAGAAAAAGTGGAGAAGCGCCTTGAACTCATTGGCACAAGAGATAACTTCCTGAACAGAACACCAACAGCACAGGCTCTAAGATCAACAATCAATAAATGGTACCTCGTGAAACCGAAAGGCTTCTGTAAAGCAAAGGACACTGTCAACAGAACAAAACAACAGCCTACAGACTTTACCAACCCTACATCTGACAGAGGGCTAAAATCCAGAATATATAGATAACTCAAGAAGTTAAATATCAATAAACCAATTAATCCAATTAAAAATGGGTTGCAGAGCTACAAAGAGAATTCTCAGCAGAAGAATATCGAATCACAGAGAAACAAAGACATGTTCAACTTCCTTAGTCATCAGGAAAATGAAAATCAAAACAACCTTGAGATTCTATCTCACACCCATCAGATTGGCTAAGATCCAAAACTCAAGAATGACACATGCTAGAGAGGTTGTGGAGAAAGGAGGACTCTCCTCTACTTCTGGTGGAATGTAACCTTGTACAACTGATTTGGAAATCATTCTAGCCCTTTCTCAGAAAATTAGGAATAGTGCTATATTAAGATCCAGCTATACTACTTCTGGGCAAATACCCGAAAGATGTTCAACCATTCAACAAGGACTCAACTATGTTCATAGCAGCTTTATTAATAACAGCCAGAATGTGGAAACGACCTATATGTCCTTCAACTGAAGAATGGATACAGAAATTGAGGTACATTTACACAATGAAATTGTGTAATTTCATTACTCAACAATTGAAGGAAATCATGAAACTTTCAGGCAAATGGTGGGAACTAGAAAAGATCATCCTGAGTGAGGTAACCCAGAAGCAGAAAGACACACATGTTATATACTCACTTAAAAGTGAATATTAGCCACATAATATAGGCTAAATATACTAAAATCTATTGTCCTAAAGAAGCTAAGCAACAGGGAGGACCCTAGAGAAGAGGCTGAAACCTCATTCAGAAGAGTAAACAGGATTGACATTGGAAGTAGAAGAAGATTGGATGATTTCTTAACAAACAGTGATGGTAATTGCCACTAAGAAAAGAAAAAAAAAATCCTCAAATGGAAAGTGGTGATTGTGAGCGTTTTTATTCAACACGTTTTTTGAGGGAAGAATGGGTAGATGAGATTTGCAGTTGGATCTGAAGCATCAATAAGAAAAAGAGGTGAAAGATAAGGAAATACAGGTTTTAAAGCAAGATACAGGACAAATTTGAAGGTCATAAACACACCATGTAGCTATTCCAGTTTCATTTCTGTTTCTGTGATTAAATATAATGTCATAGAGCAAGTTAGGAGAGGAAAAAGTTTATTCAGCTTACAAATCCTGGATAAAGTCCTTCATGGAGGAAAGATAGAAACCTAATTATCATAACACATTGCACCCATAGTAAAGAACAGAGACAATACAAATGCATGCAGTCGTTTTGCTTGCTCTCAGACATATTTTCTCTCTTTTATACTGCTCAGGACCACCTGCCTGGGGAATGGTGCTAACCACAGTGGGCTGGGTTTGCCTTCATCAATTGACAATAAAGACAATCCTCCTTAGACATGCCTACAGGCCAAACTGTTGTAAATAATTCCTCAGTAAGATGATCTTTCCAGATGACTCTAGGTTGTATCAAGTTGGCAGTAGATAGCAGGCACACGGGAAATTAATAGGTAAAGCATTAAATTAGCAGGACCTTGCGGAATGCCATTACGCTCTATGTAGACGTATGGCAGTACTTGAAGAAAATTTGGAGGCTAAACTTATAAAAGTAACTTATAAAGAGGAGGCTGTACGAACAATGCTCTCGGGATGGTCTCCTGTATCCCAAGCATCCAAAATTGTTGAGTACATAATTCAAACTTAAAAAGTAGCTGTGCAAGTAAGATGAATAATATCCAGTGCTACAAGAAGGAAGATGAGCAGATCTGCTGATAAACTGAGTATCTCAAATATCCTTAAAAATTCTCATTTCCTGAACAGCCTTTAAACTTAACTCCATCCTCAAAATGTTTTTTTGGCTAGGCATGGTAGCAAGAATGTGTAATCAAAGCACTCAGGGGATTAACGCAAAAAAAAAGTGTGATTTTGAGTCCAGCCTGGGCTACAGTGAAGGATCTCAGTAAGCCTGGGCTAGTAGCAAGACTTTGTCTAAAAAACAAAACAAACAACAACAAAAGCTTTCATACTATTTTTTATAAAAGGAAAATTGAGTATTTTGTGATCAAAAATGTTCCAGAAATTACTGGATGTACAAATATTTCTCACTCATTTTTAGAAAAAAAATCTATTACTACTGATGACTTAAAATTCCTAATAATTTCAGAAATTTATTACAAAATAATTTCCTAATAGGAACTAGTAATAGATTCATCTGAATTTTGAGGAAATGGAGGTTTCAGAGTTCTATCAGCTGTTAGTCTTAGATTTGCTAATCTTATGTACACCCACAGGTTACAAGTTTTCTTAATTTTTTTCATAAGCCTATGATTTGTGAAGCAGTTGATATTAATTTAGCAATTATCTGCTTCCAAGCCTGCATCATAATTGGTGCCTAAGTAACAACTGTTTCAAATGGAGAGAGAGAGGGGGAGAAAGAAAGCTACAATCATCGCTTGGTTGTGTTGCCTGACAAACATAGAGGAATTAATCTATTTTCAGTGAATATTTTATTAAATTAATTTTCAGAAATATGCACAAATCACACTTCTTATAAAAAAGCTTTTTATGTGTGACAGTGAAATGTAATGAATTGTACTCAAGGCCAGATATTAGCACTGGCCAAGGTTAGATAAATAAATTGCTGTTTTATTTTTATTTTTTATTTTTTTACTCTCCTTTTTCTTTTAAATGCAAAGAAATCCAGAAGACGGGGAATTTGATGAGTGAATGGACTCAAGCATGTTCATCATTTCAGGCCCCAGAATGTTCTATTCACTGCTCACTTTTTGTAGGATGTGATGGCATAAAATGTCAGTTTTTGGTGACTGACAGGGCAGGACAGGAACCTATTCGGTGCTCTTCCTAATAATGAGTTGTTGAATAAAATTTCGCTCCCAAAAACACTTGTATTATTTATGTTTGTTTTTCTGTGTGTACATTTGTATGTGAGTGTGCACATAAGCAGATGCAGGCATGCGCGGAGAGCAGACACTAAAATCAGGCGTCTTCTGTGATGGCTGAGACTAGGCCCATGAACCCAGAGTTCACCAATTAGGCAGATTGTCCCAATGGGTCCTCAAGGTCCCCTTGTCCCTACTGTTCAGCATGAGCATTATAGTAACCTGCCATTAAACTGTTGAACTAACAATTCAAACTCAGCTCTTCATGCTCACATGACAAATGCCTCATCCACCAGGAGATGCAACTTCAGCCCTCCTCCTTTTGTTGTCCTTTCTCTTAACTTGAATTTCTTACATACCCATTCATATATATAATTGCCAGCATGTATTCTTTATATATAGTGCTACATAGGTTTCATAAAGACAGTTTTATACATTTTTTTTTTCAAATATTTTGGCCTTGCTCATTCCATCTACTCTCTTACTCTCCTCTCTTTCTTCCTTCTCCTGGTCCCACTATTTCCTGACTCTCCTTTCTATATTTTCTCTCTCTCTCTCTCTCTCTCTCTCTCACACACACACACACACACACACAATTACATAGGTTTCCATATGCCCTGTACTATACCTGTCCTACCCTTGGTTATGTTTTTGGCTCCTAACACGCCATGGATCTAAGACATGCTCATTCGGTTGTTTCAGTAAGTGTTTAGAATGTGTGTGCCCTGTCTGATACACGGGAGTTATAGCAAATCAACTTACTATTCATTATCTAACATAAAGGGGATTGAGCAGCAAATCTCACCTGAAGCTTGTGCTGCCGGGTGCCTCGTCTCAGTCCTCTCTGAAGACGTCATACTTCCTGCATTTTAAGGTGTCTTCATCATCAGTAATTAATTCACGAACATAACGGTATCAAATAATCTCCCCACTTCTTCATAGTAGCTGAATCACATTGTTTTCATTTGCATTCATTCACCCACCACCTGTAAATTCATAATAGAGTTGAACTTTACCAGTGTTTTTGGTATACACACAAACATATATACATGCATACATACATACACACAAGACACAGTAAGCATCTTGCCTTTGGTTGCATTCATAGCATATGCTTCATGCACTTAAATTCTGCTTATGGCTCTGATGTCAACAACAAATGGTATAATGAAAGGAACACAGTGACTGTTACTGAAATTAGGTCAGCCATCAAGGAATATTCTAAAGCAAGCTTATTATTTATCTTTCATTAAAATTGTTATGAAATTGAAGTCATGGCATGATTCAATTTAGTATGGCACAGAACTATTGATCTTGGTTTTTACAAAAAAAAAAAAAAAAGTCCTTTTGGGCTTAAGCTCTACACAGAAAAAAAAATCAATTTGTTTAAAGTGCTTCCCTTTGTACCTAATAGCTCACTTGTGGGGCACTGAAATTCTGCACATGAACGGGCCACAGACTCCACGCCATCACAGGAAGTTTAGTGTAAACTAAAATTAGAGCATCATGGCAAAAGCCTAGAGGCCACAGCCATTCCCCAAAACACTTCAATGTCAGTAATGATCCAGAGAAACATTTACAGCTGCACCTCAGCACTCACAGGCTGTCACAGACGGAAAGTATCTCCACTCCCTATGCCCTGCACACCCCCTGGCCCATACACAAAGCAGTCTAAGCTGGAAGCTACATACTGAGAGAACTGTGGTTCTTTGCACAGGCTGGAGACATTTTACTGTAGTTTTAGAGGTGTTACTTACTGGTGAACAGATACATAAAATTGTCCAATTACTTAACCTCTATAGACTAATATTTTTTAATGTAAGTTTTCTTATAAAATTTGAGTATAAAATGATTCTGCTCTATCAATGGCTGCAAATATACTTTATAAGCTGCATTATGATATGTGTTTTAGTTTTGGTTGCTTTGGATAACACAGGGCTTCATACAGTGCTTTATTACTGACTACACGCATACTTTCTTTGTTGAAACTATATGTATTTTATTTTCTGTTGTAAAGGAAGGGACCGAGGACTTTAAATAAGCTCAGCAAATGCTTTACTACTGAGCTACATTTCCAACCTTGAAATATATTATTTAAATGCTGGAAATTAGTTTTCATTTTTGTTTTTTTAAGAGTGGTTATATTAGAATTTCTTTTTTTTTTAATTTTATTTTTTCTTATCAGTTACATTTTATTAACTCTGTATCCCAGCCATGTCCCGATCCCTCATTCCCTCCCAGTCCCTCCCTCCCTCCCTCCCTCATCTCCACCGTGCCCCTTACCAAGTCCACTAATAGGAGGGACCTCCTCCCCATTCATCTGATCCTGTTTTATCAGGTATCTTCAGGACTGGCTGCAAAGCTCTCCTCTGTGGCCTAACAGGACTGCTCCTCCCTTGGGGGGTGGGGAGGCCAAAGAGCCAGTCATTGAGTTCCTGTTAGAAATAGTCCTTGTTCCCCTCACTATGGGAAACCAATTGGTTACTGAGCTACCACAGGCTACATCTGAGCAGAGGTTCTAGGTTACATTCAGACATGGTCCTTGGTTGCATGTCAGTCTCAGAAAAGACCCTGTGCCCAGAATTTCTAAGAAAAGGCAATCAAACAAGAGTTAGGATACCACACAAATATCCTTAAGACTGTAAATTGTATCAACCACCAAAGCATTGAGAGAGCATGTACAATGTTTTTTGTTAGTTCAGAAAAGCATCTATTAATCAAAAAGTTTAATAATTGAGAAATTGGAAAATAATTTCTAAAATTTAAAAAATAAGATTTTTTTCTGTATTTGTCAGTATCTGTCTTTGAACCTCTATTGACTTTATCTGTGTTGGTAATATTTTCTAGTGAAGTTTAAAGACAAGTTTGATTATGAAAAGTAAGAGATTGCTTCTGTAAACCTTGTATTTCATTGCAACAAAAATGTCTTTCATAGTTTGTTTTTTTTTTTTTTTTTTTGGCCTAATGTAGATTTAGTTTCTCTCAGATACCACACAAATTGTATCAGCAGCCTAAAGGTGTTAACAGATTCTCTGCACAGATATAAACACACTCGCTAATAGAATCGAGGAATGTTGCCTTTTGCCGATGATCTGTTCCCATTACATTTCCTCAAAGCTAATTTCAGAATCATTTTCCCATAAAGTTTTAATTGGGAATGTCTCTTCACTGCAGATCTAATTATTTCCTACTATACCATGAACATGACATACTTCCGGCCTCCTATACCCTAAAGGATTTCAATTAATTCTTGCTATTGTGAAACACGAGGACAGTAATTCCTGGACGTTCTACGATGAGCCTAATTTGTATATATCCAAAGAAATGCTATTAACATAATCATATTTTCCTGGGGGCCGAATAGAGGACACAAGTGTGCTGCTGAATGTGAATTCTTACATGACTGAGACTTGTTTTCCTCCTGAGCAGAATTTGGTCAAAAGCTGGAGCAAACGAAGGATTATTCCATTTTCTTATGCATCAGGGGGAAGCCACTAATCTTTTAACTCTAGGAAATAAAGGATGCATTTTAATAAGGCTTTTAAAATCTGAAATTAACATAAGAAAGAAATTAGACATATTTATCCTAACTACATGCAGTAAGTAATTAATGTGAAGCTACATTTGCCCAAATATTCATAATTTTCTAAATAGATCAATAACTCAATAAACAAATTAATAGTCAAATAGATTAGTGTAGACCATAATTATGAAAATCAGCTGCACTTCCACATTAAATACCTGTATGTAGAATAATGACTGAGTATATAGTCACTTGAGTAAGTGTGACCTGCTTGCTTACTGTGGGAATTTAGGCAAAGCTTTAATATTCACAGCATTAATACCTACTATTGCAAAGCTCAAACTGCAAAACAAAACAACAAACTTCACTGAGTCTTGTCTTTGTTCAATTTCCTGTTGCTGTGATAAATCATGCTGATGAAAGGAACTTAGACTTGAAAGTTTATTTGGCTCACATTTCCCAGTTACAGTCCATCCTTGTGGAGAAGTGAAGGCAGCAGGAACTTAAAGGAGCTTTCACTTCACATCCACAGTCAAGAGCAGAGAACAGTGGATTAATGCATGCATGTCTCTGCTCAGCTCTCTCTCTCTCTTTGCTCTTAATACAAGCCAGGATCCCTTGCCTGGGGAATGGTGCTACCCACAGTTGGCAGGTCTTCTGAGCTCAGTTACCATAACCAACAAAATCCGCACAGACATTCGTATAGACCAACAATATCTAGACAAGCCCTCATTGAGGCTTCTTTCTCTGGTAATTCTACATTGTGTCCAGATGACAATTCAAACTAAGCATCTCAGGTTCCTTGTAATGAGTCCCTAGTGGTTCTTATTTCACATTCAACTTTGCTAGATGTACGCCTTGGGTGGATCTATATACAGCAGGGTTAGTCCTGACCTCTACTTCCTCTAGGATGGAGCAGAAAAAATCTTGAATGATCTCCAAATGATGTTACAACCCCACTTGAATAATCCCAAGAGGCCATCACGGTCCCATTGTAATCTGCCTTGCACACTAGTGTTGACTGGCATTTCAGACAGATTCCTGGGCCCATGCGACTCACAACCTCAGCAATAAAATCTCTGCACAGTCACTCTCTGGCTTTTCCTTGTCTCCCTGTTTTCTGTTCATCTTTTTCTCATGTCCCTAGAGGTTTCACTTTGGTTTCTAACATTTCATTCCAGCAAGAAATTCTTGTCTACAGTTAATGCAGATCTCCTTGTACAATTAAAGTGCCCTTGCTCTCTTCTTTCAAACTGGTGTGTCTAGGCCGATCAGCATGATATGAAAAGTTTTGTACCTGAACATTAATAATAAAAATATGCACACAAGTTCAATGTACTGTAATTTTGGCATTTCTAAAAATATAGCTGGAAAGCTATCCTGTTGGAAATAACTTTTAGAGCAAGATAAAAGAAAAACAAATAAATAATAAATAAATAACACCTCAATCTGTATCTCAAAACTTTTCTTAATTAGAAGTTCTAACTTATGTGAAATCTAAATTCATTTGTCACCAACGGAAGAAGGTTTCTCTTGTTCTCGCTCAAAGTGGAGAACAGTTACTACCTGTTTGCTGCAGTTTTTGTCTTTCTGTAAATTCTTCCTTTATTAAAGTATTTTTGCAATCCTGGTCTCTAAGTGAGTCACTTTACTTTTTTAAACATCTCTATCTTCATTAAAGACCTCCAAATTTTTCATATGAGTCTACAAAAGTACTGCAACTTCATAACAAACAAAGCAAGGATAAAAGGCACCTGTGTTCTTACACATCTTACATAGCTCATCATATATCTTACATATATTTATGACCTCTTGCTACTGTGTTGTCAACACGCTTTGTTTTGAATTGCTATGAATAGCAACTCTGTCTCTATTACCATGTCATGGGCTGTTTCCTCATTTAAAGCTTATTAGCTTGATTTATTTCATTCTCATAGATTATTTTATAATGTGTTGTAGTATATCTTTAAAATATTCTTTATTTTAGTATAAAATAAAAGGAGCATCATAAAAAGTAAAGCCTCCTTATATCCCTGCTCTCCACATCTTTCAAAAATGGAAAGCACCAGGTCTCCATGCTAATCCTTCCTTCCTTCCTTCCTTCCTTCCTTCCTTCCTTCCTTCCTTCCTTCCTTCCTTCCTTCCTTCCTTTTTTCTTTCACATTCTTGGCATAGCTAGCTTCACCAGTATTTTATATCCTATTGTCTGAGATTTGCTGGAATTATCTCCCTTTCTGGAGACTCATTCTTACTGTTTATTTCCATAAATAAAATTACAAAGTCTCCCAACTTTGTCCTTTCCGTTGAGAGCTGGTCTCTTGCTCTGAGTCACTTGGAGTTAGAAATTACACAGGCAAGGATAGGTGACCACCTGGACAAGTCAACACTGAAGGAAAAGGCAATGTTCACCTTAATTAAAAGTGTTTCGCTCCGTTTCTTTAACTTTCCAAGAGAAGACTCAAAATTACTTTCTGTTTTTCACGCACATTCACTAAGTCCAAATGGATGTCAAATGCCAATTTGTAGATTTTATTCATCCTGAATATGATATTGTTTTTATCCTTTCAACCTGAGCATCCCTAGTCTTAAATCAGGTGTTGATCTTTTGAGTAAGCATACAGTGGATATTAAGCTCTGAATTTTCATGCAGCACACCAACGAAAGTATTGAGGTGCCTTTTCCTTTATGGTTATTATTAAAATTAGATCCTTCTCTCATACAAAACATCCTGACCACAGTTTACCCTCCCCCCACTCTCCTAGGACACTTAGCCTACCATCTCCCTGGATCCACACCCTTGCCATCAGAAAAGAGAATGCCTCAAAGAGACAACCACCAAACTCAACAAAATAAAATACAGTGAGACAAGGCAGAAGCCCTCACACTCAGGCTGGACAAGGCAAGCCAACAGGAGAAAAAGAATCCCTACAACACAAAGAATGAGTCAGAGACACATCTATTACCACTGTTAGGAGTCCCACAAAAACAATGGGCTCCACACTATCAGTTTGCAAAAAGCAAACCTCTGTAGTAACATCAGCCTGTGTTGTTTGGGGATCTCCACAGGGCACCTCGGTCAGCAACTCAACCCAATACAACCCAGTCCTGCCACTGGGAGCCTTGTCTAGCTATGAGAAATGGCCATTTCAGATTAGGATCACCCTCAGAGATTTCAAGAAGTTTCCATAGCACCTGGGATTCTACACCAGGTAGAATTCTAACCATTTTTCCCTGCACTCTCTCCCTCCATTCTATCTATCCCCAACTCGATCTCTCTGGCTCCCATCCACACCCTTCCTTAATCCACTCAAAAAAAAAATCTATTCCATTTTCCCCTCTTAGGGAGATTCATGCATCCTCCTTAGAGCCTTCCTCTTAACCTAACCTCTCTTGGTTTACAAATTGTAGCTTGGTTATCATTTACTTAATGACCACCTATAAGTGAATACATACTATATTTGTCTTTCTGGGTCTGGGTTAACTCACTCAGCATGATGTTTTTTTCTAGTGTCATCCATTTGTCTGAAAATTTCATGATGTCATCTGTTTGAATAGCTGAATAATAATCCGCTGTGTAAAAGTAACATGTTTTGCTTATTCACTCTTCCATTGAGGGACATCTAGATTATTTCCAGTTTCTGGCTACTAGGAATAAAGCCACATGAACATGGTTAAGCAAGTGTCCTTGTGGTAGGATGGAGTGTTGTTTTGGGTATATTACCAAGAGTGGGATAGCTAGGTCTTGGGGTAGACAGATTCCCAAGGTTCTTAGAAACTGTCACATTAATTTTCATAGTGCTGTACACGTTTGCACTCTCACCAGCAACTGAGCAGTACTCGCCTTGTTCCACATCCTCTCCCGCATGGGCTGCCACTTGTGTTACTTATCTTAGCCATTCTGAAAGGTGTAAGATGGAATCTCAAAGTAGTTTTTATTTGCATTTCCTGATAGCAAAGGATTTTAAAATTTCTTTAAGTGTTTCTCAGTCATTTGTGATTTCTCTACTGAGAAATCTCTGCGTAGGAATTGACCCCATTTTTAATTGGATTATTTTTTTTAATATCTAGTCTCCAGAGTTCTTTATATATTTTAGATATTAGTCCTCTCCTAGATGTGGAGTTGGTAAAAATCCTTCCTGTTCTGTAGGCTGCCACGTTGCCCAAATGATGGTGTCCTTTCATTTGCAGAAACTTTTCGGTTTTATGAGGTCTCATTTACTACTGATCTTAGTGCCTGTGCTATCAATGTTCAGCAAGTCATCTGTGACAATGAGTTGAAGGGTGTTCTCCACTTTCTCTTCTATCACATTCAGGTCATTTAGTTTCATGTTGAGGTCTTTGATCCACTTGGACATGAGTTTTGTGCCAGGTAGTATGGATCTACTTACATTCATCTACATGGAGACATCTATTGTGACAAACTTCACTTGTTGAAGATGCTTTATTTTTACCAGTGTGTACTTCTGGCTTCTTTGTCAAAATTCAGGTGTCCATAGAAGAGTAGATTTGTATCTGGGTCTGCAATTTAATTCCATTGATCAACATACCTATTTTTATGGAAATACCTCATGGTTTATATTACCATAAACCTGTTGTACAGATTTCAATCATGGATGGTAGTACCTCTCTGGAAGTTGTTTTTTGTTTTGTTTGTTTGTTTGTTTGTTTTTCTCAGAATTGTTTTAGATAGCCTGTGTTTTTTATTTTTCTATATAGAAAGAAATTATTGTACTTTCAAGGCCTGTAAAAATATGTGTGGTAATTTTGATGAGGATTGTTTTGAATATGCAGATTGCTTTTGTGAGGATGATCAGTTTTACTCTGTTAATTCTACCTATCCCTGAGCATGAGATATCTTTCAATCTTCTGATATTTTCTTCAGTATCTTTCTTTAAAGACAGAGTTTTTGTCATACAAGTCTTTTACTTGCTTGTTTAGGATTACCCCAATATTTTTATATTGTTTGTCACTATTCTTAAGAGTGTTGATTTTCTAATTCCTTTCTCTTCATTTGTATATAGGAGAGCTACTAATATTTTGAGTTACTCTCATATCCTGCCACTTTGCTGGAGGAGTTTATCAGTTCCCTGGTAGAATTTTTGGTGTTGCTTATGTTTGATAGCATATAATCTGCAACTAATGATACTTTGACTTCTTCCTTTCCCTTTAACCCCCTTAATCTTCTTTATTTGTCTTATTGCTCTAGCTAAGAGTTCAACTACTATATTGAATAGATATGAAGAAACTGAACAGCCTTGTCTTGTTGCTGATTTTAGTGGAATTGTTTTGCGTTTCTCTCCATTTAATTTGATGTTGGCTATAAGCTTGCTGTAAATTGCTTCTATTATGTTTAGATATGTCCCTTGTATCCCTAATCTCGCCAGAACTTTTATCATGAAAGAGTATTGGATTTTTGTCAAAGCCTTTTTTGCATCTAATGAGATGATGTTGTTTTCTTTTGTTTTTCTTTCAGTTCATTTTTATGGTGGATTATAATGATTGATTTTTAAATGTTGAACCATCCATGCATCTCTGGGATGAATACTACTTAATTATGGTGGATGATCTTTTATGTATTTTTGGGTTGAGTTTGCAAGTATTTCTGCATCTATTTTCATAAAGGAATTAGGTCTGTAATTCTTTTTTCTTTGTTAAATCTTTATGTGGTTTGAGTATCAGAGTAACTCTGGTTCACTAAGCGAATGGGACAATGTTTTCCTTCTGTTTATATTTTATTGAATAATTTGTGGAGTATGAGCGTTAACTTTTCTTTAAAAATCTGGTTGATTTTTTTTTTGCTAAAACCGTCTAGCCCTGGGCAATTTTTGGTTGAAAGACATTTAATGTCTGCTTCTATTTGAATAAGGACTATATATACCTATTTAAATGCATTGGCTTATCTTGATTGAACTTTACTTAGTAAGTGGTACCTAAGAATACTATTATTATTATTATTATTATTATTATTATTATTATTTTAGATCTTCCATACAGTATGCCATATGCTTCTCTGCATTTTCTCAGTGTCTGTTGTTAGGTACCCCTTCTCATTTCTGATTTTGTTAATTTGGATATTCTCTCTGTTTCTCTGAATTAGTTTGGATAAGGATTTCTCTGTCTTGGTTTTCTGAAAGAAACAAATCTTTGATTCATTAATTCTTTGTAATGTTCTCTTTGTTTCTACTTACTTAATTTCAGGCCTCATTTTGATTATTTCATGTAATCTTTTCTTTTTGAGTGTGTTTAACTTCTTTTTGTTTTTAAATGTATTTATTTTTATTAATTCTAGTTTATTCCATTTGTATCCCAAATGTAGCCTCCTCCCTCAACCCCTCCCAAACCCACCCTCCCTCCCTCTTCTCCACCCATGCCCCTTTTTCAGTCCACTGATAGGGGAGGCCTTCCTCCCTTTCCTTCTGATCCTAGTCTATTAGGTCTCATCAGGAGTGGCTGCATTGTCTTCCTCTGTGGCCTAGTAAGGCTGCACCACCCTCAGGAGGAGGTAATCAAAGAGAAGGCCACGGAGTTCATGTCAGAGACAGTCCCTGTTCCCCTTACTAGTGAGCCCATTTGTAGACTGTGCTGCCATGGGATACATCTGTGCAGGGGTCCATGAATTGTCCTTGGTTGGAATATCAGTCTCAGGAAAGATTCCTGTGTCCACTTTTATTTTTCTCTCCTTGTGGTGCTCCTGTAACCTTCAGGTCTTTCTATCTCTCCCTTCTTTCATAAGATTCCCTGCACTCTGCCCAAAGTTTGGCTATGAGTCTCAGCCTCTAATTTAATACTCTGCTGGGTAGAGTCTTTTAGAGTCCCTCTGTGGTAGGCTCTTGTCCTGTTTCCTGTTTTCTCCCTCTTCCGATGTTCATCCCATTTGCCTTTCTGAATGAGGATTGATTGTCTTACCCAGGATCCTCCTTCTTGCTTAGCTTGTTTAGGTGTACAGATTTTAATATGTTTATCCTATATTACATATCTAATATCCACTTATAAGTGAGTATATACCATGTGTGTCTTTCTGCTTCTAGGATACCTCACTTAGGAGGTATATTTTCTAGTTTCCACCATTTGCATGGAAATTTCATGATTACCTTGTTTTTAATTGCTGAGTAGTATTCTTTTTGTTTTAGAGGTTTCATGTGTTCTTAAGTTGCTAGTATGAAATCTCTCCAATTTTTTAAAAGTCTACGTGCTGATTTCTGGGTTTGTCTTTGTTGGGTGAGTGTTTTGTTCCTCGGTTTGTTTCTTGTCTGGATTCAGTGTGTGATGGCTCTGTGCGACCTCTCTGACCTGCTCAGATGGTGGCTGGTGTGTTCACTGGAATTGCCTGATGGTGTTCGAGGCTGAGGTACAACAATGAATGTGGGATGTCAAAAAAGGATGGTTCATGGGATCAATAGAGAGAGTAGAGAAGATCTGTGGGCAGCCTACCTGACCTTCTTGCAGGCCTGGCTGTGGATTGGGCAGAGGGTGTACAGCTGAAGCTGGTACAAAGCAATGAGTAGGAGAAGGGAGGCCAGTAGCCAATGGTCTGTGGAATCCACAGAAGAGGTAAACAGGAGAAAGGGAGGCTGAAGCTGGCAGTCTGTGGCAGTGCTAGGGTGCAGCCTGAGGCATTGGGTCTCAGGTAACAAAGAGTGGAGAAGTTCTCAGAATTGACATTTTTTTTTCTCTGACCATTGGGCATACACTATTTTGAACAAGGGTTACCTTTGGTTACTCAAACTTACAAACAATCCTATCCTAACAAAACCGTTAGGTTTCCCTGTTGCTATGCTAAAATACCAACCCAAATCAGCTTAGGAGAAGAAAATGTTTATTTCATCTTACAGCTTACAATTTATCAGTGTGGGAAACCAAGGCAGGGACCTGAAGGCAAGAGCCGAAGCAGACAGAGGAGAAATGCTGCTTACTGTATGCTCCTCTTCGTTGCTTCCTTATGCAACCCAGGACCACCTGGCCAGGGGTGACTCTGCCTGTAGTGGGCTAGGCCGACCCACATCAATCATAAGTCAGGAAAATGCCCCCATATACTTGAATACAGGCCAATATGATAGATGCCTCTATCGTATCCCTCAGTTGAGGTTTCTGTTTTCGTGTGACTCTAGTTTTTGTTAAGTTGATAAAATTTAACCAGACTACATGGCATCAAGATAACTAGTCCTTTCTAGTTTGGGGCACTAATGCTTACGTTTTATAAATTACATCAATTTTTAAGTGGTGTGATTATTATTAATCATGTTTATTATTTGTAACAATTTACAGTTAGTCAAAGAACAAAGATTTAACCATATTGACTTTCAAAAATCTGACTTGCTCCTATCATCAGTCCCTGGTAATCCAAACAAAGGCTGTGAGTCTCACAGAGAGAGGGAGAGTGGAAGGGAGCTGAACTGAGACAAACAACAAATGTACTCCATCAGAGTTACTTTCTTTATGGAGAAATAATGAAAAATTATGGTGCTTTAGTGGTTTCTTTTCTGATTCAGTGATGTAAGATCTTAAATGTCAGCTTTCTATTTGTTGAGGAGGAAATTTTGACATTTGTGGCTCAATTTTGGTCCTTTCACATCTACTCCTGGAATTCTAACCTCCCTCTTTCTAACATTCATATGTGTTTTGATCTGAGTTCCACAGTTAAATGTATGCTGTTCTCATCCTTTCACTCCCCATTACTCCTTGGCTGGTGTATGCTAACACACTGATAAATAATGATATTTTTATGCTGTCTGAGTTCTTGTATATTCAAGATCAGCTTTCCCACACATATACATTTGAAGGCAGCTTGACATGCTAAAAATCATTAGTTCCCAGTTTCTTTCCTAGAGTGTCTTGGATGTTTTACTGCTGTTTCTACAACATCAACTTTTCTTTATAGATGTATGAGCCAACTGGACTTTTTATGCTTGAAAGTGATTTGGGGAATATTTACACCTCATATGTCTGGCCAGAGGTTAATGTCTCTGTTATATAGAGAATTCCTATAACTCAACAACAAAATAAAAGCTCTGATTAAAAGTGGACAAGAAACTTAAATGTAGTGACAGTTAATCTTCACTGTCAACCAGCTGGACTCAGAATTTCCCTGTGACTG
>NW_026592548.1:11128538-11233493 GCF_907164565.1 Psammomys obesus
TTAATCTTCACTGTCAACCAGCTGGACTCAGAATTTCCCTGTGACTGATGAAGTATGAGCTGTGAAGATGCTCCCCAGGGAATGTCAGAAGAAGAAAGATCTACAGTGAAGGTGGGTGGGAGTCTCTTATGAGGTGGGGATCACAACAGCATCAAAGTAAAAACAGCCTGCTGTCAGCACTTTCTCTTTGTTTTCTGGCCAACCATGCTGGGAACTGCCCTGCTCCACACAATCATATTGTAACAAGGGTCTGATCTTCTGCAGCTGTGAATCCTTCTTCTCTCAAGTTGTTTCTGTCAGGTTATTTTGATGACAGTACAAAAATAAAAGCAATTATCAGTCACAGACATGAATATATGGACATAGAGATGACATAATATACATAACACTGTCCAACAGGCCCAAGATGTGTGACATCCTGAGTTATCAGAGAAAAGCACTTCAAAGTCAGAGTAAGGTAAAATTTGAAACATTAAATTAGTTGCCGTAAAGCAAACAGAGATTCAGAAAAGTAGCAAGTATTGATGAGGAAAAAGAGATGTTGAAATCGTGTATTGATAGTAAAATCATGAGCATTTTGTAGAAAACGGTAGGGCAGTTACTCAAAAACCTTGTTGAATTAGTATATAATCCAAGAATCCTTCTGAGTACATAATCAGGAGTTTTCAGTGCTCAAAACTTCAACAAATGCTTATTTCTCTGTGTTCACAGCACACTAGAGAAGTAATCAATCTAAGTATCCATCAAAGAATTAAAGGAACTAACTACACACAAAGTGGAATGTTTTACCTTTAAAAGAGAAAAAAATCACTTATACTACAACTAGTATGAATCTTGAGGACATATGGAGTAAAATAAGTCAGTCAAAACAAGGTAAGCATTCCAAGGTCCCTAAAGTAGCCAAAAGATAGAGCAGATCATGAAGTGTTAGTTTCCAGAGTCAAGTAACTGACCCCATGACCAGAAGACATCTTCCTCTCATAGCATCTGTATCAATCCCATCTGAATATATCAAGGACAACTTAAAACCCCCACATCAAAACAAAACCAGAGATCAAATTCCTGCATTTACTTCTTCAATGAATGACTTCATCATCCTCACATTAAATTAGCCAAAAAATCCATCAAGAATCCTTTGTAATTCATTCACCTTATAAAATATATTACCAGGATACTTTTATTTCATCTGAATGCTTCTCAAGTCTATTTTCTCTTTATAACCATGGTAACTGCAGAGCCATAGCAACTACTCTAGTGAAAATTCATCACCTCTAGCCTGAGCTACAGTGACCCCCTCACTGCACCACTCTTTTTGTGCCCGTCTTTGTTGCTCACAAACCTCATCTCTATAGCACAGTGAATATTTTCTGTGTAAGTCTGATTATGTCACCCCATATTTAAAGCTTTCAAATGCAGCTTCCTTGACCTTAAATTCTGAAACTCCCTGAGGCACAATGTGTCTACATCCTGAGCTTACCTAAGTTCATCTTGGAAGTGGATCCCTTCATTCTCTGCATTCAAGAGATGCAGTTTTATTTTGGTATGTTGCATGATTCATCCTACATGTTGCCACAGATATTGAATAAGTGTTCTTAGATTTTCTTCGCACTACATGGCTTCCCCTCTTCATTTAGTTCACTTTATTCCCATTTTTACTACTCACCATCGATCATGACTTTTCGACCACATTGTCCCACCTTACTAACCTAATCAGAACCTACTGTGTTATTTGATTGCTCCATAAAACTCGATTACAAAAATTACAGTTGTAATTTTATGATTTTTAACATTAATTATTATATTGATGCATGCTCCAACCATCTGCATTTATTTCACATCTGAGGAAAAGGCATTATTTAATATGGGAGCTGGTATTAAAAAAATAACATAAGTTGGCTGAATTAAAACACCAGACATCCTGGGTAGATGGTTCAGTAGACAAACTGCTTGCCAGGCATGCAGGAGAACTTGGCTTTGGATCTCCGGAGCCCACATTTAAACTCCAGGCATGGAGGCACACAGCTGTGGCCATAGTGTGCAGAGGGTACAAAGATAGGCAGATTGCTGAAGCAAAACTAAACTGATAAGCGTTGAGTGGGAGTTCCTGTCTAAATGAACAGAGGTGAAGAGTAATAGAGAAGAGATTCCTCATGAATTCCTTGGCCTTCTGCTTGTGCACATACCTACAGGCAGATTGCACATACTATACACACAGACAGAAAATAAAAATAACAAGTGTTTATCTCTTTTTGCTCTGGAAGCTGAGAAGTCCAAAATCAAGGTGCAGCTATGTTCTGTGTCTGATATCTGTCTCCTTTATATGGAAGGTTCCTTCTCATAAGTTTTTACATGGTCACAAGAATAGAACCTCTCACTGGTGCCTGCTATAAAGACATTGATAGCCTCAAAGAAGGCTCTATCTTCCCTCATGAGCTAAGAATTTCCCTCAAAGCCAGTTTCCTAAAGTTGTCACCCTTGGTGTTGAGATATCAACATGAGTTTTGAAAGCAAAAAAATCCAGATCATAACAGACCATCCCTATTTCTCACAATTTGTTCCATAGCACTTGGGGTTTAACATTTGCTCAATAAGTGTACACTATAAACATGCAGGATATGGCCAATAGCACCACAAACCAAGCTGGGCCAAATGGTGCCAAATGTCAACACAGGACTGAAGAATTCATACATAATTTGGTAAAGAACAGGAAACCCAGAAAGACTGGATACCATAAACTGCTCTTGAAAAAGACTTGATTGGTTAGCAAAACCAAAACAAGCAAACAAACAACGATCTGATAGAAAGTAGTCTTGAAAGTTTTTGTAGTATTTTTTTATAAATTAATTTGTGTATGTGATTATGACTGAGTTTGTATGTGAGTGTGCACATGCACACACATGTATGTGGCATAGTGCATATATGGAAGTCAGAAGACCATTTCAAGCTGCCCTCTCCTTCACCATGTAAGTTCTAGGGACTGGACTCAGCTTGACAGTCTGACAGGTCTTACCTGATGAGCTACCTCATAAGACAGAATCGTGCACCTTTTTATGCATGCGTAAGGACACAAAGAACAATAGTGCAGTGGCAAAGTTAAAAAAACAAACAAACAAACAAACATTCAGGGCAACACTGCATGGGTTCCGAGCCAGGGACGGAAGAAGAATTGAACCTGCTTAGGTCATTGTACTTTTTGATGTTTTCTTATGATGAATAAAGTCTAAACATGGTATTAAGTGCAGACAAATAAAAAATATAATAATATGGAAGTTAATGTGAATGTGAATTTCACAGAATGTGTAATAGAAATGAAAACCATGAAGAAAATGGAAATAATACTGATAAATGACAGTCCGATATGTTCCAATTTCAGGCACATCTCTGTCTTGAGGGCCCCCCATTATATCATGACTGTTTGCTATTCTTTTTTCTAGGATCCATTCTATTCTTTCTGATTATGTCTATGCTTAGACTAGAGGGGGAAGAAGAAGGAGAAAAGGCAGGATTGGGAGAGGAGAAGAAGGGGCTACAGATGGGATACAAAGTGAATAAGTAAAAAAAAGAAAAAAAAGAATTTTTCATAATAAAATATCCTTATTACATTTAAACCATTATCTACACCAATTTCACCCACGTTTTGCTTATCCTCAAGAGTTGTTAGGGCCATGGTCCACCCTGTTTCGGCTCATGTATGTGTCAAGAAATGCTAACTATAATTCCTGCTAAAAAGAATATTAGGAAGTTAAGTTAGTTAAAACAAAAGTATTTTTAAACTGTTAGAAAAAAGATAATCAAGAGAGTGGACATGGGGTAAGATGATCAATTCTCATTTAGAATGACAGATGGGATGTGCATTGAACGTATGACAGGGGTCTACTGAGCACATTGGAAAGACTCTAACTAGCAGTGTTTTCAAAGCAAAGACTCATGACCAAACCTTTGGCAGAGTACAGGGAATCATAAGAAAGAAGGGGAGTTAGTCTGATGAGGAAAGGATAGGAGCTCCACAAGGACCAAATATATCTGGGCACAGGGTCTTTTCTGAGACTGACATGCAACCAAGGACCATGTATGAATGTAACCTAGAACCTCTGCTCAGATGTAGCCTGTGGTAGCTCAGTAACCAATTGGTTTCCCATAGTGAGGGGAACAAGGACTATTTCTAACAGGAACTCAATGACTGGCTCTTTGGCCTCCCCACCCCCCAAGG
The DNA here is from genome assembly GCF_907164565.1 of Psammomys obesus. Taxonomy (NCBI): domain Eukaryota; kingdom Metazoa; phylum Chordata; class Mammalia; order Rodentia; family Muridae; genus Psammomys; species Psammomys obesus. The sequence continues at coordinate 11,132,749 of NW_026592548.1, forward strand.
GAGGAGCAGTCCTGTTAGGCCACAGAGGAGAGCTTTGCAGCCAGTCCTGAAGATACCTGATAAAACAGGATCAGATGAATGGGGAGGAGGTCCCCCCTATCAGTGGACTTGGCAAGGGGCACACGGTGGAGAGGAGGGAGGGAGGGAGGGACTGGGAGGGAATGAGGGATCGGGACACAGCTGGGGTACAGAGTTAATAAAATGTAACTGATAAGAAAAAAATAAAATACAAAAAAAAAGAAAATATTAAAGTTACAGTAAGCAAAATATGTTTCTTGATGAAATTTGTAGAAGTTGGAAATATAAAGTAGATAGAGAACAAGTGTGATGGCTTGAATAGGCTCACATGTTTGAGCACTTGGTCTCCAGTTGATGGAACTGTTTGGGAAGAGTTAGAAGAACCCTTAGAGGCACTGTCACTGGAGATAGGTTTCTACCATTTCCTTCCCCTTAGCTCCTCCTTGTAGATCAAGACATGAGTGCTCAAACTATTCCTTTGCTCTGCTATGGTGGACCCTAACACTGCCCTTTGAAATAACAAGCCAAATCAACTCTTTTCTTTCAGAAGTTCCCTTGGATGTGGTGTTTTAGCACAACAGGAGAAGAGTAACTTACTGTCTGCAGTAAGACAGAACAGGGGGGATAGAAAATGTTTTCAGAACTCTGAGAATAATCAAATCAAGCCAATGCTCATTGCAAGTCCTCAACATATAAAAGGCTAATTCTTGGGCTGGCAAGATGACTCAGAAGGTGAAGGGACTTTGTCGCAGCCTGATGACTTGAGATTGATACCCAGAGCCCCACATAGTAGAAGACACACCACAGACACACACACACACACACACACACACACACACACACACACACATCCTACACTATATAAGAGGAATATATATCACTTACAAATAAAAAAGAGTTGTACTAATGGCAAACTTTTAATCAGTGATAATAATAATGCTTTTAAGCAATAAGGAATACAAGGAAAACTTATGTGGGAGAGAGTGGAGGATGTAAAAGAGTAAGTAAGTGATCAATAGAAAAATTTTGCAAACGATTTACTGACAATGAAACATAAATTTTAATTAATCTAAAACTAATTTCACTCTCGCTCTAGATTATATGAAAAAGGCAGAAAGATTTTCTGTTTTTATAACTATGGTGATACTAACTTGCATGTGGCAGGCAACATTGAGCAGTATTCTAATCTTAACAACAAATATTCCTGCACCAAATTTTATCAAATTATAAGCAAATCAGTGTGGATGCTAAAAATTATTATTTTTATTTTTAGTGTAAAATTCCCACTTAAAACTTCTATGTACAATTTATTTAAACTTTAAGGAATACATCAAGGGAAAGAAAGAGGAGAGTGAAGTCATTGATGCTAATTAAAGTGGAGAAAGATGACAGAAGTTATCAGCCACAGTTAAGATGCAGAAATCAGGTTCGCATATAAAATTCAGAAATCAGTTGGTTTCTGTGTGTGTTTGTTTAATCGAGTTGTTGCACACACAAAACCAGCAAATAGAACTCAGTTGTTGAGAAGTGGGCAATGAACAATTCCAACCAAAAAGAAGCTCATCAATGTTGCCCTTGATTTTACTTGCAGACAAGGCATATTTCAAAAATGACAAAAATGGTGGAAATGAGGTCAGAAGCTAAACACTGAAAACCACTCTCCTTTATCAGTAAGAAGTGAGGAGTGTGGACTTGAACATTAACTAACACACTTCTTCAATAAAGTCTTTCAAAAGCTTGATGACTGAAAAATAAGTATTGAGAAATACAGCATTATATTCAGAGATGTTACTGGACCATATTTAGAAATCAGTACAGCGATAGACTGTTCTCCCTGTCCATCCCATCTTCAAGTTCTGATTCCCCAGACATACCCCCGGGTTGGTAGCAGACCACCTGCTGCAGCGTCCTCCTTCCACCTGCCTTCAGCCTCCCTTCCTCACCCAGTCCATTGCCAACACCCAAGGCACTCTCTCCCTAGAAACCCTACCCAGGTTTGATGGAGTCCCAGTGCTGAGAGGTGAGCTGCACAAAAGCTCACATTCCTACCCAGCTATCTCCAGCTGATGATGCTCACAAACGAATAATTAGTTTTCTCTGATGCTGTCTCATTGGATATACGAACTACACTTAAGACCAGGCCCAATGTCCAGCAGTAGATAGCCAACTAAATGAAGTCAATGACATTTTTAAAAGCTTTTCATCTCCTGATAGGACTTCTCTCTCCCTTACAGGTCCTTTACAAAGACATTATACTTTCTGGGTTTGTCTTTATGGGGTATCTGTGTGAGAATGTGTCATCTATGTATGTTTCCTAGGCTTTTTTCTTTGGCTCTGTTTCTTTTGTTCAGTTTTTATGATTTTCATTTGTTAAATTTAATTTAATATTTTAGATGCCTGTTTATGTCCTAAGGATAGAAAGATAGAATGTAGATTTGGGTGGTGAGGATTTTAGAGAAGGATATGGATGGCACTGGGGGAGGGGAATTCATAATCAGAATACACTGTATAAAAATCCATTTTAATAAAAGAGAGGAATGAGTGAAAGAAAAAGAAGAAATAAAAACATCAAAGAGATATTATAAACCCTTTAAAGATTTCTGTTTAGTGAGTAAAATTCAAGGTCTCTAAAGCTCCACTGATCAGTATTGTATTTATCACATGAAGTAATCATATTATAATCTCAAAAATAAAAAAATAAGTATTATTAATTTTTTCTTTTTTTAACTTTTATTAGTTACACTTTATTCACTTTGTATCCCCTCATAAACCCCTCCTTCCTCCCCTCCTAATCCTAACTTTCCTCCCCCTTCTTCATGCATGCCCCTCCACGAGTCTACTGATAGGGGAGGTCCTCCTCTCCTTCCTTCTGATCTTAGTCTATCAAATCTCATCAGCAGTGGCTCATTGTCATCTTCTGTGGCCTGGTAAGGCTGCTCCCCTCACAGGGAGAGGTGATCAAAGAGCAGGCCAATCAGTTTATGTCAGAGGCAGTCCTTCTTCCCATTACCATGGGACCCACTTGGACATTGAACTGCCATGGGCTACATCTGTGCAGGGGTTCTAGGTTATCTCCATGCATGGTACTTGGTTGGAGTATGAGTCTCTGGAAAAACCAGGGAACTCCTACAGCTAATAAACACCTTCAACAAAGTGGCCAGATACAAAATTAACTCAAAAAAAGAAAAATCAGCAGCCCTCCTGTATACAAAAGACAAAAAGGCTGAGAAAGAAAGTAGGGAAACAACACCCTTCACAATAGCCATAAATGACATAACGTACCTCGGTGTAACCCTAACCAAGTAAGTCAAAGACTTGTATGAAAAAAATTTCAAGTCTCTGAAGGAAGAATTAGAAGAAGATATCAGAAGATTGAAAGATCTCCCATGCTCATGGCTTGGCAGGATTAACAGAGTAAAAATGGCCATCTTACCAAAGCAATCTACAGATTCAATGCAATTCCCATCAAATTCCCAACACAATTTCTTTACAGACCTTGAACGAAAAATTCTCAACTTCATATGGAATAACAAGAAGCCCAGAATTGCTAAAGCAATTCTCTACAATAAAAGATCTTCTGGAGGTATCTCCATCCTGATCTTAAGCTGTACTATACAGCAACAGTAATAAAAACTGCATGGTACTGGCATAGAAACAGAATGGTGGATCAATGGAATCGAACAGAAGACCCAGAAATAAACCCACACACTTATGGACACCTGATCTTTGACAAAGATGCCAAAACCATACAATGGAAAAAGATAGTATCTTCAATAAAAATATTTTTTTAAAAAAGATATTCAGATGTAAGCACAGAGCACATTATTGACAATTGTTCTAACATGAAGTTAAGGTGATAAAAGCAATTGAATTTGTTGTTATAACTAGTCTCCATGGCAAAAGAAAAAATTAAATAATCTAAGTATTCAACAATTGAAATACAGAAAAAAATAGAATAAACTATACCTCTGTAAAGAATAACAAAAATATAGGTAAAAATAACATCAGAAGTGAAATAAAATGAGGAAATGAGAGGGTAAAATAATTGATATCCAGAAACACTGTTACAAATACTATCTAACCTGATTTTATAATGCAGAAACAGAATACAAGAAACACTGGAGAAGGGAAGAAATATAACCACAAATATACATTATAACATAAGAAACTTCTACCTAAAAATTATACCAAAATAAAACTAAGAATGAACTGTCAATTTTGTAGATGTAAATTTCCATATTACTAGGCAACAGAATACTGATATAAATCAGTAAATATTAAGGACAAAGTTGCCCTTGTGTTTGCTGATCTTGTCAACATGATGGGATTGAGACCTGCCTAGGAGATATGGAAAGTTGTATCATGTAATAAAGAGATCCACAGAGATAGGGAATGATGTCACTGAGCTAATATGTGTTAGTCCATTCTTTGATTTATCAAATGATGGTGTTAGTGGAAATAGGGAAAAGTAAGAGGTTGGGCCTGGCTAGAGAAAGTAACTCACAAGGGGCCTGTCCCAGAGTGGGGTGTGCTGCCCAGACACTTCCTTACTTCCTTTCCTGCTCCTTGTATGAACAAGGTAAACAGGCTTTGACAACACGGCTCATGCTACTGTGACATGCAACAAACAGGAGGGGACCAAGGCACTATGGTAACTCTCTCTGAAACTATGACCTAAAATAAATTCCTCCCAGGAGTTATTAACGCCAACATTGTGTCTCAGTGATGAAATCTCTAACTAATGAAGCTCTCCAGCATTCCTGAGGTAACTCACAGCAAAGATGACGTTCACAGACGTCAAAATGACTTCAAAGAAATATATATCAAATTACTTGTTTTTCCTGGAGTACAGAAGAAACTTGAATGACAGGAATATGAGAAGAGTCAACAAATTCCTTTAGTGAATGAAAATAAAATTGAAATTTAACTGTGAAATTACAAAAATCATTGAAAAAGAATAATAACAATGGTAAATCTTATCAAGTAATATTTATCTTAGAAATGAAAAGATATTTATTCTACATAAGTGCATTGGTGACATTTATAGTGACAGAATGGGCTATACCACTGTATAAATTAACATGTTTTAAATCGAACTAGTTGATGGAAAAATAAATTTTAAAAAACAAAAGTGAAAGATTATTTTTGTCATATAATCAGACAATGCCATATTCAGTCAGAAGGTAGAGGCTGTCTTCAACATCAAAATCAACAGACAATACTTTTGTATTAATTTTATACTTTAATACTTCTGTAATTTTAGCCACTTCATTGAGACAAGAAAAATAACATGTCATAAGAATTAGAAAGGTGAAAATAAAACCACTTTCCCAATATGCAATAAAATATATCTATAGTCAAAATTTATAAAAAATTATAATGCACTCTAATGTGGAAGAAGTTATGCTCTATTTACTATTTTCTCACCTCTGTAAATTATAAGCTGACAAGAATGACCGAGGACGGGGAGGTTTATTTATGCTCAGAGCTTCTCAGTGCACCATGGTGGGAACAATTGTCAGTGACCTTGGCTTGCTCTTTGGGAACCCAAGCATGTGCCAGAGCCATTCCTCAGGTAGCCAAGAGATGATGTTGTCACAGGAAGCTAATATCACCTTCAAGGCCCATTCCCAATGACCCTGTTAACCAGGCTCATTGTCTCAAGGTTCCATAACTGACCAAAAACAGCCTTAGCAAATGTTCACACACTCAAGCTGAGGCAGGGATGGTGAGGGTAGTTGGATTCCAACCCAAACACACACACACACACACACACACACACACACACACACACACATATTACACACATAAACACAATACCTGTAATTTTAGGAGAATGGATACATCAGATAAAAGCAACAACTCGAAAGGACTTGGGTATATAACCAAAAAATATGTATAAAAGTTTAGGAAAAGGGGCTCTTGAAAAGGAGTTTAGTGGTTAAGCAAGTACTTGATGCTCTTGCACAAGACCCAAATTAATTTCCCAGCATCACTTTGAGACTCTAAAACTAAATGAAATAAAATAAAGTGAGGGAGGAATGGAGAGAGGGAGGGAGAGGAAGAGGGATAGCTGAGGGAAAATGGATGGATGCTGGCTTCCCTTTCTTCCTCGGTGTCTTTTTTTCCCCTCAGTCTTTACAAAGGTAGAACTTTTTGTGGGCCCTCCTGGGGAAATATCCAGTACCCTTCAAAGGTGTTAAAATTGTGTAATCAGTTACTTCTAAAATTTTCCTCTTCCAAAGTCTTCAGACTTTTTCTTCCACAATTCCACAGGAAGGGTAAGGTTTTGTTTTGGGTATTTGTTATTGTTTCTTTGTTTTCTGTAAAGAGACAGACAATACATACTTTAGACTTTGAAGATCATACAGCTCTCTTCCACTCCTTTTTGTTTCTGGATCTCTGTATTCCTAAAATATCTCTGAAGAGAGAAGAACTGATTCTATCGTTATGGTAATAAAGAGTAAAATGAAATAAAGGCCAAACATATGCAGGTCGCATTTACTCAGATCTAGTAATTTGTGTACCATACTGTGCAGAAGACTGAGTCAGCCTCGAAACCTGTGTTGGGATGCTTCTCTGGCATGCTGGGATGTGGTGGCTCACGGGGTTGTTTATACTCTTTTCTATTTCTTAAGAACAAAAAGTAATATTTATCCATGTATATTTCTTATTTGACTTATCCATGGCTTAATTGTGTTTTTCTTTTTTGGTCTCAATTGTTTTTAATTCCGAGCAAAAGGACTATTTGTTAATACAAAAATTCTATGTTGGATTTCACAGATTCTGAACTTCACTCCTCTCTTCTTTCTGTCCATGCTTATAAACACTTTTTCTACTTTCTCTTACTATTAGGATAAGCCAACATATCTCTTTTCTCCTCTTCTACTGCTTCTACTATCATGTAGTGTTGATTGTTTTATTTGGAATTTTAACGTCCTATACTTCTATAAATTTTCCCCTAAGCACTGTCTTGACTGCATGCCATATATTTTAGTATGTTCTGTTTCCACTTTCATTAATCAGTGTTTTCTATTTTCCTCTTGGGATTTCCAAGATTCCTTTGTGATTTAAACATGCAGTATGTCATTCCTGCATGTTGAGTAAGTTTGTTGTTGTAATTTTTCTTTAGTTGCTATTGATTTCTTGGTATAAGTTCTTGTCATTAGATACTTCACTTGGTGTGATTTTAATTTTCAAAACAAAATGCTTTTATTATACATAAATCTATTATATAATGTTAATAATGTTTAGCAAACTTAAGCAAACCTCAATCTCCGGACTCAGAAAGGGAAACAGCAAAAATATGATAATTGAATTCTGTTCCTACTACAGATTACCTGAAACGTTTTCCAGGTAGAATGTGGAAAGAGGGAGCAATAAAAAGAAACTGCCAGACTGTGACAATCACTCAGAGCTAAGAAATTATCAGTCATAAATCTATAAAAATGGAGCGGAAGAAGGGAGCCATTGCATGTTTAGAGAAGGTGTTTGGGACTAGAAATGAATGACAAAAAGACACCTAGTAAGCAGGTTTCTTCCCCCACATGGACAGTTGCTATCATTAGCATTTTTTAGATTTTTAGGACTTTGGAAAATGCAGCAATCTTCATTCTTGCTCATTATGGAGTACATAGAACCATATTTATCCTACTATGTAAAGATTAAAAATATGACAATGGACAATATATATGAGGTCATGGTTTTCAGACAAACCTTGGGTAGTGCAAAACAGTGACTCATAAGACAGAAAAACATCCTATACAGAAACTATACTGATCCTTACAAGGAACATCACATTAATGTTTAAAGCCATGACAGCAAACTCAGTGGCGACCTACCATTGTCCTGGACTAAGGGAGCACAAAGAAGGCTGAGAGTCTCAAGGACTAGAATGTGGCAGTTGCTCAGAGCCCACAACTGCACCCATGGAGAGGAAAGCAATCTAGAGGTGTGTATATGGTCTTCCCCACGTCTCTCATTGTGTATTGATTAGCAAGTTCTCGGAAGCCACAGAGCAGCAGGGCTTTACGACAAGAGAGAAAGAAAACCTTCAGCATTCACATTAGGCTAGAAATAGTTCACATTCCCCTCAGCCACAATGAAGGTGTCATGGTTCACAATTACGCAGTGGCATAGTAAGGAGACTGTCTTGGGACAAAACATTCATGCATTCAAGGTCATTCTACTCTTGTCAATGAAAACTGAAACAAGAGCTTCAAAAGATCAAAGAGTTTCTGAAATTGGAGAAGTTCAAGTTCTACAATAGACAAGATGATGTGGCATTGGCATAAAAACAGACAAGAAAGTCAATAAAACCAAATAGTATAAAAATAGACACACGTATCTCTTTGCAATTGTCTTTGACATAAGCACCAAAGAAATTTAATGGAAAAGATAATCTTTGTAAGAAATAATACAGGAAGAGTAGGCAAAATGTGAAATAAAGCTGACATCTTACCACACAGTTTGTATTTATAATTAGAATGATCATAATGGTCACAGATAGATGATAAAACCTAAAACTACAAACTTTCTGGAAGAAAATACAATTTTAATAACCTGGTATTTGGTAGATTTTCAAACATACAACAAAAACTCCTGTACAAGAAAAATCAATAAACAGAACTTCATCAAAATCAAATGTTCCTGCTCTTCAAAAGACATTGTGAAGAGAAGGAAAAGAGCTCTATTGAGGAAGCCTGCTTGCCTCAGGATCTTCCAGGCCTGAAGGTCCCAAGGAGCAGCCAGCTTAGACCCAACCATCTTTTCTTTTCTTTTTTTCCTTTTTTAAATTTATTTTTTATTAATTATAATTTATTCACTTTGTGTCCCAGATGTAGCCCCCATCCTCTTCCCCTTCTAATCTCACCCTCTGTCCCTCTTCTCCTCCCATGCCACTCCCCCGTCTACTGATAGGGGAGGTCCTCCTCCCCTTTCCTCTGACCCTAGCCTATCAGGTCTCAACAGGACTGTATCCATTGTATTCTTCTATGGCCTGGTAATGCTGCTTCCCTGACCCCTGCTCAGGTGGCAGGGGGGTGATCAAAGTGCCAGCCACGTAGTTCATGTCAGAGACAGCCCCTGTTCCCCTTACTAGGATATAGCCAGATTCTGGTTATCACAAATAAAGCTGCTAGGAACATGGTTGAGCAAATGTCCTTGTGTACTTGATCATCTTTTGCATATATGCTTAGGAGTGGTATATCTGGATCTTGAGGAAGCACTATTCCTAATTGTCTGAGAAAGCACCAGATTGATTTCTAGAGTGGTTGTGCAAGTTTGCATTCCCACCAGCAATGGAGGAGGATTCTTCATTCTCCACATCCTCTCCAGCATATACGGTCACTTGAGTTTTTGATCTTATCCATTCTGATGGATGTAAGGTAAAACCTCAGGGTCGTTTTGATTTGCATCTCCCTGATGGCTAATGACGTTGAGCATTTCTTTAAGTATTTCTCTGCCATTCGATATTCCTCCATTGAAAATTCTATTTAGCTCTTTACCCCATTTTTTAATTGGATTACCTGATTTATTTTTAATTGGATTACCTGAAGTTACCTGTTTAACTTCTTGAGTTCTTTGTATATTCTGGATTTTAGTCCTCTGTCAGATATAGGGTTGATGAAGAGCCTTTTCCAATCTGTAGCCTGTCGTTTTGTTCTGATGATAGTGTCCTTTGCTTAACAGAAGCTTTTCAGTTTCATGAGGTCCCATTATTTATTGTTGATCTTAGAGCTTTATCTCCTTCATGGCTGGGGACACAGCCAGCAGAGTCAAGTGGCGCACCCTGCCCCAGAGCTCCACAACCTTCCCTGTGGAGGAGGCCTGCTGGCCCCAGAAACAAGCCAGGCCTTCAGGCCTTCAGGACAACCAGGTTAGACCCTGCCCGGCCTTTGTTCTGTCTGTCAGGCCCACCTGGGGCACAGCCAGCAGAGGAACATCCAGGCCTGCAGGGCTCCAGGAACACCCAGCCAGCATAAGTGATTAGCCTGCTTTTCTCAGAGCTCCACTATCAGTACCCAGACTCCTTGAGGAGTCATGTCAGCATCCGGAACATCCATCCAAGATGAGGTGCAACCAGACAGATAAATGTCAGTATAATCACACAATCACCAAGACTCAGGGCAACGGAACATCACCAAAACCCAGGTATCCTACTACAGCAAGCATGGTATACCTGGATACCATGACTCACCTGAGGCAAAAGAAGAAGGTCTTAAATCCAACCTTATAAAGATGATAAAGGACTCAAAAGAGGATATAAATAAATGAATAAATACCTTAAAGAAATACATGAAAATCCAATCATGATCATTATCTTAAAATAAAGGACTAGAAAAAGGTTTTCCAAGCAAACAGACCAAAGAAGGTAGGTGGAATAGTCATTCTAGTACCTAATAAAATAGACTTAACCAAGATTAATCTAAAGAGATGGGGAAGGAAACTTCATACTCTTCAAGGAAAAATCCAAGGAGACATCTCAATTCTGAATATGTATGCCCCAAATGGAAGGACACCCACATTCATAAAAGGAAAACATTATTATATCTTAAAAATACACATGGGGGGCTGGAGAGATGGCTCAGAGGTTAAGAGTACTGGCTGTTCTTCCAGAGGTCCTGAGTCCAATTCCCAGCAACCACATGGTAGCTCACAACTATCTATCATAAGAGCTGGTGCCCTCTTCTGGCATGCAGACAGAATATTGTATGCTAAATAAATAAATCTTAAAAAAAATACACATGGATCCGCACACATTAATAGTGGATCCTCTCTCACCAATGGACAGATCAAGACAGAAACTAAATCAAGAAATAATAAAACTAACAAAGGTCATGAACCAAATGGACCTAATAGGTATCTACAGAACATTTCACAAAAAAATATTCATTCTTCTCAACAACTTATGGAACATTCTCCAAAATTGACCATATACGTGGTCAAAAAACAAGCCTCAAGAGATATAAAAAATTTGAAATAATTTCTTGTATCTTATCAGATCACATCGATTAAAACTGGATTTAACAACAGCAGAAACAAGAGAAAACTTACCACCAAATGGAAACTGAACAATCCTCTACTCAATAACTACTGTATCAGGGAAAAATAAAGAAAGATATTATAGACTTTCTAGAATCCAATGAAAATTATGGAACAACACACCCAGATTTATGAGACATGATGAAAACAGTGCTAAGGGGAAATTCCATAGCACTAAGCACCTACTTAAGAAAATTTGAAATTTAAAAGCACACCTAGAAAAAAAGAAAACATATCCAAGAGGATTAGACAGCATAAAATTATAAAACTCAGGGCTAAGATCAATAACTTAGAAACAAAGAGAACAATACAAAGAATCAATTGAACCAAGTTCTGATTCTTTGAGAAAAGCAACCCTTAGCCAAACTAACTAAAGAGCACAGAGAAATTACAAAAATTACAAAATCAGAAATGAAAAGGATGACATAATATCAGACATGGAGGAAATCCAAAGAATCTTTAGGTTTTACTTCAGAAGTCTGTATTCAATAAAATTGGAAAATCTAAGTGAAATGGACAGTTTTCTTTATAGACTTCAGTTACCAAAGTTAAATAAAGATCAGGCAAACATTTTTATTTACATTCCTATAACCCCTAAGGAAATAGAAGCAATCATCAAAACCAAAGAAAAACAAAACAAAACAAACAAACAAAAAAAAAAAAACAGGGCCACATGCTTTCAGTACAGAATTCAACCAGACTTTCAAAGAGAGCTAATACCGATACTCTTCAAACTATTCCCAAATTAGAAACAGAAGGAACATTGCCAAACTCATTCTATGAGGCCACAGTCACCGTGATACCTAAACCACACAAAGATTCAACAAAGAAAGAGAATTTCAGACTAATTATCCTTATGAACACTGATGCAAAAATACTCAATAAAATACCACAAAGTGAATCAAAGAACACATCAAATACATCATTCACTATGATAAAGTAGGCTTCATCCCAGGGATGCAAGGAGGCTCAATTTATTAAAAAATCCTTTAATCTAATCTAATCTAATCTAAATCTAATCTAAATTTAATCTAAAAAATCCTTTAATTTAACCCTATATACAAACTGAAAAAAAAAAAAACACATGATCATCTTATTAGATGACAAAAAGGCCTTTGACAAAATCTAATACCCCTTCATGATAAAGGTCTTGTAGATATCAGGGACAGAAGGCCCATAATTAAACATAATAAAAGCAATATACAGTAAGTCTACAGCCAACATCAAATTAAATGGAGAGAAATCAAAGCAATTCCACTATAATCAAAGACAAGACAAGGTTGCTCACTCTCTCCATTTCTTTTCAATATAGTAGTAGAAGTTCTAGCTAGAGCAATAAAACAACTAAAGGACATCAAGGTGATACAAATTAGAAATGAAGAAGTCAAAGTATCCTTATTTGCAGATGATATGATAGTATACATGATTGACTCCCAGAATCTCTATCAGAGAACTCCTACAGCTAAGAAACATCTTCAGCAAAGTCTGATACAAAGTGGTTGGATACAAAATTAACTTTTAAAAATCAGTAACCCTTCTTTATACAAACAATACATGGACTGAGAAAGAAGTTAGGAAAACAACACCCATCACAATAGCCATAAACAATATAAATTATCTTGGTGTAACTCTAGCCAAGCAAGTGAAAGACCTGTATGAAAAGAACTTCAAGTCTCTGAAGAAAGAAGTTGGAAAAGATATCAGAAAATGGAACGATCTCCCATACTCATGGATCAATAGGATTAACATAATAAAAATGGCCATCCTGCCAAAAGCAATCTACAAATTCAATGCAATTCCCATCAAAATTCTAACACAATTAATTACAGACCTTAAACGAGCAATTATCGATTGTATAGAAAAAGAAAAAAAACCCAGGAGAGCAAAAACAACCCTGTGTAGTAAAAGAATTTCTGGAGTTATGTCCACCCCTGACTTCAAGCTGTACTGTAAAGCAATAGTAATTAAAAAAAAAAAAAAAGAAAGAAAGAAAACATGGTATTAGCATAAAAACAGACAGTTTAACCAATAAAATTGAATTGAAGACTTAGAAATAAACCCACATACCTATGGACACTTGATTTTTGATAAAGAAGCCAAAACCGTACAATGGAAAAAAGACAGCATAATCAATAAGTGGTGCTCATCTAACTGAATTTCAGCATGTAGAAGAATGCAAATAGATCTTTATTTATCACCATGCAGAAGACTTAAGTCCAAGGTGATCAAAGACCTCAACATTAAACTGGATACACTAAATCAAATAGAAGAGTTAGTTGGGACTCACCTTGAACACATTGGTACAGGAGACAACTTCCTGAACAGAACACCAACAGCACAGGAACTAAGAGCAACAATTAGTAAATGGGATCTCTTGAAACTGAAAAACTTCTGTAAAGCAAAGGACACCATCAACAGCACAAAATAACAGCCTACAGAATAGGAAAATATCTTCACCAATCCTATATCTGATTGAGGGCTAATGTCCAAAATATAAAAAGAACTCAAGAAATTAAACATCAACAAACCAAATAACCCAGTTCAGCCTTACCAGGCCACAGAGAAAGACAATGCAGCCAGTCCTGATGAGACCTGATAGGTTAGGGTCAAATTGAAGGCATGGAAGGAGATGAAGGGGGGTGGGATTGAGATGGAGTGAAGGAGGGGCTACAGCTGGAATACAAAGTGAATAAACTGTAATTAATATAAAAAAATAAAAATTGAAAAATGCAGTGCAGGGATAAACAGGGGATTTTCAATAGTGCAGTCTCTAATGGCCAAGAAACACTTAAAGAAATGTTCAACATCCTAATTATCAGGGAAATAAAAATAAAAAAATACTCTGAGATTCCATCTTACACCCATCAAAATGGCTAAAACCAAAAATTCAAGTGACAACACATCTAGTGGAGATGTGGAGCAAAGGAAACTCTCCTTCATGGCTGGTGGGAGTGCAAACTTATACAACCACTTTGGAAATAAATCTGGTGCTTTCCCAGTCAATTAGGAATAGTTCTACCTCAAGACCCACCTATACCACTCCTGGGCATATACCCAAAATATGTTTCACCAAACAACAAGGATATATGCTCAACAATATTCATAGCAACTTTAATCATAATAGCCAGAAATTGCCAATAACCAAGATGTCCCTCAGCTAAGAATAGGATAACAAAACTGGTACATTTATACAATGGAATATTATTCACCTATTAAAAATGACATCATGAAATTTGGAGGCATATGGATAGAACTAGAAAAGCCACACATGCACACACACACACACACACACACACACACACACACACTATATGAAGCTGATGGGGTGCTTGGTCCTCAAGTGGGTCCCCTAACAATTGGAGCAGGGGATGTATTTGACTTGGACTTTGTTGCCTCCCCTGGGTCTAGTTTTCCTAGCAGGGCTCCCTTCTCTTGCTTCATTGGAAGAAGTGCTTAGTCCTGATGTGACTTGATGTGTCAGGGTGGGTTGGTACCAGGGGGTGAGGATTAGGGGAGGGTGAGAAAAGGGGATGTGGGGAAATGGGTGGGAGGGTGGGACTGGGAGGAAAGGAGAGAGTGGGCTGTAATTAGGATGTAAAATGAACAAATAAATAAAAGAATGAAAATAAAAGGAAAAGATATGGTAAGCATCAAAAATGTTTCCAAACTATACAGTTGTCCCTTCATAGCCCTGGGTTCCATTAGCATCCATGTATTGACAAGCTGCGAATCAAAACCTTTTTCTTTTCAAAAGTCCATATATCCTAAACACTTGCACACATTTTTTCTTTTCATTATTCTATAGGCGGTACCGAATGATAACTCCAGAACTGTTATTTACATAGAATTACATTGTAATATGTAGTGTAATCTGAGTTAAAATACACAGGGCTCTATGTAGAGGTGGCATGCAAATGCCACCTTGTGTTATCTGAAGGGGATTTGAGAATTTTGCAGGTTGTGGCTCCCACAAGGAATGCAAAGACTCAGACCTTCACAGATACTGAATGACAACTATGTCCAATGAATGGTGGTGTCTAGAATACACAAAGAACCTTTACACATCAATAAGAAATGGGTTCCACAGAGTTTTAAAATAAGCAGGAATAATGTGGAAGAAATTCACAATGACAAATAATAGAAAACATCACTCAATGCAATTGTCATTCTGAAAATGTAAACAGAATCCATGATTATGGCTAAAATTAAAATATTACCATGGAAAGTAGTACAACGGAAGCTCTCAAAAACTACTTATTGAAAGCGTCTTAGCAGCTTCTTAAAACAATTTTAACACAGCTCAGGCAATGAATTTAGCTAGGTGTTTACCCAAGAAAATGAGAAAATATAACTTTGTGGATTTTCATTACAGTTTCAGTTGTAATAGCCCAAAGCTGTAGACAGTGAAACATACATCAACATATAGATGTCAAAATAATCACCACGTATCCACAAATTAAAAATACTAAGCAATAAAAGGTGTAATTTGTGATATGCAGCATACATAGAGGAGTCTCAACATCATCATTCTGGATGAAAAAACACAGGAAAGAGACATAGAGAGGAAATACACTCTACATGATTCAATTTGTCCCATCTCTTAATTCCCTCCTTGCTGAGACAAAACATATGAGAAATAGCAACCTGAGGGAAGGAAGGCTTATTATGGCTTACAGTTTTAAGGATTTCGTCCATCCTGGCAGGGCAGGAGTGGCAACAACAGCAGGAGAGAAGTGGCCATTTCTCATCAGGGTCAATAAACAGAAAGCAAGACGTGTTCTGAGCCTTAAAACCTCAAGACCCCACTCCTAGTGGTCAACATATTCCCACAATTCTTCAACTCTGGAAGGTTCTATAACCTTCACAAACAATATCACCATCTTAGGCACCAAATGCTCAAATGAATGAGACTGCAAAGACATTTTCCATTCAATCTACAGTCTAGAAAATACACTCCATGATTAGATATTTGTGTTTGTAAAGGAATAAGAAAAATGACATCACAAAGGAGAAGAGGAGACTGTGAGGTTGGTGTGAGGTTTGCTATCTCAGTTGTGGTGGAAGCACAGACACATAGAGATATCAGACTTGACCATGCAGTGTTCTTTGTAATGTACATCAACAAAATTAGCAAAAAGGAAAGTACTCATACCGCAGTTAAATGCTGCAATTACAGAAAGAATGGCCAAGTCTGGATTACATAATTGAAGATACCCTTCAGCCCAGTGAAGACCACAGTCATCCAGCGAAGGAAAACTATACCTGAGAGACTTGGAACTGCATTAAAGAAATGACTTCATAATAGAAAGTTATGGAAGATATACAGGATCTATGAAGACGATGGCAGGTATGCGGGAAAGAAGAAACAAAGGCACATATTTTCTGCCTGTTCATTTTTCAGATCAGAACTGACAGGAATCCTTAATTTCCTCATCTGAAATTGGCTTCTGATCTACAACATACCTATTGTTAGAATTAGCTAACATGAATATTAAACATTCCTGCTCCAACAGAATTGTAAAAAAAAAAATTCTATTCCATCATAAAGGAATGATCCTTTGTATGAAAAATGTGTCCTTCTATGTGCTTGCTTAATTGATAGGACATGTCAACAGCTATGGGTATTTGCTGCATCTGCAGTCAGGTTTACTAATTACATTACTCTTAGGGTAGGGAGTATGGTAATGACTGTCCCATTGAAGAGCCTCAATCATCTGTAAAAATGAATTTAAGGCCACCTTAGTAGCTGTAACCAGATCAGCTAACCTTAAAAGCCTATTTATTTCAATGAAGTCCTGAGAGCTGGTAGTCTACTTTATCAATTAGTCATTAGATCAAGAAACTTACTGCTAATACTGTAATTTTAGAACACTGAAATACTATCTCTATTACCTGGGCTTTGTTTTATATTATTTTTCTTATCTTACATTCCTGACCAGTAAACCCTTTATTATGGAGTAAAGATATGGTCAGTATGACTGCTTAAAAAGTCAAGCCTTGTAACATCAATCAGAACTTGTAAAAAAAAAAGAAAAAAAAAAAAACTTAAAATACAGACATTCAAATCACCAAGGTAGATATTTCGTTAAAATATACTAAAATATTGAGCTAGATCGTTGTTACAAGCAGTTAAGAGCATGTATTTCCTTTTGCAGAGCACTTTGTTTGATTTCCAGAACCTACATGGTGACACACAACCCCTACAACTCCAACCCTGGGGTACCTGATCCCCTTTCCTGGACCCCTGCTGGCACCAAGCCCTCACATGCTGCATACACATGCATGCAGGCCAAACACTGATATACAATAAACAAATAAATCTATTATATATGTATACATACTCAAATTAGAAATTGAAAAATAAACACTTTAAATGATCAAGAAAATTTAATTCCTTGCCTATTAAATAAAAATGTCAAGTACATTACTAGATACTTAAAATAAAATCAAGAGGAGGGAGCAGGAAAAATTCTTGCCTAGGAGATTACATTGTAAAAAAAAAAGTTTAACAATAAGCAGCATGCATATAATGTATTTTATATTGAAATGTGATAGATTCTGTAGGGAAAATTAATGGCTTGGGAATGGAGGGGTCAGTCAGGAAAAGACAAGCAAGGAGAGAAAGATGGAAACTGTGAAGGAAACAATCTGAACAAAATTCACTGTTATACAACATTGAAGAAAATCCCCAAGCAGATGAGAAACTCGGCCCTCAGATATTTGTACTGTGTACAAAGACCTTTAGGAACTTGCAGTGCTCACTAAGAACCAGGAGGGTAGACAGAGAAAAGAGGACAGGAGAGCAGTTGAGATAAGGTGAGATAAGTTGGTAGCAAGATTAGGCATACCTTTGCCTATTACTGGTTGTGCTTCGCTCTTGAGAATGGAATGCCAGGACAGAGACAGAAGTGGGAAGACATTAAACTATTGTAATAATCAAAGGGACATTCTAGGAAGAAGAGGCAATAGAAAATGGACTGAGGAATTGGATCATAGAAATATGTTGATATAGCTGTAGATGGAGAAATGTGTGTGATGGATGGTAGATCCACTGATTTAGCTATGAAAGGGTACAGGGTAAAGGTAGTCTAAATGAGAAATTAAAGACTGGATGGAACGGGCACACATCAGTCAGGCAGGAACATAACAATTTCCACTCAGTGGGCCAGCACCGTGTACATTCTGCTCAGTGCCAGTCACAGGCACAGTGGAGATTTCTCTGTCCTGACAGAGACTGTGTGTGAGTTGTTTGTATGTCAGTTGCAGAACATGACCAATTATAGTATCCCAAAGAGGAAGCAACCAACTGGAGAGTTTTCAAATTGCATCCTTTACTATGATCCGAAATACATTTACAAAGTTAACAGAGAATTAACAGAGAAGCTGGGCACGGTGGTACATGCCTTTAACCCCAGCACTCTGGAGGAGGAAGCAGACAGATCTCTGTGAATTCCAGGCCAACCTACACAGAGTAACCCTGTCTTAGCGAGAGAGACGCAGAGAGACAGAGAAGAGAGAGGAGGAACTGCAGCAGCTAATGTGTTGCAGATTCCAAGCTCCAAGGGCTGTGCAGCATTAATTCTTTAAATAATACTGCCCACTAAACTCATCACTGCCTGATATGTTTAAATAGATGACGGGATGCTACTGAGTGATGTTAAGAATTTGATGAAGCAGAGCTAGCAACATGGCTCCATGAGTAAAGCCCCTTGTACAAGCTGGTGCCTTGTGTTTGATACCCATAACTTACCTATCTAATGATGGAAGGAAAGACTTGACTTCACATGTTGTCCTCTGACTTCCACACATGCTGACACACACATCATGTACATGCACATACACACAGTAATAAATGTTCAAACAAGAAATTAATTAAATATTTTCCTTTGTGTTGATCAAACTTAACAATCATGCCCATGTTCTTAATTTTTAATTTTTATCCATTTGTTATTAATTAATTTACATGTTTATTTGTTTACTTTGAGGCAAAGTCTTATTTTGTAGCCCTGGATGACTTAGAAGTCGCTGTGTAGACCAGGCTGGCCTCAAACTCAGAGATCTACCCATCTCTACCTCCTGAGTGCTGGGATTAGCACTTGTGTCATGCATCATCACACACAGCGCATGTTCTTAACTTTAATGAAATCAGAATTTGATACCAACTGCTATTTCCTATCATCAAATATTGTGTTTAGAGTTTGTAAGATAGTCAATAATATATATTTCATAACATAACAGAATGAGAAACACAAAAATTAGCAGCTGATAATATTTGGATGCTTGTATTAAGATAATATGTGTGATGACGTATATATTTGGAAGAAGGGTAAACATACATGTTGATGTAAACATCTATCAGGTTTTTTTAATGATAGAAAAGGAGTGATTTATGTGTTTAGCCTATTCAAAAGTATGTTGGCTATGACAAACACGTACACTACATACATACATATATGTTCCAAATTAGAAAAATCAGAAACATATTTTAGAGGAAGTGGGACTCTAAGATAAAAAGAAATTGGTATTTCAACTAAGGTAATACTCACTGTGGTCATGTGAGTAGGTGTGACCCCCATAGACTCGTGTGTGTGAATGCTTGGCCCGTGGGAGTGGCACTGTGAGGAGGTGTGGCTTTGTGGTAGAAAGTGTGTCACTGCAGGGGTGGGCTTTGAGGACTCCTATGCCCAAGCTCCTCTCAGTGTGCAACCCAGTCCCCTTCTTGCTGCCTGGGATCAAAATGTAGAACTCTCCGCTCCTTCAGCCTCACCTCTGCCTGTAAGCTGCCATGCTTCCCACTGTGATGATAATGGACCTCTGAAAGCATAAGCCAGCAGCAATTACACATTTTTTATAAGAGTTGCAGTGGCCAGGATATCTCTTCACAGCAATAAAACTCTAAGACATGTACTATAAGGATATAGTACATATTCATTTTCCTAAACGTTTACTATATGTATCATAAATCGAAGAAAATGAAATTCACTGTTTTATAGATACCTCATCAGTAATTTGTGGTGTATGTGTGCATGTATGTGTGTATTTGTGAAAGTTTTTTGCATGTGTGTATGTATGTGTGTGTTTGTGTGCATGTACTCATGTATGTTTGTATGCTCACCTATACTGCTAATGAGAAAGAGGCCTCCAACCATGAATACTCATACACAAGTCACGCTGTAGGGATATGCATACGTGATCTCATCACTGGGATGGTACTGAGTGAAGAGAGGATGGGGTAGGAAAATGCTCAAAGCAGCGATGTTACACGGAGCTTAGTGCATGACTATCATGCTTCTCTGTGTCCTCTCTCTTCTTTATTGGCCAGCCTAGACATCACAACATCTCAGGGACTCAGTGAGCACTGCCGTCACTGCCTTGGAATGAGACGTTCTCGGAAGCACAACATTGCACCTCTGCTCCTGAGTAACAGAGTGTGAAGACACAACGGTCACACTCCCTGCATGCTGGGCTCCATCATCTGTTGGCCTAACTGCTACACTGGCACTCTAATGTGTCCTATTGTCTTTCCCAGTCAATTTACGCTTTTTTCACATGAGCAGCTACTTTTAATTATACTGAATATATGCATCTATGAATAATCACCAGATAACAACTGAATTTTACAATTACTGAATTCATTTACATTTCTACTTTTTTTCCATAAAAACCAGGAAACTCTTCTTAGATGTTTTTAACACCTACTATGATTTTACACTTTAAAAAAAAATCCATTATTTCCCCCCTCCGGTCTGAAAAATAAACTGTTCATAAATCAGCATTTCTGGTAGCAATTAGTAAATCTTCGTTAGTTGACCTGGTCGGGCTGTTTCTTCGGGGATTACTATGTGCCAAACGCCCTACTACTTGGTATTTTAAATAAATCAAAGCGTGGATCTTTCTCTGGAAGAATTTACAGTCTAATTAAAAAGTGAATGTTCTACCCTTTGGAAACAAAACTGCTGTGTCAACATTTCTCCTCTCTCTCTCTCTCTCTCTCTCTCTCTTTCTCTCTCTCACTTCTTTCTCTCTCTCCTCCCATTTGTTTGACCATGAAACACAAAGTGTCTTTCTGTAGACCATGCCTTCCAATGAATAAGCACTGTGGATGCTTTTCAACTTCTATTTACCTAGTAGGGTGTCTTGGTCTTCTTTTTTGTCATAATAAATCTAACAGCGTATTAAGAATGGTAGCACTGTTGACAGAGAAATGACGATGGCTCTCTCATTATTTTTTTTCCATTATTTTTTTCTTAAGGTTTATAATTTTGAATTTTCTTGGGTTTTGTTAGTAGTAGTACACTATTTTAAGCTACTAACCTCTTGATTAAGAGTAATCATTTCGGCCTGGTGGAGGGCTTGTGTAATCATGGAGAACTATATTAAAAGCATGGGTGGGGGTCCTTTCCATGCATTGCCCTTGGAAGAGGAGCAGAGGCTTTCTCTGGCATGAACTCATTGGCAGGCTCTCTGTTCACCTTCCCCTGGAGAAAGCTGCCTTGCTAGGCCACAGAGGAAGACAATGCAACCAGTCTTTATTAGACCTGATAGGCTAGGGTCAAATAGAAGAGGAGGACCTCCCCTGTCAGTGGACTAGGCAATAGGTATAGGGGGAGGAGAGTGGGATTGGAAGGGTATTAGGGAGGGGACTACAGCCAGGATACAAATTGAATAAATTGTAATAAATGATAATAATAAAAAAGTTAAGGTATGTGTGTAGAAGTTGTGTTTCCGTTTTTGTACTGACACACATAAGTTTGATATTTACAATGTAATCTTTATTTTGGCTTACAGTGCTAGTCCATGGTTCCCTAGCTACACCTGTGATGGCCTTCTCTGTGAAGGCCCAAGATGAATAAAGACTTCACAAGGCAAGAGACTGAACAATGCTAGGCTGTCTTCCAATCTTTTTTTCTGAAGCCAGCAGCAACCACATGTTCACCTGATGACCCATTTGGGTCTACAGCAAGATCTATAAGCAGGATGTGATGGTGCACGCCTATAATCCCAGCACTCAGGAAGGCAGGGACAGGTGGATCTCTGTGAGTTTGTGGCCATCTGGTCTATAGTCCAGAACACATAAAGGCTACAGAGAGAAATCCTGTCTCAAAAGAAAAAAAAATCTATAGGATGATCAAATTACAGACTTTCCATACCTTACAGCAGAGATTATGCTTCAACAAGTAAATTCTTGGGGAGCATGATCAAGTCTCATGTGTCTATTGCAGAGGGACCCAGGAGGTAGTCACCAGCCAACCCCTGCTTCCCCACTTCCTACAGATTGTCACTCCTACACAGTTCTGACCTATTATTCCTGGTCAGTTTTGTCTTTCTTAAATCTCAGGAGTTCAGTGTACCAATGAGCTACTTTCTCAACTGCAATGTAACCAGAAATGGATGATACTGGAATAACACTCATTAAATACTGTATCCACTAAGCTAAGATGCAATCTGGAGGATATGCCGTCACTTACAGCTTCAGAAAGTTGCATTTCATTTTGTAAATGTGTCTGCTCTTTAAGTATATTTAGAAATTCCATCAGAGGTCCATCTTAATTAAGCTTTCTTTAACTCAGTTCAAGTTTTCCCCTGTGCTGAAATGCAAAGATCAGAGGACAGACTATTTTATGGCTAATATTCTCATAAATTGGCAAACTTGTGACACAAAAATCTGGAATGTAATTTACTAGAAAATAGACCTTTGATCTGTGTGCTACGTTAGGCAGAGTTCCAGTCTAAAATTTATGTAGGCTTCTATAAATGATCTGAGAATAATAAAACACAGTTTCACATTTTAATGAGAGTCATAGAAAAACAAGTAGAACAAAAGATTTCTATAACCATTAGCAGCCCTGTGTATGAGTGTATCCAAAATCAATACTGTCTTTTTGTTATTCATGCAGAATATGTATTCTGAAAATAATAAAATGATACTGTTTTGTTTCTCAGTAGTTCAAGTCTCTGACTTTGTTTCCATTGGCAATGGCGACATCATAGCTTCAATTAGACACAGAGTAATTAGAAATTGAATCTCAATTTTAGATTACTGTACTTTAATTTATCCTAGTAAGGTACTCTACAGTGTGCTTCCTCTATAGTCCAACTACAGTGCGTCATGGAGGACAATGTGGTGGGTGAAGACATTTGTGTTCCTCTTGGATTTCACACTGATGTTTTGGGTTCTGAGAGTAGGAAATAGAACACAGTTCAAATGTTTCCTGTCTCAGCTCTTGCTTGGCTAAGAGAGCCAGACTGTGAATTCAAGACAACCAAGCTGCATAGGCAGTCTGAGGCTGACCTGGATCATGTCTCAAAACAAAAGCAGTAACAATCCACTCTGTCAGTACTTACTGCAAAATTTTACATGATTCTTCTAATATTAAATATCTTTTTGTATTTCTGTTTTGACTGTATCAGATTATATCGGTGTCAATTTTGTTCACACCAGCAGTGATTTAGCAAGGAAGAAATCTTTCCTGATTTCATGAGATAGCAATTTATCTCCTGAGAGAAATAAATGCATGCACTAAAGTGGAGACACTGGCTCAGCTTAAGTGCAGAAGACAATCTGCTCCAAATGGAGATGTACACGCATGACAAGGACTACACGCGTGACAACTTTGAGACTTTCTACAGAAGGGGATCACTTTCCCAGAGATGCCTCCTTACTATGGGGTGGGAGTGGCCCAGAGGGGCCAAAGCATGAGCAGACAGTTTGCATTTGCTAAAGAAACACTGCTGTCATTCTTGAATTCAGATTCTGAAGTAAGTATTCAAATTTAACTCCAAGGTCTTGGGGATCTGATTGTTTTTAATGGGAAAAGGTTGAATTTGATTTCTACTTAGAAAATAGCCAAGGAATAGTCAGTGCAGTCTTTTGGAAGTGAGGAGAGTGACAGAAAGTGGTAACTGCAGAGGTGTATTTCAAAGATCCACATGATAAATAACGGAGCCTTTCAGTGGAATTGAAAATGTGGTACGAGTCTATTCACAGGGATCCAAATGTGGAGGAACAATGTTGAATAAAAATTTAGTGATAAGAGAAGGCATTTGAGATGAAAGTAGTCAATCAACAAAATACTGCTCATGAGTAGTGAGCCTACAAGATAGAAGAAGGAACTAGGAATGGAATAAAGATTGGTCAAGTTGGTTTTCAGTGCTCACTGGATATCAAGCGGAGGTGAAAAGAAGACCTTTATAAGTGCAGAAGCTGATATTGTGAGAGAAAGGAGGCAAGCACAACTGAGCAGGGATCCTCTGCCAGTCATTCAGTGGGGTAATAAACTGGAGCAGACAGCTCTCAACCAAAGAAACACAAAAAGCTAACAAGTATATACATTTTTAATGTTCAACATCTTTAGCAATCACAGAGATGAAAATTAAAATTACTTTGAGAGTCCTTTTACACCAACCAGAACGGGTAAGGTCAAGAAAGCAAAAGACAATAAGTGTTTGTGACACTGAGTGAGAAAAGAAAGATTCTTACACATCGTTGGAGTATAAATAGTATGACTCTTACACCACTCCTGCGCACATACCTGGGGGGAGGGGCTCTATTTCCTTATACGAAGTAAAGAAAGCCAGTTCTTAGGAAGATAAACTTTGCATTGCACCTTCTCTCTCATATGTGGATCCTGACTTTTCATGTTTTATGTATGCAAATAAGGGGTTATGAGAATGGGTATAGAATATGAAACTAGGCAGGAAACCATGAGAGGGGAACAGGAGGTGTTGAAGGAAGAAGGACAGGAGGTCACATGTGGTATGAAAGTGGCAGGTACTGGTGGTAGAAGGGCAGAAGGAAGGAGCCAGTATGAAATGGAAGAAAAGAGAAAGTATAAAACAACAAAAATGAACTCTTTAAAAACTGCCATAATAAATTCTAATACTGGGGACAGAGACATGAACCAGTGGTTAAGAGCACTTGCTGCTCTTTCAGAAGACCTGAGTTTGGTTCCCAGTAACCACAAGTGATGATTTACAACCACCTGTAACTATAGATTACAGAAATTCAATTCCCTCTTCTGGCCTATGTGGGCATGGACACATGCATATACATACATAAAAGATAAGTGTAGACCTAATTCTTTGCAAGCTAATAAATTTAAAACAAATAAATGGATAAATAAATGAAAACAACGGTTGGTCCTGCTACTATCATCACTTGTTACCAAGTATAAGCAAATTTTCTTAGTTTAACAAACTTTTCATAGAGCTGTCCAAGGCTTTTTAGTGTGTTTGAATGTAATTTAAGGTAGAAAAATTTCAATTTCTGTTAATTCAAGGAGCACTGTGGTATATTTGTCAAGTAGCCCCTAAAACGGAAGCTGCCGCTGTTTTGAAATGACTTCATCCTTCTCAAGGTGCTCTGGATTTCCTGCTCATCTCAGCTCCACAAAGAGCTCAACCCAGAGCACGTGTTTAGACACTTTGTCAGTTATAAGATATGAGTGATAAAGCAATCGCCTCTGCCTTCCAAATCTCACAAATAGATATTATTATGAAAGAAGACAATACTAAACCGGCATTCAAATGCAGATGATTATTATGTTCTGTATCTACCTATATTTCTCATTCTTACATGAAGACTCTTGAAAACCAGATGAAGGGCCTCAGACTGGCTGTGCGCATGGTTTTGTAGGTTAGGAAATGGAAGCAGAACCTAGATGTAAGGCATCATGTTTGCTTACGCACAAAGCCATGAGACTTTGGGCAAGGAGATCATCATCAATCCGACCAAGAATATGTCAGAACCTCTTTCATTAAGTACTTGCAACTTGAGTGTAGGCTTAGATTTTTCAAACACCTGCTTTATTTAATGTTATTAAGTGCTTCTACCTTCCTCCCAAACCTTAGGTTAGAGATTAGTAGGGAAAAGTATGTAGAACTCTTTCTGCTCCTTCCTGCTGATTAGGATCATTGGGATACACCAATCTCACTTTTCAAGACACCAGCATTCCAGTCAAACAGCAAAGCAGCAAGAAACATCAACAGCGGTGGCACCTCTCAGCGAATGCAGCAAGACTCCACCCAAATGTCACAAGTCTGCCAAAGCAGCTTGAAAAGTTTTCCGAAGTGTTTCTCTCAGTGAATACCACCAAGAGATCCAAAACGTTGCAAAGCTTAGTGATGCAAAAAGCGTTGTCTCACTGACTAGAGGCTTCTGTTCATCCCTTGTTAGAGCTGTACATACAAAGATGTTTTCCAGCTCACAAAAATCACGCCCTTCTCATTAGATAGTTTCCGACTGACAAACATGATGCACCTTTTCACAGGGGATGGTTTTCCACAGGAGAAAAACATTCTTACATACCACACTTGGAAACAAAAAACATATTCACATGGCACAAGTGAGTTTCCAAAGAAACCAGAAACTTCCACTTCAAATATGAGCATTCACAATTGACAGCAATTGCTCTCTTCTTAGTCAGGGTTACTATTGCTGTGATGAAACACCATGACCAAGGGTAGGGAATGTTTATTTGATTTATAATCCTACATTGTAGTCCATCATTGAAGGAAGTCAGGGCAGAAACTCAAACAGGACAGGAACCTGCAGCTGATGCAAAGGCCACTGGGAATTTTTGCTTACTGGCTTGCACTTCACAGCATGCTTAACCTGCTTTCTTATAACACCCATGACCACCAGCACTGGAATGGCCCCATTAAGAAAATGGAGAAGCAGCCTTGGTAGGCCACAGAAGATGACATTGCAGCCAGTCCTGAAGAGACCTGATAAGCTAGGATCAGATGGAAGGGGAGGAGGTCCTCCCCTATCAGTGGACTTGGAAAGGGACAGGGTGGACATGAGATAGGGATGGTGGGATTGGAGGGAATTAGGGAGGTGGCTATGGCTGGGATACAAAGTAAATAATCTGTGATTAATATAAAAAAATAAAAATTATTATAAGAAAAAAGAAAATATCCCTCAAGATTACCTACAACCTCTTGGATGACTTTAGTTTACATCTAGTTTACATTAAACTACCAACACACTATCTGTATAATCAATTTGAATTTTAAGTCTTGATCTTGAGCTTATGGAAGTGTAATGTATTATTTCTTTGAAAATTTTAAGCTAACTTATACCAGAATTTTTTTAAATTTCTCTTGCTGCTGGCAAGTCCCTTACCAATTCGGGGTAATCGTGACTCCTGGTTGTTACCCGGGTTCAGTTTGAGTTCTGATTGAATAAGGTTCCTATGGTGTTACTTTCCCTTTTCTTCACTTCTGCAGCTTGAAGACAATATTGGCACCATGTCAAGGACTTCGGATGTACATGTGCACATCAGATTCCAGCCTTGACCTTTAGTGATCTCTTGTCAAAAAGTCCACATGGTGTGTCTCTCTTGCACTCTCCCTTTACCTTTGATTAGCTAAGTTTCTGCTATGGTAACAAGTAACACCCACCCAGTTTATAATGGCATAGAATTGTTTCTGGACTCTGGCTGCACACTCACTGAAACTCAGGAGTCCTTTGGTTCAATGTCAGTCTTTATTTCAAATGTGCTGGAAGGCTGGCATCTATCCAAGACCTAGCCAATGGCATACTGAAAGGGAAAAATGACAGCAAAGCCACGTAATGAATCTCAAGGTTCACAGCAGAAAGTATTTGAGTCACACCAATTCACATCTCACTGACAGTAAGACATCACCTGGCCATTTTCAGTTTAAACAGAGTGGAGTAGTAATTTTTCCCTTCTTCTGGGTCTTTTCGGCAGAGTTCCATTATGCAGCCCCTGTTGCCTATGTGGACAAAATTGTCTCAATCACACAAAAATCATCCTACCTCTGTTAAGATTAAAAACATGTGCCACCATGCCAGGCACAGCAAGTATTTCTTGAAAATGTTACCTGTCACCAGCCTCGCTTTGACACAAGCACATCCTGCTCAGCTGGAGATATGTACTTTTCTGTGTACTACCCATAAAGGGAAGAAGCAGAATCCTAGGGATGCTCAGTTCCATTTGCTGAGGTGCCACAGGATATAGAAGTCCATTTGGAAAAATGGGTCTAAATCATGAATTTTTGATGCCAAGTCTTCTCATGTTTTAAGTCCAACAGGTAATGGCTTGTTCTGAATGTTCTTCTACCTTCACAAACTTTCCTCTAACATCTGCAAGGGCAAAAATCCAAATTCAGGCTCACATATTTGAAGTCTGAATGCTGCATTTATATGACATAAGAAAAAGACTAGTACAGATTGTTGTTCATACTCTCCATCTTGACAAATGAATCTACGTTAAGACTTGGATATTTTGTTCCTCCTAAAAACATGACAGAACAGAGATAGCCTATGCTGCCCAACAGCTTGGGCCCCATTGATACATCTCCTGCTCTTATCTGTAGCTCCCTGCCACAGTCAAAGAAGACACATTCACTCACATCGGTACATTATGCTCACAGACTGAAAGTAGCCCACAATCACCATAGTGGGGAAAGAGACCCCTGTCCTGAGAACCAACTCAGTGAGATCAAGGCTAGCAGGAGACTTAGGTTGCTAAACAGGCTAAGTAGTTTAGACCTAAGACTCTTTCATTCTTGGAGAAATGAGACCCAGAAAAAACAGGACATGGGAGATTCTTCAGCCATGGACTTTATAGAAAGACACTTCAGTACAGAGAAAGGGATGCTCCATCAGTGTTGAAGTGTATTTCCCCTGAGAATTCTAAACCCTTGTCCAAATCTTGTTGCAGGCTCTTCTCTCGCTTTGATTTTGAACAAAACTGACCCACCATAGTATTTTAAGCGAACGTCCCCATTTATGTTACAAAAGATGTTCTTTGGAGGAACATACCCCCAACGTTTCTCACAAAGAATTACCAGTTTTATGACTTCTTCTCCACAGTTTCAGTGAAAGGGTTTAACTATGCAACCTGGACTGCTCCCAAAGGTGTGTTCCTCCTGCCCAGGCCTAACACTCTTTAGAATTATAAGCATGCCCCATAATGCTCAACTCCATTTAATATTATTTTTAAAGATGGTTTATTTATGTAAGTAAGCATTTTTAAAACACTTCTATATATCTACTATGGAAAAAAAAAAGGTCCATGTCTCTTTGCAAACTCAAAATGAACTCTGGATGTTGTCTTAGAATGGCCAAGATGAAAAACTCAAGTGATAGCACATGCTGGAGAGGTTGTGGAGAAAAGGGAACCCTCCTCCATTGCTGGTGGGAATGTAAACTGGTTCAACCACTCTGGAAGTCAATCTGGCGCTTTCTCAGACAACTAGGAGTAGTGCTACCTCAAGACCCAGCTATACCACTCCTAGGTATATACCCAAAATTTGCTCAAGTACACAACAAGGACATTTGTTCAACCATGTTCGTAGCAGCTTTATTTGTAATAGCCAGAACTTGGAAACAACCCAGATGTCCATCAACGGAGGAATGGATACAGAAATTGTGGTATTTTTACACAATGGAATACTACTCAGCAATCAAAAAGGAGGAAATCATGAAATTTGCAGGCAAGTGGTGGGATCTAGAAAAGATCATTCTGAGTGAAGTATCCCAGAAGGAGAAAGACAAACTTGGTATATACTCGCTTATATAGACCTACAAGACATGATAAACATAATGAAATCTACACACCTAAAGAAGATAATCAAGAAAGTGGACACAGGCGAAGGTGATTAATCCTCATTTAGAAAGACAAATGGGATGTGCATTGAACTTATGACAGGAGTCTACCACAAAAGGCATCTGAAAGACTCTACCTAGCAGTGTTTCAAAGCAGACACTAAGACTCATAACCAAACCCTCGGCAGAGTGCAGGGAATCATATGAAAGAAGGGGAGTTAGTATGATATGGAAAGGATAGGAGCTCTACAAGGACCAAATATATCTGGGCACAGGGTCTTTTCTGAGACTGACACTCAACCAAGGACCATCTATGGATATAACCTAGAACTTCTGCTCGGATGTGGCCTGTGGTAGCTCAGTAACCAAGTAGTTTTCCAAAGTAAGGGGAACACGGACTATTTCTAACAGGATCTCAAGGGCAGGCTGTTTGACACCCCCCCCCCCCCAGGGGAGGAGCAGTCTGTTAGGCCACAGAGGAGGACTTTGCAGCCATCCCTGAAGATACCTGATAAAACAGGGTCAGATGAAAGGGGAGGAGGTCCTCCCCTATCAGGGGACTTGGAAAGGGGCAGGGAGGAGACCAGGGAGGGAGTGTGGGGTTGGGGAGGGAATGAGGGAGCGGGATACAGCTGGGACACAGAGTTAACAAAATGTAACTAAAAATAAAAATAAAAGAAACTAAAAAAAAAAAAAAAAAGAACATGATAATAACTGATTTGGATAACTGTGTCCCTGAGATGAATCACTACTGATTTATCTTTGCTTCTTGGCATGATCCCCGCTATGTGTAAAAGAAAATGTCTTTCATACATATTTGGCTAACATTTAATGGCTGTGCCTCTAGCCAAGGAGAGTGGTTTTGGTATGGGCAAAATTAAATGAGACTCCCACTGTGGCCTCACCGATATCCAAACTTTGAGTTCCCTGCTCCCGCCATGTACTATAATGTGTTTAAATCACTAAGTGGCAAACCTGATTAGGCTAACAATTTCTCCTTAGAAAAACACTGAATTGTTTTACAAATTTGAGTTACAGTGAGTGAGCTATGATGGTGCTTGGGATAAGAACATCTATTTTTCATTTCCTTGTCACTGGATACCAAAGCAGCAGTTTTTTAAAAAATTGCCAATTTGCTTTATTTCATATGTACTTAATTTTTTTATTTCAAATGAGGAAAAAATGAAACAGAAAACCTCACATGTAACCAAGCTGAAACAAGAAAGACAATTATTTTTCCCTCATGAAATGTTCTATTTCCTTGGTCGGCTGTTTCATTAATTTTCCAACTTCATTTTATGCTGATCTAGATTTTAGTAGTTTTCCCTGAACACAACTTGAAAAAAAGAAAGATGTTTGATTAATTTGAAAATGTGTACATCCACAGTGTGAGAGATGCTTTCCTATGAGCTGGGTAATAGTGGAAGAGATTTCAGGCCTCTCTGTTATGCAAGTTTGGTTTTACAGCCGGAAAGAGTGAATTAAAACTGGGACAAGAAGTAAGAATTAAATATAGAATTAATTATGACACAGAAAGTTGGAAGATAGAGAATGGCTGGAAGGAAAATAATTTAGAGGAAGGCCCTTCTGAAGCCCAAGGTTTGGGCTGAGAGCTTATTAAGGATAAGATGAAGTAGTGAGGGAATATTTGCAGAGAAGCTCAGCCACCCAGAGTCAACATCAGGCACAAATGCCCAAGAAATGAACCATTTTGATGTTTTGCAAGATTGAGAAGGAAGTCACTGTGATGATGACATCATGAACAAAGGAAAAACAAATCAGAAATGAGGAAGGATAATTAACAACAGATCAACTCAATTATTCTATTTCAGACTATTATAAGGTACATTATATTTTATCATTAGCAGGAGTCCTTTTTTTGAAGAGTATTGTCTAAATAGGCATAA
Organism: Psammomys obesus; assembly: GCF_907164565.1. Classification (NCBI taxonomy): domain Eukaryota; kingdom Metazoa; phylum Chordata; class Mammalia; order Rodentia; family Muridae; genus Psammomys; species Psammomys obesus. Next base: position 11,164,294 of record NW_026592548.1, read on the forward strand.
TATAACCCAACATATATTTTGGAAGACTGTTTTGGTCACTGAATGTAGAATGCATTGTGAGTTTAGAAAGTGAAGATGGTTGGCAAAGGCAGTAGAGGAAAAAGTGAAAAAAAGAGAGTTCTAGAGCATCCAGACAGATTTTTTTTTTGTTGCCTAGATCCAATTCTGATGGTACCTTACTTAACAGGAAATGATATCATCTATATTTTATGTTCATGCCTTTGCTTTTCTCTTTTGCCATTCAATGGATTCATTTTTTGCTGTCCCAATATTTTCTTGCCTCTTTTTTTTTTTTTATTCTTTTCCCCAAGTAACATTTCATCATGTTTCTGCAAGTGTTAGGAGCTTATTTCCTGATATCCTGGGCAGAGGAATGTTCTGGATTTTCCTTGTTCTGGTGCACACACAAAGCCACTGAACTTTAAGGTAGCAAACTTATAGTCCAGCTGGGTAACAGTATTTATGGTAGGTATACAATATTTCCAAGCAGTTGCTAAATATTCAAGAGTACATCTGTGATTCAGTAATTTTAGACCACAGGCAAAATCTTTGTATGTTTGTCACCTTTTGAAGTAGTCATTTTAGCATCTTAAATTATAACTGATGAGAAAACCAACTTCCTGAATGTGAACATCCCGTCAATCAGGAAAGCTAAACCTCGTCTGAATTTTTTTTCCCATTGAGCTGTTGATTGCTGGCAGTTGGATAGCATTAAGGTTATCAGAAGTTTGCATTGTCTTCTGTTTTATCTTTCTAACCCTATCATACATGCCTCACCTACTTTCTAGAATATACCTTTCGTGGTCAGGCATTAATCTTTCTGATGTTTAATACTTAGTGGATTTGATTCAGTCAATAACTTAAGTATTAAAATGCTATCAAAATGTAATGATCCATATGTGCCCCTTAATTTAATTTTTGTCTGAGTATATTGCCCAACCATTTTGACAGAGGTCAAGCAAGTGCTACCTCATAGAACTGCTTAAGAAAAATAAAAAGTACTCTGGGCACAGTGAATAATGTAAAATGTTTCCCCACTTGTAGGAGACATTGGGTAACATTGATTCTTCTTTTCTTCAAAAATACTATCATTGTTATGTTCAATGCTTTAGAGACATATGTTCACAACAGAAATGAGATTGTTGTTTAGACTAAAATGAGCCTTAAGTAGGAACAATGTTGTCATGTTCCCAGCCGATGTTCTTTCTGACTAAGCCTGATTCAATCAAACCATTAGAAGTACGGTTTGTAAAATCATGCCTCAATAGACAACAAGAAAAACACAAAACCAAAATGCAGATTTACTGCTACTTAATTGTTTTTCTACCACTGTGGCAAAATATCACGAACAAGATAACTTATAAAGGAAAGGATTTAATTGGGCTATTGTAGAGGTTTAGGGTCATGATGGGAGAGCGAAGACGTGGTGACAGAAACAGCTGAGAGCTCACATCTTGTCACTCAAGAAGAAGAGCTCACTGGAAATGGGCAACTGTTTTTGAAACTTCAAAGCCCATTTGCAGTGATACATCTCCTTCAATAAGGTCACACCTCCTAATCCTTCCCAAACAGTTGCAGCAATTTAGGGTCTAATTATTTAAAAATATAAGCCTATAGAGACTATCTTCATTAAAATCACTACAGATGTTTCGTGCCTAGAATTTACTATGGCATTTGGATAGTCAAATGGTTAAAATAATCTTTTAAGGTATCAATTTTTTTTTCCTACTTGTAACAATTTTATTATCTTCCGGTAATGAAACAGTTTTGCTCTCCTTAGCATTGAGTCCTGCTACTCAGGTGCTCCTTTCACCTACTCTAAGAACCACTACCTTCGGCGGGTACCTGCTGCCATCACAATGGAGCTCCCGAAGTGCACGGATTTGCCCAGCTCAAAATCCCTACTCCCTCTTCGGAGGAGGCAGGAGGCGCCCAGCAGAATCTGCCACAGACCACATTGTCTGTACCCCAACCCGAGATCGGGTTGAGAAAACCCAATCCTTTCGGGCACTCCCCCAAACGCCGCCATCACCCTGCCGCAACTGAGCGGAAGGATAAAAAGGCGCACAGCGGCTTCACAGTGCTGGAACTCCAGTTCTGCCTGCTGTTCCTAGCAAACAAACTACAGCTCGGGATCTGGGACTGTGGTCATTCTACACATCCTGAGATTCTCCTGGGTCCAGCGCAATAAGGACTAGCAGCAAGTTCTATCACCGGCACCCCTCCCCCCCGAACCCTGGCAGAGAAAGGCTGGCTCAGGGCTCAGGATCCCACTGAGAAGCCCCAACCCCTGCTGGCACTCCCCTGAGAGCACCTCCATAAGCTTGCCCTAGCAGAGGAGAAGATCAGAGGGGAAGGACAGAGAGGCAGCCTGCCAAGGACACAGCACCCTCTCTCCAGCCCACCCAGCGGCCCCTAGCAGAGAAACCCAAGCTCTGGATCTGAGGACACTCAACCCTACCCGGTACTCTCTTGGGATCAGCAAACATAGATTCTACCATAAGGCTGCTTCTGGCAGAGAGATCTGGGCCCGGGATCTGGAATTGAGTACACTCATCCTAACTCTTTCCCACGCCACCCAGGGACCAGTCAACATAACCCCTCCTGGCAGAGGGAAAGGACAAAGAGGCAGCACACAGTCCTGTGGCCACAGTGTCACAGAGCTGACTGTTAGCCTACCCGTGCACTTCCGCAGCAGGACCAAAACAGAGAGTAGTGAGCAAGGGGAACTCCTGTGCATTCCAACTGGTCCTTCAAGAGAGTGAGTGAGCCTTCTAGGGAGAGATTGCCCCAGACCCAGGGCCTCTCCACAGAAGCAACCAGATGAGATCCCTGCCACCCACACCCCTAGTGTGGGCATCATAGGGATTCTTGGGATAGCGAACCCAACATTGAAGCCTCTGCCTTGCGGGTCCACCAGGGTAATCCAGGCAAACAATCCCTGGATCTCAGTCAGAACTGCATAATAGTGACCTGCAGGCCACTGCAATAGTCAGAGAATCCGCACATTCACATTGCGCACGCGAATAGCGCCAGCGTCACATTCCTTACTTAGGCAAAACTGAAAACACAGTGCACACTCCCAAAGCAGTGAACCTCTCTCATCTTCCTGAAAAAACAGTCCAGAAAACAGAAAGAGAGAATCATAGCCCAAACTACAATCTCGAGGAACAACCAGTGAGGATTATAAATAACCAGATGGCTAGAGGCAGACATAAGAACACTCCCAACAAAAATCAGGACATAATGACCTCACCAGCAACCCCACAAAACAATGGACACTTCAATTCACTAGATATACAAGAAAAAGACCTCAAAACTATGTTTCTCCAGCTGTTAGAGGCCCATAAAGATGAAATGAACAAAGTCCTCAGAGAAATAACCAAAGAAATCGAGACTAACCAAGAGGAAACAAATTGTGCTCTCAGAGAAATGACCACGAAAATTGAGGCAAACAGAAAAGAAATGCACAAAGCTCTCAAAGAAATGTCCACACAAATGAAGGCAAATAAAGAAGAAATAAACAAAGCTCTCATAGAAATACAGGCAATTATACCCAAAGAAGTAGAGGCACAATTAGTGATACATAGAGAGGAAACAGACAAAAAAATGAAAGCTATCATTGAAAAGCAGGAGTCCACATTCAAACAGATGAAGGAAATGGTACAAGACATGAAAACAGAATTAGAATCAATAAAGAAAACACAAATAGAGAAAAACCAGGAGCTGGAGAACATAGAGAAAAGATCAGGAACTACAAAGGTAAGCATCACCAACAGAATACAAGAGATGGAAGAAAGAATCTCAGGAGCCGAAGATACACTTGCGGAAATTGACACGTCTCTCAAAGAAAAAATAAAATCAGAAAAGTTCCAAACACAAAACATCCAAGATATCAAGGACACCATGAAAAGACAAAACCTAAGAATAATAGGAGTAGAAGAAAAAGAAGACATCAGGCTCAAAGGTCCGGAAAAGATTTTCAAGAAAATTATAGAAGAAAACTTTCCCAACTTAAAGAAGGAGATGGCCATAAACATACAAGAGGCCTACAGAACACCAAGCAGACTAGACCAGAAAAGAAATTCTTCACGTCACATCATAGTCAAAACACTGAACCTACAAAACAAAGAAAAAATTCTAAAAGCAGCAAGGGAAAAAGGCCAAGTAACATATGAAGGTAGAGCTATCAGAATCACACCAGATTTCTCAACAGAAACTATGAAAGCCAGAAGGGCCTGGACAGAAATCATACAGTTCTTAAGGGACCACAGATTCCAACCCAGACTACTATACCCAGCAAAACTTTCAATCAACATAGACGGAGAATTCAAGATATTCCAAGACAAAACCAAATTTAAACAATATCTACATAGTAACCCAGCTCTACAGAAGTTACTAGAAGGGAAACTCCAAACCAAAGAAAACAACTACATCGAAGGAAACAGAGGAAATAGATAACTACACAACAAAAAAACCAAAAGAAGACAAGCAATGAAACTCAGTGACACCACCAACACCACATCTAAAGTAAGTAACAATTGTTGGTCACTAGTTTCTATCAACATCAACGGACTCAACTCCACAATTAAAAGACACAGACTAACAGAATGGTTGAGGAAACAGGATCCATCATTCTATTGCATCCAAGAAACACACCTATGCAACAAAGATAAACACTACCTCAGAGTAAAGGGCTGGAAAAATGTCTTTCAAGCAAATGGTTCCAGAAAACAAGCGGGAGTAGCCATCCTAATAGCTAATAAAATAGACTTTCAACCCAAGTTAATCAAAAAAGATAAGGACGGCCACTATATTCTCATTAAAGGAAAAATCCACCAAGAGGACATCACAATTTTGAATATATATGCCCCAAATACAAGAGCACCTACATTTGTAAATGAAACAATATTAAAGCTTAAATCACACATTGATCCTAATACCCTAATAGTGGGAGACTTCAACACTCCACTCTCACCAAGGGACAGATCAACTAGACAGAAAACAAATAGGGAAATAAAAACACTTACAGAGACAATAAATCAAATGGACCTAATAGACGTCTACAGATCTTTTCATCCAAACTCAAAAGAGTATACCTTCTTTTCAGCACCGCATGGAACCTTCTCCAAAATAGACCATATAGTTGGTCATAAACCAAGCCTCAACAGATACAAAAAGATTGAAATAATCCCTTGTATTCTATCTGACCACCATGGACTTAAGCTGGACCTCAACAACAACAAAAGTAACAAACTGCCTACACACACATGGAAACTGAACAACTTGTTACTCAACGACAGCTGGGTTAAGGAAGAAATAAAGAAAGAAATTAAAGACTTCCTAGAATTCAATGAAAATGAAGGCACAACATACCCAAATTTATGGGACACGTTGAAAGCAGTGCTCAGAGGAAAATTTATAGCACTAAGTGCGTGCAAGAAGAAATTCGTAACATCACATACAAACAACTTAATGGCCCAACTGAAAACCCTAGAAAAAAAAGAAGCAGATACACCCAAGAGGAGCAGAAGGCTGGAAATAATCAAACTCAGGGCTGAAATCAATCAATTAGAAACAAATAAAACTATTGAAAGAATCAATGAAACAAAAAGCTGGTTCTTTGAGAAAATCAACAAGATAGACAAACCCTTAGCCAAACTAACTAAAAAGCAGAGAGAATCTATCCAAATCAACAAAATCAGAGATGAAAAGGTGACATAACTACAGACACAGAGGAAATTCAAACAATCATTAGGTCATACTACAAAAGCCTATATGCCACAAAATTTGAAAACCTAAATGAAATGGACAATTTTCTTGATAGATTCTGTCTTCCAACATTAAGTCAAGATCAGGTAGAAAGACTGAATATCTTTCTTTATATCCCCCATATATCCCTATATCCCCCAAGGAAATTGAAGCAGTCATTAACAGTCTCCCCTCCAAAAAAAGCCCTGGGCCAGATGGTTTCAGCGCGGAATTCTACCAGACCTTCAAAGAAGTGCTCACACCAATTCTTCTCAAACTATTCCACAAAATAGAAACAGAAGGTACATTACCAAACTCATTCTATGAAGCAAGAGTCACCCTGATACCTAAACGACACAAAGACCCAACAAAAAAGAGAACTTCAGACCTATCTCTCTTATGAACATTGAAGCAAAAATACTCAATAAAATACTTGCAAATCGAATCCAAGAACATATCAAAGATATCATCCACCACGACCAAGTAGGCTTCATCCCAGGCATGCAAGTGTGGTTCAACATACGGAAATCCATCAATGTAACCCACCACATAAACAAACTGAAGGAGAAAAACCACATGATCATCTCCTTAGATGCTGAAAACATTTGACAAAGTCCAACACCCATTCATGTTTAAAGTCTTGGAGAGATCAGGGATACAAGGCACATATCTAAACATAGTAAAGGCAATATACAGCAAGCCTATAGCCAACATCAAACTCAATGGAGAGAAACTTAAATCAATCCCATTGAAATCAGGGACAAGACAAGGCTGCCCACTCTCTCCCTACCTCTTCAACATAGTACTTGAAGTCCTAGCCAGAGCAATAAGACAACTAAAAGAGATCAAGGGGATACAAATCGGAAATGAAGAGGTCAAAGTGTCACTATTCGCAGATGATATGATAGTATATATGAGCGACCCTAAAAATTCAACCAGAGAACTCCTCCAGCTGATAAACACCTTCAGCAATGTGGCAGTATACAAAATCAACTCAAAAAATCAGAAGCCCTCCTGTATACCAAAGACAAAAGGGCCAAGAAAGAAATTAGGGAAACAACACCCTTCACAATAGCCACTAATAACATAAAGTACCTTGGGGTGACACTAACCAAGCAACTGAAAGACCTGTTTGAGAAAAACTTCAAGTCTCTGAAGAAAGAAATTGAAGAAGATCTCAGAAGATGGAAAGATCTCCCGTGCTCATGGATTGGTAGGATTAACATTGTGAAAATGGCCATCCTGCCAAAAGCAATCTACAGATTCAATGCAATTCCCATCAAAATACCAACTCAATTCTTTACAGACCTTGAAAAAAAGATTCTCAGCTTCATATGGAGAAACAAAAAACCCAGAATCTCCAAAACAATCCTGTACAACAACAGATCATCTGGAGGTATCTCTATCCCCGATCTCCAGTTGTAATACAGAGCAATAGTAATAAAAACTGCATGGTATTGGCACAAAAACAGAAAGGAGGATCAATGGAACTGCATAGAAGACCCAGAAATAAACCCACACACCTGTGAATACTCAATTTTTGACAAAGAAGCCAAAACCATTCAATGGAAAAAAGACAGCATCTTCAACAAATGGTGCTGGTCCAACTGGATGTCCACATGCAGAAAAATGAAAATAGATCTATATTTATCACCCTGCACAAAGCTAAAGTCCAAGTGTATCAAAGACCTCAACATAAAACCAGATACTCTAAATCTGTTAGAAGAAAAAGTGGGGAACAGCCTAGAACTCATTGGCACAGGAGACAACTTCCTGAACAGAACACCAACAGCACAGGCTCTAAGAGCAACAATCAATAAATGGGATCTCATGAAACTGAAAAGCTTCTGTAAAGCAAAGGACACTGTCATCAAAACAAAACGCCTGCCTACAGATTGGGAAAGAATCTTCACCAACCCTTTATCTGACAGAGGACTAATATCGAGTATATACAAAGAACTAAAGAAGCTGAAAAGCAGCAAACCAAGTAATCCAATTAAAAAATGGGGAACAGAGCTAAACAGAGAATTCTCGACAGAGGAATATCGAATGGCAGAGAAACACTTAAAGAAATGCTCATCCTCTTTAGCCATCAGAGAAATGCAAATCAAAACGACCCTGAGATATCACCTTACACCCATCAGAATGGCCAAGATGAAAAACTCAAGGGACAACACATGCTGGAGAGGTTGTGGAGAAAGGGGAACCCTCCTCCACTGCTGGTTGGAATGTAAACTGATACAACCACTCTGGAAATCTATCTGGCGCTTTCTAAGACAATTAAGAATAGTGCTTCCTCAAGACCCAGCTATACCACTGCTAGGTATATACCCAAAGTTTGCTCAAGTACACAAAAGGGATATTTGCTCAACCATGTTTATAGCAGCATTATTTGTAATAGCCAGAACCTGGAAACAACCCAGATGTCCATCAACGGAGGAATGGGTACAGAAACTGTGGTATTTTTACACAATGGAATACTACTCAGCCATCAAAAAGGAGGAAATCATGAAATTTGCAGGCAAATGGTGGGATCTAGAAAAGATCATCCTGAGTGAAATATCCCAGAAGGAGAAAGACAAACACGGTATATACTCACTTACATAGACCTATAAGATATGATAAACATAATGAAATCTATACACCTAAAAAAGATAATGAAGAGAGCAGACATGGGGTAAGATTATCAATCCTCGTTTAGAAAGACAGATGGGATGCGCATTGAACATATGACAGGAGTCTACTGAGTGCATTTGAAAGACTCTAACTAGCAGTGTTTTCAAAGCAAAGACTCATGACCAAACCTTTGGCAGAGTACAAGGAATCATAAGAAAGAAGGGGAGTTAGTCTGATGAGGAAAGGATAGGAGCTCCACAAGGACCAAATATATCTGGGCACAGGGTCTTTTCTGAGACTGACATGCAACCAAGGACCATGTATGAATGTAACCTAGAACCTCTGCTCAGATGTAGCCTGTGGTAGCTCAGTAACCAATTGGCTTCCCATAGTGAGGGGAACAAGGACTATTTCGAACAGGAACTCAATGACTGGCTCTTTGGCCTCCCCACCCCCCAAGGGAGGAGCAGTCCTGTTAGGCCACAGAGGAGAGCTTTGCAGCCAGACCTGAAGATACCTGATAAAACAGGATCGGATGAATGGGAGGAGGTCCCCCCTATCAGTGGACTTGTCAAGGGGCATGGTGGAGATAAGGGAGGGAGGGACTGGGAGGGAATGAGGGATCGGGACACGGCTGGGATACAGAGTCAATAAAATGTAACCGATAAGAAAAAAATAAAATAAAAAAAAAAAAACAACAAAGTGAATAAAGTGTAATTAATAAAGAAAAAAATTAATAAAAAAAAAAAAAAAAGAACCACTACCTTGACTTTGAATTCTGCCTAAGGTAAATTTTTGCATGCTGGCCCATGCAGCCAGTGTAAATTCTGCATGTTTAACTCTCAGCATTCCATATCACAAGTGGCCTAAATATTCCTCAGACAAATATTAGGTCTTCTAGAATGGCAATGTGCAGCTGAAAAAGTTAAATTTAGAAAAACAGGGAAACTGGATAATTGTCGACCTTACCCCGTAGTAAAGAAATAGTTTTCCATTTCTTATAGTAATTAATCCATTATAACATTCCAGATCCTGACAGAGCGCCCTGGGTCAATGTGCTTCTATCAGCCATTATTCCTAATTAAGTCTGTGTTTGGCAGCAAATGACCTTAAAAGAAGAACATTATTACTGGTAACTATCAAGCTCAGGTTCTTTAGAGGAAGTCAAAATAAACCAGGATAGGCAAGGATTATGCAGGATCCAAGCCAACTCCGGAGATTTGAGTAAGAAAACTGTTCTGTCTCCTATGATATGGCCATTGAGAGTAGATAAGGAATGTCCGGTTCATTATACTCAATAGGGGCTCAGACTGAGTGAGAAACAACTATGCTCCATAAGGAAAAACAAGCTCTTCCTTCCAGGAATAACTGTAAAGTTCTTGTCCTGAAATGATTTACTGTTGTATGACAAACTTTTTCTAGGGATATACAACACACAAGTCTATTTGCTCCAGATAAGAAACTCAACTACAGACCAAGTAGGAGACCAACATCCAACTGTGGTGAACCAGTGAGTTTTATTGGGGTTCCATACAGCAATATGGATGAGGGGTTATTTACAGGGGTAGAAATGGCTCAAAGGCAAGTCCCTCCCCAGCATGAGTGCCAGCTCACAATAGCTGATAACCTGTAGCATGCTCCACAGCCTGCAGGCAGTTTTACAGGTTGGAGAAAGTGCTTTCCAAATGCTTCAGTCCATCTAAACCTCTTTCAGACAGCTCTGCTGGATTCTGCTTCTTCCAGGCAGCTGGTCTGATCTCAGAGTCTCCTTTGCAGCTTTGCTTGTCTGAGAATAACTACCAACAGTCCTTATTGCTTATTCGGGGAAGGACTGGCGTCATGAATCTGGTCAGCGTCAAGAACTTCATGAAAATATTTTGAGTTGTTTGGCATCTGCGTAAAGCATCTTCCCTGCAGGATGGAATATCTCAGTCTCAGAGAGAAGTTCTGTATGTTAAACATGCACCCACTCTTCCTCAGGGAGAACCAGTCACATAGCTTTAAGGGTTGAGTAGTGGGAACAGAGTAATTGTTTGAGTCCAGTCTTAGAGCAGGGAATTCTTTGCACTTCCAAAAGAAGAGAACAAGAACTATGCTGACCACAATGGTCCACTTCCCTGAAGCTTACACTGGGTTGCTACACTGTCTCTCACATAACATTGCTTTGTAGAAATTCAGCCTGAGGAATAAATCCTCTAGAGAGGAGTGAATCCAAAGGCTGTTGAACTAGGGAAGGAAGCAATGAACACTGCTTGCATTGCACTCTTTCTGCTTATTGAATGCTTGCTGGTACATGTATCCAAATCTTACTGGCATGAGCATCACCATATCTTGGTGAAAGAAATCATTTGAAATGTATCCCAATGCTGTAGAAACAGCATCCAAAATTTCCTTGGTGACCACTGAGTTTTCTAGCATCTTTGGATTTCCACTTCTCTTGGAAGCATTTCCACACTAGGTAATCAAAAGCCATTAATAATCACGAGCTTGGAAGGCTAAGCATACTGAAGGTACGTTTCTGAGTAATGCCTTTGGCTTTAGGGCTGGAGAGAATTCCCTTGGCCTTTCCCAAAAATAATTTTAGTTCTTTGGATTTCACACACAAACACACACACACACACACACACACACACACACGTTAACCATCATCTCAACTACACCCTCTGCTAGGAGGCATCTATGCATTCCTCAAGATATAAACATGTGTTCTTTGCTGCTTAAGGTCACCAAAAACTAGCTGAATCTTTTTATGTTCTTTGTTGAACAAAATGTTAAGAGTGATTTACATATAATTATGTATATGTAATTATGAATATATAAAGTTAACTATTCCAGGTGACTGACTTATAAAACATCACTGAATGCATCAACAGTGAGAGGATGGACCCACACATCACACTTAAGAAGGTGCTAGTCCCTTGAGATTTTCATCTTGGCCATTCTGATGGGTGTAAGGTGAAATCTCAGGGTTGTTTTGATTTGCATTTCCCTAATGGCTAATGAGGTTGAGCATTTCTTTAAGTGCTTCTCTACCATTCGATATTCCTCTGCAGAGAATTCTCTGTTTAGTTCTGTTCCCCATTTTTTAAGTGGATTACTTGGTTTGTTGCTTTTCAGCTTGTTTAGTTCTTTATATATATTGGATATGAGTCCTCTGTCAGATAGAGGGTTGGTGATGATTCTTTCCCAATCTGTAGGCAGTCGCTTTGTTTTGATGACGGTGTCCTTTGCTTTACAGAAGCTTTTCAATTTCATGAGGTCCCATTTATTGATTGTTGCTCTTAGAGCCTGTGCTGTTGGTGTTCTGTTCAGGAAGTTTTCTCCTGTACCAATGAGTTCTAGGGTATTCCCCACTTTAGGTTGTGGAGAAAGGGGAACCCTTCTCCACTGCTGGTGGGAATGTAAACTGGTACAACCACTCTGGAAATCAATCTGGCACTTTCTCAGACAACTAGGAATAGCGCTTCCTCAAGATCCAGCCATACCACTCCTAGGCATATACCCAAAAGAGGCGCAAGTACACAACAAGGACATTTGTTCAACCATGTTTGTAGCAGCTTCATTTGTAATAGCCAGAAGCTGGAAACAACCCAGATGACCCTCAACTGAAGAATGGATGCAGAAACTGTGGTACATCTATACAATGGAGTATTACTCAGCAATGAAAAATAAGGAAATCATGAAATTTGCAGGTAAATGGTGGGACCTGGAAAGGATCATCCTGAGTGAGTTGACCCAGAAGCAAAAAGACACTCACGGTATATACTCACTCATATAAACATACAATATAGAATAAACCCACTAAAAGCTGTACATCTAAACAAACTAAGCAAAAGAGAGGACCCTAACTAAAATGTTCAATCCCCATCCTGAAAGGCAAAGAGGATGGACATCAGAAGAAAACGAAAATAGGAAACAACCTCGGAACCCGCTACAGAGGGCCTCTGAAAGCCAGAAGAAAACAGGAAACAACCTTGAAACCTGCCACAGAGGGCCTCTGAAAGCTTCTGCAGTATAGACTGTCAAAGCAGATGCTGAGCCTGATGGCCAACTGATGGGCAGAGTGAATGGAATTTTATGTAAGAAGTGGGAAATAGTAAGAGCTGGAGGGAACGGGAACTCCACAAGCAGAGCAACAGAACAAGATAATTTGAACACAGGGAACTTCCCAGAGACTCATACTCCAACCAAGGACTATTTGTGGAGATGACCTGGAACCCCTGCACAGGTGTAGCCCATGGCAGTTCAGTGTCCAAGTCGGTTCCATAGTAATGGGAAGAGGGACTGCCTCTGACATAATCTGATTGGCCTGCTCTTTGATCACTTCCCCCTGAGGGGGGAGCAGCCTTACCAGGCCACAGTAGAGGACAATGCAGCCACTTTTGATGAGAACTGATAGACTAAGATCAGAAAGAAGGAGAGGAGGACCTCCCCTATCAGTGGACTTGGGGAGTGGCATGCATGCAGAAAGGGGAGGGAGGGTGGGATCGGCAGGGGAGGAGGGAGGGGCTCATGGGGGGATACAAAATGAATAAAGTGTAATTAATAAAAAAAAAATAAAAGATTTAAAAAAAAAAGAAGGTGCTAGTGCTGACCCATTTTTTTTTCTGTAAAATATATATTTCTCATTTGTTTATACTCCTGGAGTACTGTATGATAAGTCAGTGTATGTATCAATGAGCGATGATAAAAATCGGGGTAAATCACTTGCCTCTCTCAACTTGTTACCATTCCTGCACACAGGATCTTTGTGCTTCTTTTTTTTTTAATATTTTTTTAAATAATTTTATACTTTCACTTGTATCCCAGCTGTGGCCCTCTCCCTCTTTTCCTCCCAATCCTCCCCTCCCTCCCTCCCTCATCTCCTCCCTGCCCCCTTCCGAGTCCACTGAGAGGGGATGTCCTCCTCTCCTTCCATCTGGCCCTAGCTTATCAGGTATCTTCAGGATGATTGAAATGTCCTTATCTGTGGCCTATCAAGGCTGCTCCTCCCTTAGGGGAGAGGGGAAGCTCATGAGTTCATGTCAGCAACAATTCCTGTCCCCCTTACTAGAGAACCCACTTGGATACTGAGCTACCATGGGCTACTTCTGAGCAGGGGTTGTAGGTTATATCCATGCATGGTCCTTGGTTGGATAAAGAGTCTCATAGAATACCCCTGTGCTCAGAAACATTTGGACCTTGTGGGGATCCCTGTCCCCTCTAGGATATACTAATTCCTCCTTCCTTCATATAATTCCCAACACTCTGCCGAAGGTTTGGTTATGGGTCTCAGCATCTGCTTTGATACACTGCTAGGTAGAGTCTTTCAGGTGCTTTCTGTGGTAGGCTACTGTCCTGTTACTTGTTTTCTCCTATTTCCAATGTCCATCCCCTTTGTCTTTCTAGATGAGGATTGATCATCTTACCCCGGGACCTCTTTCTTGTTTATCTTCTTTAGGTGTACATATTTTAGTATGTTTATCCTATCTTATAGGTCTATATAAGTGAGGATATACCATGTGTATCTTTCTGCTTTTGGGATACCTCACTCAGGATGATTTTTTTCTAGATCCCACCATTTGCCTGAAAAATTCATGATTTCCTTGTTCTTAATTTTTGAGTAGTATTTCATTGTGTAAAAATACCACAATTTCTGTATCTGTTCCTCCGTTGATGGACATCTGGGTTGTTTCCAGGTTCTGGCTAATACGAATAAAGCTGCTACAAACATGGTTAAGCAAATGTCCTGGTTGTGTAAAATGCCAGATTGTCTTCCATAGTGGTTGTATCAGTTGACATTCCTACCAGCAATGGAGGAGGGTTCCCCTTTCTCCACAGCCTCTCCAGCATGCGTTCTCTTGAGTGTTTGAGCTTAGCCGTTCTGATGGGTGTAAAATGAAACCTCAGGGTCGTTTTGATTTGCATCTCTCTGATGGCTAGGGATGTTGAACATCTCCTTATGTGTTTCTCTGCCATTCTATATTCTTCTACAGAGAATTCTCTGTTTAGCTCCATACCCCATTTTTTAATTGGGTTACTTGAATTATTGCCTATTAACTTCTTTAGTTCTTTATATATTCCAGATATCAGCCCTCTATCTGATGTTGGGTTGGTGAAGATCCTTTTCCAATCTGTAGGCTGCCGTTTTGTTCTAACGACAGTATCTTTTTTTGTAGTTATTTGGAGATAAATAGTAGATGATTGTAGGTTACGGTTCCTCTGTAATATCACACTGTAGCTAACTTCATCTCTTGTCTATGATGATTACTCACTGTTTTAAGCCTCCACCTCTCCTATCTACCCCCACTTAGGTCCTAGCCGCTACTTATTGTCTCTTGTATGAGATAAACAGTGTGGCTCCATTACATGAGTGAAAATGTGCAGTATTTGTCTGTGTCTGTCTGAGCTCAGCATGACCTCCTCCAACTGAGAGGATTGCATTCCTTTTTATGCCTGATGATCTCCATCAATCAGCTACATTCACTATTGCAAATTTTATTGCAGTAAACATGAGAGGGTCCCTTCAACATATTAACTTCAATTTCTTTGCATACATAGTTATTCATAGGACCAGCAATGGTAGTAGTTCAGTTTTCGGCTGTCTGAAGAACCTCCCTCACTGTTTGCTACAATGGCTGAACAAGAAGTCTCATTTTAGAATCCCCGTATTTGACCTCACCCTTTAGCAATACTTAGTAGGAAATGCTCAGATTCCTATCACCATAGAATTTTGTTTTCTAGAATTTTATATAGAAAATTTCAGTGTGTGAGTGTGAGCTGCATGGTGTGTCACATTCTTTTGACTAAGAATAACTATTATGAGCCTCATCTACATTAGAATATGCTTCAAGATTTGATTCCTTTTCACTGGTAAATAGTGTTCTGTCGGTGATGTCACGATCTGTTCTCCATTCACTTGTTACAAACATACTTTTTATTGTTTTTCTTTACATTATTAATAAATGTACTGTGTTTGTGAATGTCTCTACATAAAGATAGTTTACATTTTCCATGGGTAAACGTTCATTACTAAGTCATATATATTTAGTTCTTTTAAAAAGTTGCAAGATTATTTTTCCAAGGTGCCATCCCATAGCCTTTTCTCAAAACACATAGATCCATTACACATCTCTCTATAGCAGTGAATACCATTCAACTTCTCGAGGCTAAGCATGTGTAGGTATAGTTAGTTCCATGTGGTTTTTAACTGACATTTCCATGATGACTAATTTTGGTGACAATCTCAAGAGACTTCTTAGCAATTCTTGTCTCAATTGATAGCAAAGTATTTCTTAAAATCTCTTACTTATTTTTAATTTCATTTTTTTTTCTAGTGGAGAGTTTGCTTTTACCTTTAAATGTTTTACTCTTTATACAATTACAATCTTCTAGAAAGCCACTGAAAATTATTTGAGGACAGGGTTGCTTTCATAGTTAAGCTGCCAAAGAGTTTCTGCACCACATAAATGTACAATTTCTACAAACATCAATATGTACTGTGACAAGCCTATGAAACTTACCTGCCTACCACACAGCCCTCAAATGCAGGAAACTAGCATTGATGCAAAGAGTTCATTTTTTTACTAACATCCAGCCATGGGAAGGGGTTACCTGCTGTTTGAGTCTTACAAAGCACATATATTTGGTTCGAAAATCACAAAACATTTGTCACATTTCTTTCCTTTCCTTTCCTTTTCAATATAATTTCAGGGTCTCTCTCTCTCTCTCTCTCTCTCTCTCTCTCTCTGTGTGTGTGTGTGTGTGTGTGTGTGTGTGTGTGTGTGTGTGTTTTGAAGATGTCAGTTACAATGTTCTTCAATTTAGATTCAATTTCTGGTACATTTTTACTAGGACTATCATAGAGGCAATACCTAATTTTAAATCAGAACATGTTGAGTTTTACAAAAATCATTTTCTTAGGTTTGATAACCTTATGCACTCATATTGAAGATATGCCATTGAGTATGAATCATTCTCTATACAAAGTGTTACCATACTTAAAATAATAAAAATACCTGTAACAGTCCCAGTAGTATTTTGGAATACTGTGGTATCTTTCCCTCAAAACTTCCTCTCCTATCTTTAGAGGGAGAATAATACTATTTTCTCTCAGTCTGGATTACCTTATGTTTTCTAATACTTTACATAAGTGGAATTATAAAGCATGTAATATTTTTTAATTGGCTTTTTGACTTGGCATAATTGTTTTAGTGTTATAGCAGTGGTCAGTGTTTAGTCATTTTTTATTCTTATAGGCAGTTCTATTCCATGATCATCGCAGCTGCTGGGACTTGTTGATGGACATCTGATTCACTTCCAGATTTGACTATTAAAATGGAGCTCAGTGTGTATGAATGCACAAGGCTTGTATGGACATATGCTCTCTTTTTCTCTATAGAAAATTCCTTGGCATGGAATAGCGGGATCATATGGTAAGTGTGTATGTAACAACAAGAATTTGCTAAATATTTGTGTGAAGTAGTCAAGGCATTTCAAATCTATCAGTACCAGGTGAGCAATCTTCTATGTCTCCTTCCTTGCCAGCACTTGGTAGGGTCCGACTTTTAAGTTCTAGCCATTCTAAGGGGCACAGTGGTTTCTCATCATATTTAAGTTTGCTTTCTTAAGTAATGATTGCAAGATACTTCTTATGGATTTTATGAATGGCCTTTAAATCACTCAAAATGTGTTTTCATGGGCTTTTTTTTTTGTTTGTTTGTTTGTTTTGAATGGAGTTTTGTTTTGTTTTTGAAAAATTTTTCAGTACTCTTTTCAAACCACACACCGTAACTCTGTCAGATTTCTCCAACTCTGGCTCTCTTTCCTTTTTTCTATTCTTCCTTCTTTTTTTTCCTTTTCTTTTTTTCTGGAGTTAGTTCAAATCATCTGTTTGATTGTAAAAGGAACTTTTATCTGTCTGTTTCAGTTGTTATCTCAGAGGCTTATTGCCTCTGTCTGCTGACCTAGCCCTAGTCCTGGAAGCTTCTGGCCTCTGTGCAACCTAGCCTAGGCCTAGATGTTATCTGCCTCTGAGACTTACTGCTGAACATGCTCACCATTTCTTTCTTTCTTTTTTCTTTTCTTTCTGAGCTCTGGTAAACTGGCTGGTTCAACTCAGCTGTTCTGTTTCAAACTCCTCTCCCAGTTAACTTATTCAATCTGGTTTCCCTCTTGGCCTCTGAATTGCTTTGCTTGGCTTCAAACTAACTCTAGCAATCTGCTCTAATCTCCTGGCTCCTTAGTCTTTACCTGAGTTCTCTCTCTCTCTCTCTCTCTCTCTCTCTCTCTCTCTCTCTGCAAGCAGTCTCTCTCTCTTGTTTTTGAATGTTAAATACTCTTTATTTGGTATCATATACAGGAAATGCCTTTCAGCCTTTCAGTGGTAAAAGGTAACATATTTGACATGGGAATTCTAATTAAAACCGCATCATCAAGGACAGTTGCATCCTGACATTTAGCCACTGCCTATAACAACAGGCCAGTGAACACAAATCGAAATGCAGGTAAGTCTTCTTGTTTCTGAGACCATGATAGAGTTTTCCCAGGATTTAAACATACGCATATACCCAGTTATAGAAACCTAAGGATAAAACCATGTAACAGGTTTGAGGAGACACCCCCATCTTGGTGGAAAGCTGAACACTACTACTTAAGCCCAATCTTATTTTGAGAAACGGAGAGCAGTGATGATATATATGCAGCTGGATTGTTATTCTTAAAAAGATCATATTCGCTTTACCGCATGTCAGTTTTACTTAAATCAGGACTGTCCAACAAAAACAGTTAACCTCTCATGATCCGAATTTTGGTGTATGAATTAAATTATGGTACACATTAACAGCCATGAGACATTTGTTGTGTGATAAATAAGTCAGCAGAATTATACATTAGCAACCTGTTTAAGATAAACTACTAGGTCTGCCCTTTCTCCCTTCTTAATTCCTGCAAAGATCTTTTTTTTTTTTATTTTTTTTTTTTTTTTTTTTTGTTCCAGGAATATATTTGGGAGTCTCCAAATACTCCATCAGAGTATCCTCTTCCCGAGTGATACATTTGTTCTTGTTGGCATCTATGTGGGAGAATCCAGCAGCCTGACTTGTCTTCTGTGCAAAAAGACCATGGAGATTTGGTCCATTCTTATGCTTGCCCCCCTTTTCCACAGGGTCCACTGGGCACACTTCTGAACAAAAATCTTCTTGCCTTTCTCAACATCACCCATGTTTTTAAATTTGCTCCTGGCTGATCGATACTACAAATGTTATGATCTAAAGACCAAAGTCCCACTCTCTGCAACCTGTCTCTATTACTGTCCAGGTAAAACTGCCTCTTCACTCTCTGCATTGCCACTTAATAGCTTCCCTTTCCTCTCTCTTCTCATGAGGGTTGGAAGTATCCTATTCTGTCAATCCTTTCTCTGATTCATCACTGTTTCTGCCACTCATTAGACACCACTTTCAAACATGGTTGCGTCCTTCTACAAATTAAATCTACCCTCATTTTTTGGGATTAAAGGTGTGTACCACCACACCTGGATCTAATTTCTCTCTCTCTCTCTCTCTCTCTCTCTCTCTCTCTCTCTTTCTTTCTTTCTTTTTCCCATTCATGTCATTAGTATTTAATTATTCTGGTACAGATACCTTACATCAGACATTTTTTAATGTTTTTTTCACTTTATATCCTAATTGTGTCTCATTCCTCATTTCCTCCTGGTCCCACCCTCCCTCCATCTTACCCTATCCTTCTCCCCTAGTCCACTGAAAGGGGAAGTCCTCTTCCCCCCTACTATCTGACCCTAGCCTATCAGATCTCATCTGAACTGCATGGATCCTCTTCTTCTGTGGCCTACCAAGGCCGCCTCTCCAGGCAGTAGTGAACAAAGAACAGGCAACAGAGTCCATGTCAGAGACAGCTCCTGGTCTTCTCACTAGGGAACCCACATGGAGACTGAGATGCCTATTGGCTACATCTGAGCAGGAGATCTAGGTCCTCTCCGTGCATGGTCCTTGGCTGGTGCATCAGTCCCTGCAGGCTCCCCTGAACCCTAGTTTGTTGGCTCTGTTGGTCTGTCTCCCTATGGAACTCCTGCCCCTTCTGGTCCTTCTCTCCTGCCACTCTTCACTAAGACTCCCTGCGCTCTGCCCAAAGTTTGGCTCTGAGTCTCAGCATCTGCTTTGACCCCTTGCTGGATGGAGTCTTTTAAAGGACATTTATGTTAGATTCCCATCCTGTTCTCGCTCTTCCACCATTTCTGGTGTCTACTGCATTTGCCCTTCTGAACTAGAATTAAGCATCCACTCTAGGATGGTGCTACCTCAAGACCCAGCCATACCACTCCTGCGAATATACCTGAAAGACGCTCTGCCATACAACAGGGACATTTGCTCCACTATGTTCATAGCAGCTTTATTTGTAATAGCCAGAATCTGGAAACAACCTAGATGTCCTAGATGTCCCTCAACCGAAGAATGGGTAGAGAAACTGTGCCATATTTACACAATGGCATACTACTCAGCTATGAAAAACAAGGAAATCATAAAATTTTCAGGCAAAGAGATGGAACTAGAAAAGATCATCCTGTTAGCGGATATTAGTCATATAATACAAGAAAACCATACTATAATCCACAGAACTAAAGAAGGTAAATAACAAGAAAGACCCTAAGCTTTTCTTTACTTGAAACTTGCTGTATACCAGGCTAGCCTTGAACTCAGATCTGCTTGCATGTGTCTCCTGGATTAAAAGCGTGTTTGTACTCTAGCTAGATCACATAGACCTAGAAGGACTTTGGATGTGATTTCTTGCCAGAACAGCCATGTTCTGAATTAAAATTCTTCTACAATTGTTTTTCAATGCTAAAGGGACTGTAGTCTCTGAAATGACTGGCAGCCTACTGCTGCCCTTGCAGTGTCACAGGCCTCTAAAGTCGAAGTTACTTACATAGAGGAAGGCTGTGAGTCTCCCACAGAGAACCTTCTGTGAATTGTGAGGGTCTCTTACTCTGTGACTTTTGCTTTACTAGGCTAGGCTTAGCTTAATGACTGGGAATAGAGGTCACTATTGTCTCCGACAGAAAAGTAAAGCAATTTTGGTTATGGTTAGTGTGTGTATGTATGTATGGTGTAGGCTGTCTATCTGCTTATCTGGTGCCCCAGGCAGTTGACGTGTTTTCAGAAGGTTATAAAACTGCAGTACATGGAGCTCAATGGAGACAGTCGCTGGCAATATGAAAGTGCCTTAATGTGTTTTAACCCTGTCTAGCTCTCTGTCCACTCTCTACTTCCTGCCTAGAGATGCACTGTGACCAGCAGCCCTTGCTCCTGACATCACGCCTACCATCTTTGTGTCCTCTCCCAGTAATAGCTGTTGTGTTATAAAACTTCTCCTGTAGAGACAGAAAGCAAACATCTACTCATCCCAGATAGGACTCACACAACAAAACAAAATACAGATACCACAAAGGTTCAGCGCCATGTCGCAGTAAGTTTTATTAAGGTTCCTGACAGGCATTTGGGTAAGGGGTTACTTTCAGGAACCGAAAGGACTCACAGAGGGCTGCATTTCCAGAGCCCACCCCAGCATGTTGACAGCTCACAGAAGCTGGGAACCTGGAGCACATTGCACTGGCTACAGGCAGCTCACCTGGATGGAGACACAAACATCCTCCAGCAACCTGGCTGGTTTCTGCTTCTTCCAGGCAGCTAGTTGGTCGCGGAGGCTTCTGTGAGATTTTACTCCTCTGAGAATCTTTGCACTTCAGCTTGTGTGACTCTCCTTAACAGTTCAGCTTCAGTTCATCTGAGAAGGACCCTCAGCTTTTATTTCTTATTCTGCCAGGGCTGGGCCTCATGAGTCTGGTCAGTTTCAGGGACTTTCTGAAGCTTTTTTTTTTTTTTAAGTTATTTACCTTCTCGTTTAAGGAGCTTCCTGAAGGATGGAATGTTTAAATCTTGGAGGACACCATTATACAAGATAAGCCACATTAAACATTTCTTGCTTTAAATTTCTTCTTGTAAGTTATTTGATCCAAGAAACAGGAAAAATCTTGCACTTTTCGTGTGCTTTGTTGGCTTCTTTTCACAGTGGATGTGTCTCAGATATTTTTTTTTCATTTCCTCAACCTAAAGTTTCATAATAGACTCTAGAAAATATGGAAATTAAATACATAGTAAATGGTTTATATACTTAGAGATGCAAATTATGACATCATAAATATGAACAAACTTTTTCCTCTTTGGGCTTTTACACAACTGAACATGAGTAAACCCAGTAAGCAATAGATGATCCCGTTAGTTCCGCTTACTGGCACCCATCTACATGCCTGCAATATCTTGTCATCTCTCTGGATGCTTTTGCTGTAGATGTTAACAACAGTGGCTCATCATGGTAGAATGATACCTAATACCCAAGCCACCTTATGGAATAAAACCACACTTGTTTGATTTTGTGACTAGTTTCCACTGACAGAAGCCACTGGAGTCTGAGGAATTCCTGCTAGAATAGCTAGTATTATGCTAACAAGTAAAGGAAAATAATTAAAATAAAAAAAAAGTCTTGGTAACAAAATTCTGGTCCTTTTTTTTTTCTTCTTCTTTTGGACTTCAGGCTTCAAGCCCTTGATGGAAGGCTGAAGCCCACTGAGACAGCAGTGGTTGGAGTTTAATTGAAAGGCAGAAGTACTGTGCAATAGTCCTTTTAATCAAGATGTTAAAGGGAAACTTTATTAAACTTTGATTGAATATATAAAATTAAGATGTAATACACCTTAAATATATTAGCTCAAATTATAAAATATTAAATTAAGATTTAATATATTAAATTAAACAAGATTAAACTAGATTGAAAAAAATGCTTTCGAAAAAAATTCTCAAATACACCAGAGAAATGATTAACCATTTTATTGAAAAGTGAAAGTGTAGTAAGTATGCAAATAATGAAAGAAGAACTGTGGGAAGTGACCTAGCCTCAGTGGGTACAAAGCAGGTACTCTAGGAGGCAAATGAGATTTTCAAAGGACAAAGTAAAATTTGGTGCTGGATTAAAGAGAAGGAAAGCAAAGTGTGGTGATGTATTCCACTCCCCTAAACCACACAAGAACCCCGTGGTGAGTCCCCACCAATGGGAATTCACATTCTCCATTCAGAGCTGTTCTCTTTTCCCACACCAGACACAAAAACACTGTAAAAGGACTGCATTGTTTGTGCTTGGGTTTACCTCTGTCAGAGTGGCTGCTGACGGATGCTGACTCTCAAATCTACCTGGAGACTTCAAAGCAGGGAGAAAATCAACACAGAGAACCAGAGCTACTTAAGACTAATAAGAAAGAAAAAACAAAAGGACACAGGCAATTTATGAATGAGAAATGTCATTCAATTACATTTTTTAATCCAATGCTAAAGATAAATAAATATAGATTTATTGAACTTTTAAAAAGCTAGTGCTAAACCCTGTAAGTAAATGTTACCACATCCATTTTATACAGTGGCCTTATAACAAAAGTATTATTTTCTTATTATAAGTGAGGAAGTTGTATATCAGACAGACAAGTTCCAGGAAGTGATACAATCAGCCTCTATCTTACCGCAAAAGTCTTATCTTTCCACTAATGAAAGACTGTGTGTTTGAATGATTTTATGTGTGCATGAATGTGTGTGTGGTGTGCAAGTGTGTTTTGTGTAAGTGTGCTAGACTATAAGAATCTATGTTTATGGCTGAATTACATCCATAAAAGTAGGCAGTTTCCCCAGAGGGACATGTCCCTACTTGTACTCACTAGTAATTAAAGTACAGATTATAATAATAATAAATAATAATTATAGCAGTTACCATGTATTAAGCACTCAATGGTGTGAGACACAATGATAAATACATTGCCTGAAATAATCTGTTTGATCATTTGAACAGCTTATGAAATCAGCACGAGCAGTATGTGCTCATTTCAGGTCAGACATGTAAGACTTTTAGAGTGCAAGGAAAATGCCCAAGGCCACAGCTTTGAGTCACAAAAGCTAGACTCAAACTCAAGCTCCCTGTGACCCCGCCCCTTCTCCCGAGGGCAACACTGGTCATAAACATGATAGGGATATGTAGATGGAAAAGGATGGGAGAAAAAGAATCACAGATTTCTGCTCAGGCCTGCACAAATGCTCTTTCCCAGGTCTCAGGACCTATAACTACCATTACACTGGCGACTCATGTGGGGATGTCCTGAGGCGAGTCTTCAATTTCTGTCTCAGTCATAAGGAATGAAGGTATGTGTCTCCAAACATTCTTCACAGTGCCTGAATGGTATTAAAATGTGTGCAAGTGAGGAACATCTGATATGTTCAGTTCACTGACACTATTCCACGGGGCTGTGGCAGAGCCACAGAAGATGGGCAGGCACATTACCACTGAGCCACAATGCTCAGGAATACAGTGATATCCATAACTGGGCTATATCAGCATACACTGTTTTTGTTTTTTAGTCCACACAATTAGACCTGAGTCTTGTCCTGTATACCTAATCTTGCCAATGACTACTAGCTATCGAAGCACAGCAGTTCCCCCTTTGCCATATTTAACATTACTATCATCATCATCATCATCATCATCATCATCATCATCATCACCATCATCACCATCATCATCATCCCCAAAGTCTCTTCTGACTTCATTTTGAAATGTTCATTTTCTTGGCTTTTCTTTGTGTTCTAATTGTACAATTTTAATCCTTACTCTTGATTTTCAACGACCTCCCTGTTCCATTTCTGTGCTTCTGTGCTTGAAAACCTACAACCACAGGCACCAGCTGTGTAACTTCAAAACCATATGTACCCTGCTGTAAGGGGAAGGCAATCTCTGGATTTTTGGATGATGTCATCCACACCCATATTTCCAAATCTGCTTCTGTATAACCTCCAAATACAAATTTCTAGCTCCTTCCATTTCTAGGTTATGCAGCTCTCACCTATAGGTCTACTTCTGTGTCTTGACATCTGTACATACACATTCAACGAAGCATACTGGGAAGGGATCTCATCCTAACTAAGCAGGGATAAGGAACACTCCCACTGTGGCTGGGATTTGGAAGATAGCTCCACCAGTGAAGTGTTTACCTTGCAAGCATGAGGACCTGAGATCAATTCCCAAAGCCTCCATGGAAAAGTTGTGTTAGGTAGCACACAGCTCTAATCCCAGTACTGGCAGACAGAGGGCTCCCTGTGTCTCTCCTGTTATCCAGCCTATCCTAAATCATCCAGGTCCAGGCCAGAGAGAGACTCTGACTTAAAAGCATAAGTGGACTGCATCTGAGGCACCTAGGTTGACACGCAGACATCTAGCTTCCACACACATGAACATGCATACACATGTGAGCGCGCATACACATACACAAGCATGCTCTCTTGTGCTTACTAGTTCCAAAATTGATGAGTTATTTAGTAACTGTTCACGTTCATATCCTCTACTGTGAGGATAGTTGCATAGCACCCACATATGGTGATGTGACTAGCCTCTTTCATCCCAGGCTGTTCCTTGTGCAGTTACTCTGTCTGGTGACAGCCAATCGTGCTATTTTAGTTCCAACAGTCGCTGATCTCTACCAAAGCCATCGGAGTAATGATGAAGACACACCTAAAATATCTGCACATCATCAAACATTCATCTGTATATACAGACAGAGGCGCAGTCTCAGATTCTCCCAAGAGCCATTGAAGTAGCTCATGAAATATTAGGATCTAAGCAAATTCAATTGTTTGGTGCAAACACAGTGCCATGCCTGTGAAACTTGAGAATGGCTTTGTTCTGTGGTATTATACACCTGTGGAAAATATTAATTCTGTAAATCTGAGAACATTTCTACTCTGGAGTAATCTAAGGAAAATGAATCATATTTGAGTCTCTCCCCCTGTCTGTCTGTCTGTTTCCCTTTTGCTCTCTCATCTTTTGAAATGTCACCAGGTGCTGTGCTATGAGTTTTTACCATGTTCATGCACTGCTAGTGAACTCACCAAACTCCAGATGTGGAGTTTTACCTGGCAGGCTTGATAAAGTGAGCCTGTGTTTGTACCAGTCTCCCTCTATGCGGAAACAAGTCTTTATTCAATGGATGGAAAGTATCACTGTTCCCTGCCAGTGATACTTTCTGTTTGTGTGTTCTGTATGCACATATGTTTGAACTCACATTAGCTTGTGAGGTTAAGGGGGATAACAGAAAACAGCGTCACATGTTTTCCTCTGTCTCTTTGCCTTATTTTCAAGACAGTCTCTCATTGAGCCTAGAGTGCACTGCCTCAGGTGGACTGACTAGCCACTCAGTGCACAGGCTCCAGCTGTTTCAGAGTCTCTAGCACTTGCTCTGTACTTGTTTGCAATCACTTGTAGCTTTTACATAAGTGTTGGGAGTCTGACCTCAGGTCCTCATGCTTGTACAACAATGATTTGACTCAATAACTCTATCTCGAACCCTCAGTAAGAATAGTTCTTAGAATGCTGTTTGGGGACGCATTATATCCTGTGTATCTATGGCTGTGTCATTTCCTCATGTAAGCCTTACAGCAAGTTTGCTTAGCAGCTACTGTAATCAACCTGGAGTCATTCATTGAGCAACTGCTGCAAGTCTTTTAGTTACAGACATTAAAACATTGCTTAAATCTAGCTCCTCCCACCATTGTACTTAGCACACAGCCCAACAAATTCCTCAGCTCTCTCTTTTAAAAAAAATCTTTATTAATTACACTTTATTCACTATGTATCCCCCCTGTGGTTCCCTCCCTCCTCCCATCCCAATCCCTCCCTTCCTCCACCCTCTGCATGCATGCCCCTCTCCACGTCCACTGATAGGGGAGGTCTTCTTTTCCTTCCTTCTGATCCTAGTCAATTAGGTCTCATCAGGAGTGGCTGCATTGTCTTCTTCTGTGGCCTGGTAATGCTGCTCCCCCCTCAGCTCACTTAATATGACATAATCTAGAGGTGGAGACTTGGTTCAGTGAATAAAGCACTGGTACTGCAGGCATGACAACCAGAATTCAGACTGCCACAACCCACACAGAGGGCAGGCAGGCATGGTGGCTGCCTCTGATTACAGCACTTCACTCTGGAGGCATTCTGGGAAGCCCCATAGAAAGCCTGCTAGTTAGGCCAGCTGGAATTGGAGAACTCCATGTTCAGTGAGAGACCCCGACCTAATGAATAAAACGAAGAGCAATTGAAGAAGACGCTGGCATCAATTCAGGTCTCCACAATAGCCCCCACAATAGGATGCTTACAAGTACAGATATGTATACAAGCTTATCACACACATATACACATGCAAAATGTTTGCAATATCAAGAGCAAGCCTTTTCTTGTTCCTTTTATGTGTTCTCCAGCATGTCTGTCATCTAAACAAGTTTTAAGTATTTATTGAATGATTTAGTCAAGCAAAGAGTAATCAAAAACTATATTTGTAATCAACATATATTGCTACAAAAGGTAAATACCAAGAGGAAAGAAAATTATGAGTTCTGCTTCAAGTGGCTCTAAATCTTGCATCATTAGCAGTGTGATAGAGGAGTGAAAATACACAGGGCTACATTCAAATGCATGGTTTTTAACCTTGTAGATATTAGCGCTGGGAAAGCCCTGTAATTTTTTTTCTGTGATTTCACAGATTCTCAAAACCCGAAATGGTAGAATCAAAATGAAAAGATAATTTCCCACAACTCAACAACCTGTCATTGCCCTCCAAGAAAGTCGATCTGTACAGCACCACATATTTCATTTGTGTAATTCGCCAGCATTCAACGGAAATTTGCTTTAAAAGCTTGCAAATTGCAAGATTCCACTCCATAAAAGAGTCTTGGGAACATATCTGTGGTGAAATGGTTCACATAAGAACGTTGCTTTTGTGATTTTTATCCATCTTAAGTTCTGAGCTTGAATTTTCCTCATATCTGTAATGAAGTAAAGTTATATCCAGATATGACCATATAGGGCAAGGTCTACCGATGTGGGTTCCCTTGCTCTTCCTGCGCCTCACTCTGGTGTCGTTCACAGGCATTTAAAACAAGCTGTATCCACTGAACACAGACTAAGCCTCACGCTGATGGGAGATAGAATGGAGCATCAAGAGAAGAAACAAGCTTCATCACCAGGTTCGGTTCTAAGCCACCTGTCTGGTTTGGGCAGGTTTACTCAGTCAGACTGTAGCCAATGCACACTTTGTTTGTCCTTCCTGGATGGAGTTCAGCCTTTTAGCATTATTTAACTTCGATCTCTCTCTTCAACTCATTGTCACTCAGCTATGCTGTGGGATAGAGGCAAATCTTTCATATTTAATCAGAAACTCCCCAAATAAAAGTTCCAAATTATTCTTATGCATTACAGCTTTTCTCAACAATTTAGCATATTTATTTTCATTACAAAATTAAAAATAAAGGAAAAAAAAAAACATTTGACCAAACAGCAAATAGTTCTTGAGTATGTATGTCACAGAGAACAGCAACCTGCAGATAAAAATAAAACAAAACAAACAAACAAACAAAAAAACAAAAACACTGCAGAAAGAGAGGCCCTGGCTCTGAGCTGGGTACTGCTCTAGCTGAAATACAAAACTGCAACATCTACAGATGATTACAGATATGTAATTTCATGACATTTTAAGTAGCTCTTGACCATTTGTAATAAAACTGGGATGTAAGTTGCTCAAATTGTGACCAGCAAACCTTCTGATCCAAATTTTATTGGATCAGAATTTTATTGGATCAAATTTTATTGATAAAATAAAGTTTTTTTTCCCACTACAAAATTGTCAAGGAAGGTCAACAGTATGGTGGAAAGTTTCCCTTCATTTCATTTGTTTGTTTAGTGTGTGGTGTGTGGTGTGTGATGTGGTGTGTGTGTGTGTGTGTGTGTGTGTGTGTGTGTGTGTGTGTGTGGCCCTACAACCATGCAGAACACCCGGAGTACTTTTGCCCTAGTTTTTAGTTTAATGATGTATGGCATTGAGAACACTGCTTGAAAGGATACAAAAAGATCATTTCTGGTTATGACATGAAAGCATTTTGCATTCCTTAAGTAATGGATGATTGGGGAAATTAGTCAGTAGTTGATCATAACTTGGCAGAAAATTGCTAAGTATACAAAACTATGTAAGTACATAGTGGGGGAAAAAAGCTTATTAATGAAATGTCACAAAATACCAAAGTTCATTAATCCCAACTTGCTATTGCCTACTGAATTAAATAAATGGTTCCTTTCTTACACACATTCCTAAGTTCACCAATATAATGAATAATTGTTGAAACATTAATTTCAGTAAATCTAAGAGTGCCTTACTTGATTCCACTATGCAAAAGATCTGAATTCAACTAAATTAATTATTATGAGCAGCTTTGAGCTTTATTTTAATTCTTGGATTTACTAAACTCAAGAATCTATTTGGCAACCTGTTTATGTGTTATGTATGTTGTAATTAAAACTGTAAATGTATTCATAAGCACATTTATAAAAATTACAACGGCGTGTGTTTAGAATCTTTGATTCTGTTAACCTTAAAGTTGGAAGGAGAAGAAAGAAACTTTTCAAAGTACCACTTTGTTTGTTGCTTCCCTTCCCCCCTGTTTTCTTGTGGTTTGAAGCTTTTCTTGATTGGCAGCATGAGTTCTGTTATTTCCCAAGCTTGCCATGTGCAGAAAGTTTCTCAGCCCTTAAGTTCAGATGTTGTTTTCTTTGATGAGCTTATGATTCTGATATTAAAACTGAAGATAAATGAAACAGTGCAGACTGTGAGACACTCATGTCTGCTTGTACCAGCACCATTTTAAACTCTCAGTTTTGCTGAAGAAGCTGGTTCTTAGAAGGGTTTTCATCTGGGGCTAACCCAGAGGAAGTGTTTTATGCTACATTCACTTGTTACAGTCCCTTTCTTTCTATCTCTCTAATATAATTTGTGTCTAAGTCACCTAAAACAGAATTTTAAAAAACAGTAAAGGTCAGAGAGTACAGGAGAAGGAGGACCTCCTCGATCCCTGGACTAAGGGAGAGGCATGGGGAAGAAGTGGGAGGGAAGGTGGGACCAGAAGGAGATGAAGGAGGGGGCTACAGCCAGGATACAAAGTGAATAAATTGTAATAAATAATAATCATAATAATAGTAAGTGTTCTTCAATAAATAACTCTAGCCATAAAATTTTTAAAGAACATTAATTTGGAAAAACATTCCGAAATAAACCCACTGATATTATTTTTATTTTAATGTGTTACAAAATTAAAATATACTACAGATGATATTTCCCTTGAGGAGATCTCTCTATCTACTTTTCATAATTAATTTCTCACACGTGCCTCTAAGGACCATATTGCTTAGAAGGATTATAACTGTAAGCATTGTGCTTGTAAACACAATATTTAAAGACTTAAGCCATGCCTGCACATCTTCCTGTGAAATTTAAATGTGCATATGCTTGCACATTAAAGCCACAGTTTGATAGTTGCTCACTTAACTAAAGTTACTTTTATTTAAATCATTGTGAAATGGGATGTATTCAGAATCTGAGGCTTCAGTTTTCCACATTCAACTTCAGAAACAGAAACCCAACTTTTCTGTAAATACGATAGGAAAGCTATATTTTAGGGTTGATAGTACGGTCAACAGAGTTAGCCTCTCCTTTCTGTTTGGAGTCCTAATCTAGTTTAAATATTATATATACATTTGGGCTGAATGAAACATTATCATGGCCATAAACCTTGAACCTGCAAGTTTGCAAAAGCAAGCCGACTGACGTGATGACATTGTAGTGTCTGTCGTTAGATCCTCCTTTGGGTTATGCTCAGATAAAATACATTCTGAGAACTGAGGCACTTAGTAACTTTGAGCACTTTAGAAGGACAGCCTTCTGAACTTCACCTTTGTCTTATGTGGTGAAGCCTGTAGAAAATAAAGAATTACTAGCTCAAAAATTACACATGCAGGGACTGAGAAAAAATGTGAGATTTACCAAGAAATCCCACAAGAGACGCAAGCATCAGAGGTTGTTCAATCAAAGTTTGTTGAACAGAAAGATGAATACTCAAGGTCACAGGAGGCAGTGTTGGGTGTAAATAGATCCTTTGTTCCTTTGCTCTGCTCACAGCCTCCAAACTAGAACTACACCCTTCCTAGAAATGCATGGACATAGCAAAGAGGAAAGAAACTGGGGCCCACAGAGATCCCAGGTGTGCAAAGAAAGTTGCATAAACTAACAGGTGTTTCCATGCATGACCATCATCAAGAAAGCCTGTTCTATAGGGCAAGTTCCAGGACAGCCAGGAGTACACAGAAAAACCCTGCCTTAAAAATTAAAAAGAGGGGGAGGGTGTACAAAAATTCAAAATTCAATGCTCAGTTTTAAAACAGGAAAATGACCATAGAACTCAACAAGTAGAACGCTGTGTGGCTCAGTATCTAAAGACAGTGATGCTAAGATGAGGACCTGAGTTCTTTGAGATCAAACAAGCTCAGTCCCTGGAAGCATGTATGGAAGGTAATTACTAACTTTTGCAAATTGTCCTCTGACCTCAACACAAGCACCAGAGCACAAACAGGCACACAGACACATAGTGAATAAGATGTGATAGAATGTGTTTTTAATAGAGCTGTGTGTGCCAGGGTTGAGTTCAGTAGTGGAGCCTTCAGCTGGCATGTGCAAGGCCTGATACAGAAAGTAAGACAGAGACAGAGACAGAGGGACAGAGAGACAGAGGGATGTGGGAGGAGGGCTAGGAAGAGAATGGATAAGGGGAAGAGGAAGGAAGGAACAAAAAATATTTTTTAAACAGCAGATTTAAAGGCATGGTAATGTACACCTTTAGTTCCATACTCTGGAGGGACAGGCAGGCGGATCTATGAGTTCAAGACCAGCCTGGTCTCATAGCCAAGTCCAGGAGAGCTGGTAATATACAGAGAAACCTTTCCTCGAAAAAAATAAACAACAAAAAAAGCAGATTTTTTTTCTATTTTGAATTATTAAGTAAATATGAGCTAAGTATTGAGATGAAATATGTAGCTGCTTTTTACTCCTTCCACAAACTGAAAGACTTTTCGAAGCTCAACAGTATGTGATTTATCTTTAGTTTACCAAGACATGCTTTAGTGTGCAAAAGGGGAAATCAATTTTTATGACTTTTAATAAAAGTGTTTTTTTTTTCAAACTAAGAGCTTTAGAGTCAGAGTCCTGATACATCTGTGGAGCATTACTAATCAAAAACACAGAGTCCCACCTCTGACTTTCATCTCCAGTACCAAGAATATTGAGATAATGGAATTTAGGGTTGTTTTCAGAAAGCATTGGTTTTTGATAGCTGCTCAGTAAATGCTGTTGTGTTAAAAAAGGGTTTGGTATTCATCACTGGAATCCTTGATGGGAGCAAAGCGTGTGTGTGTGTGTGTGTGTGTGTTTGTGTGTGTGTGTGTGTGTATGTGTAAGAGAGAGAGAGAGAGGAGGAGGAGGAGGAGGAGGAGGAGGAGGAGGAGGAGGAGGAGGACAATCTTAGGTCCCTTTCCTCAGGCATTAACCACCTTTGTATATGATACAGGGTGCCCCATTGACCTGTAACTCACCAAGTAGACTAGGCTGGCTTGTCCAACAAGTCCAGGGATGTGGCCCTCTCTGTCTCCCCAACTCACATCATCTGCCAAAAACCAAGCTGGGATTATAACAGCTTGCTAGCCCAACCTGATCTTTTTAATGTGGATTCTGAGGGTTTGAATTTGGCATCTCATGTTTGCTAGGCAACTGAGCCATCTCCCCAGCCCTTGGAACAAAATTTTAAATTCATCATGTGTGTTTTTTTCTACATGTTCACTAGTTTAAATAATGATAATAAATGAAGAAATAGAGAGGCAGTGGTCTGTTACTGCCATGCGGTAAAACCAATCCTATAGCTGGGGTGGGGCGGCTGGATTCTCGGTGGAGAACAACTCCTAGGGCATCTTTGCACCATGGCCCTTTGGACTCATGCACCTTTCTTGCCCACAGCAATGCAGTGGCTGCTGCAGCAGCCAACAGCATGAAAGCCATACGAATGCAGTCAATCAGCTTCTTTGACGTATGAGGACATGGAAAACCCTCCATGTCCAAGAAGCTGTGAGATCATGTCTGATTTAAGTCCCAATCCTAAATAAACCCAGCCTCACACTGAGTTTCACGTGTAGAATTTCATGTCCAGTCCCTGTAATGAGGTGATAAGGCCTTGTGACAGCCAGTCGGTAGCAAGCAATGGCAATTAACAGGATTGCACTAACCTGGAGATACGCCAAGCTGGCAAAAAAGGATTAGAAAGTAAATGAAGTGAGCAACCATGAACCAGCAAATAGGGCTTAATGGACAGTACAAGGCAGAGAGGCAAAGAGGGGGCAATTTGCTTGCATTGATTTTCACTGCCCACTGAGCTGCATTTCTTTTCTGATCCTAATGCATTTATCTTGGCCTAGGCAAGCTCCCTGGCTGCCATCCGAGGGACAAGTCCATTGAGTGCACCAACTCCAGGAATGGCTGCAGTCAACCAAGGTGGAACCTGGCCCGTAGAAATCTCTTTCAGGCATCTTGATGTGGTGATCCCATGACCTGGAGAGCTGAAGATTGTCCAGCAAGGTCATACCGGATACACGCAAAATTATTTTGGGTGAGAAGAATTTTGTAAGAGCAATGAATTATTTATTATAGAGGTCCTTTCCACATGTATATTACTTCTTGTTTACACGTAAATCACAAAAATAAATGAACGTGTTCTCAGCCATAACTTTCTCCATGTTCTGAATCATCTGCACTTCACAAGACAAATGATTTCTGCTGCCCAAGACCACTTAACCTTGGTGCCATGTACTGGGACCTGCCATTCTTCAATGTGATAAACAGAAATCTTGTAATGCCATGTAAACCAGGACAATGAGAATGCTTTCCTGTCATTATCCCTTATGTTCTTCTCTGTTTTTCTTCTTTCCTGTATCATATCCTGGTCTCTGTCTGTCAGTCTGTCATGTGTTTATTTTGTGATCTCTCCACTTCTTTTTTGGCCAAATTATCTATTTCTTGTTTTCCCTCTCCAAATTAAAATGCCTCCACAAAGCAAACAAACCCACCACTTCACCAGGACACAACTTAGAAAACTCTCTCATTGTCCACTGGAGTCTGCACGGATGCTGCTTCAGGTCCTTTCTCTTTTGTCCACCGTTTGGATTGAGTCCTAAGATGAAGTTGCTTCTGAGATTTTGAAGTATCATTGGTTGCTTACTGAAAAGAAAGAAAGAGAGAGAGAGAGAGAAACAAAGAAAGAAAGAAAGAAGAAAGAAAGAAAACTATCCCATTTCAAATGGTACTGGATTTGTTATGAGATGAGTCAAGTTCTTTGTCTTTTTTAATTTTTTATTTTTTTATATTAATTATAGTTTATTCACTTTGTATCCCAGCTATAGCCCACTCCCTCATTCCTTCCCTTTCCTACTCTCCCTCCCTGTTCTCCTCCCATTCCCCTTTTCAAGTCCACTGATAGGGGAAGGTCCTCCTCCCCTTCCATCTGATCCTATCTAATCAGTTCTCATCAGGACTTGCTGCATTGTCCTTCTCTGTGGCCTGGACAGGCTGCTCCCCCCTCTTAACCAAACTTTGGGCAGAGTGCAGGGAATCCTATGAAAGAATGGGGAGGTAGTGGGAACTGGAGAAGACAGGAGCTCCATAAGGAAAGCAACAGAACCAAAATATCTGGGCACAGGGGTCTCTTCTGAGACTGATACTCCAACCAAGGACCATTCATGGATAGAACCTAGAATCTCTTCTCAGATGTAGCCCGTGGCAGCTTAGTATCCAAGCTGATACCTAGTAAGGGGAACAGGGACTGTCTCTTGACAAATTCTTTGTCTTTTGTATAAACATGGATAGGAAAGCAAATAGGTGACTATCCATACCAAAGGCTGTTCTTAAGAATTATACAAAATTTCAGCTCATATTTACCTCAGATAAACAAAATCATACCAAGAGATGAGCATGGATAGTAGGGAAGTCTACTGCTTGGCCATAAGTATGGGATAGTCTAGGGCTTTGTTTTCTGAAGCTATTGGCAAGATACTTTGTGTCACCTTCTGTGATGATGCAGAGGTGACTTTTGGGTAGAGTCTCTGCTGATGGCTTCCTTTTTCTACCTATGATTTCTTTTCCGTAGACCATCTTCACCTTTCCGTGTCATATGTCCTTAAACTCTCCTTAAACTCTGCTTTTGGGGCATACTTAGGGTTGCTGCTACAGCAGCCAGAGGAGGGAAATGAGGACATTTCTAAGTGCAGAAAATGTTAACTGCTGCTGCTTCAGTGGGAGGAGCAAAGGTCATCTCCTTCTCAGCTATACATTATACAACATGCGCACTGATGTTTCCTTATAGGTTCTGAGACAGCATGTGTATTCATCACACCAAGACAGTTAACGTCTGAAACCTCCAGCAGCACACAGGCAAAGGTCCCAAGAAGGAGTCTCTCTAGCATGCAGGTGAAGTACCTGAAAATTACCAAACTCCAAACAGAGGCAGGCTTCACTTGGTGGGGGGACAGGGAGAGAGAGGAAGAAATAGAAGAAACACAGAAAAAAAAGAAGAAAAGAAGGAATTAATGTAATGCACCCAAATGAATTTAGCCAAATACAGACAGACCTGTGGATATTTTCTCTCTCCTTTGGATTATCTTGATATTCTTTGAATGGCTCTCTGTTTTCCCTCTACCTCCTTTCTGTTCTATAAGATTGTCTTCCTAAAATTAAAAAAAAAAAAGCATGTTTTGTTTTTTCATATCACTTCGCTTCTAACAAATTGTCAGTGGTGTGTCCTTGCCAAAAGAAAGTCAAAAGCTTTAGTGACATTTAAAGTTCTCTGCCATCTGGCTTCATTTCCCTGCTAGCTGCTGCCTGGTTCTTGGTACAACATCTGAAGATAAATCTTTGTCTATGTGACCTAATCACTATCTCCCCTTTGCCCTAATAACACAGAACCCAGCAGAACAACACCACACCACGAGTGTTCTGAATGCTAATTCTCTTACTCCTTTCTTGAAATGAGTGTACACACACACACACACACACACACACACACACACACACACGCCTTCAATCTAACTTTATTCTTCTGCCTTCCTTCTCCCAAATTCTCTGAAGGATTTGTGTACATCTGCACAACTCTGAGAGTTAGTGGGGCCTACTCACAAATGTGGTACCTGAATGAAAAATTCTGAAGTCTGGGAATAAGAAAGACTGAGCTTACCTGCCAGCCTTAATAACAACCTGATTGGCTAGGGTCAGACAACAGGAGAAGAGGACTTCCCCTATCAGTGGACTAGGGGAGAGGGACAGGGGAGGAAGAGGAAGGGAGAGAGGGACCAGGAGGAGATGAGGGATGAGGCTACAACTTGGATATAAAGTGAATAAATTGTATAAAAAATGCATATATGTGTGTTTAAAAAATGAACAAGAACACGATCTTGAATGAGTGTCCTAAGCCGTTTCTTCATTATTAAAGTGGGACCCATACCTACTCTCTATAACTAAATTTTAAAGTAACATAGGATGTCTGAAAACATATTTTGATGACAATAAAATACTTTTGAATGTTAGATATAATCATTTTCTCCAGAAGCATTAACTTCATTGTGCACTGTTGGTATACTGGATTCTGCTTCATGTTGTTCAAGTGTCATGGCTGTTACTACATTATTTACAGTCTGTGCATAAGTAATACAAGCAAAAGGTACTTCTCCAAACTTTAAAAATATGGATGAGAAGAATGGCTTTCCAAGCCAAGGTAACCATAGCCTGGGCTTATTATCCACATTCCAAAATCAATCATTAGCATGTCTTCCCTCATACATTCCTGGAACCTTTGGTTATCTCTCTGACTCTTCTCTGCCTGTGCATGTCTTGGCCTTTGATCTCCTTCATATCTACTCAAACAACACCCCAGGGAGGTTGCTCTGACCACTATATCTGAAACTGGAAACCGTCAGACTTTCCTATTAATCCCATCACTTTACTTCCTCCATGCCACTTGTCCTTTGACATTCTACATCATCTGAACAAGTACATGGCTGTAATGAGATGCTCTGCCAGAATGTAAGCCGTGGGGAGAGATTCCTTCTTTTATTAGCACGTTTCCACCACCCAGGATCATGTCCATCACATATTAAATACTCAGTAAGTGTTTTTATAACAGATCAATGGTTCACCTTAGTTTATGATTGATCAAATGATTGTAGAATTTTCTTAGGTGAAAGCTATGAATCTGTGTAATCAATTGTGGAAATAGAGCACAGACAGTATCCATGGTTGGTTCATTTTGTTTTGGTTGTTTGAAGTGAATCCTTGTAGAGTGCTGTTTATATAGATAAGGGCAATGAAAATATTTTAGGGTTGGGGATTCAGCACATTTGGTTAAGTTTTTGCCATGCTCATTGGCTAGCCAGTCTCACTGACTCAGCAAGTTTCTAGGTAAAGTAAGAGAATCTGCCTGAAAAATAAGATGGAGAGTCATGGACAGAAATGCTTGCACAGCTGAGCCCTTTCACCTTCCCTCCTTATGCTCACATGCACAGACACATAGAGCACTTTGGCTAGGAATGAGCAATTATACATTGAGTCTGCATAGATCAAGGACTCCATGAATACAAGAATTCATGTTTACAGATGCTCACATTCCTTAGTTTCTGTGTGCCTGGCCTATACAGTAAACCCCACCTTTTATCGTTTTTGGGTTGCTTCTGTTTCCTAATACAATGTTGTCATACTTGCCCAGAAAAATAAATCTCCATGTCAATTCAGATGCATTTTTGTTTTAACTGCTTTTAATTAACCATTGGTTGAATTCATGGGAGAGAAGCCAGAGACATTGAAAGCCAATAGTACTTAATTTTTATTGGTTAACTATAAACATATCTCTGTCTGTATTAGTTTTTAATTTATCTGCTATGAGCATTTAACTAGAAAAAAATATTTTCATAGCATAAGCTTCTACCTTCTGTGAAGATTTTTTTCCATCATAAAGCAAGTATGTCCAGTGTCAGTCACAGAATAAAATATAAAGTGTGCCTGTGTGCTATCAGTCAGTTTAGGGGATGGAGACTTCATTGGCATTGCCTTCAGATATGCTGTCAACATTATCACTTCCTAGCCCAGAGGCAAATTAGCTAAGTTAGAAGCAGTGCTGGCAGGAACCTGCCTGAGCAGGCTGACCTGTTATCATTCAACACTCCAAGCCTCACATCTCTCTTCAGTGAAGTCGAGATGACTGCATCAACTATTGTCAGAGCTGTTACAGGGAGAAATGCAATTAGTTACAGGAAACACTTTGTGTACATTTTGGCCCAAACTAAGTTTGGGGTTATTGCTGTTTGCACTACTTTCTGCTCACAGCTGCACTTTCTCTTCAATTTCTCTCTGCACAGCAGGTACACCTTTCTCTGACTCATCAAACTGATAAATTTCTACTAACCTTTGATGCTCATCAAGATGATGCTCCCTCTCGAGAGTTTCAGGTGTTGCCATTCAGAGTGATGTGTGTATGTCAGTTCTGACCATTAACATATACAACTGGTTTAGTTGAAATAAGCCTGCCTCCTGGGTTTAGACACACCTTAAAGCAAAAAAACAAAACAAAACAAAAAATTATCACCATAGTTAGCACTCAATTCAAAGTCATAAATTGAGTTCTTAATTATGTTTATTTTTAGTGAGTTTAAATCCTGGAAGTACAAAAAGTTAAAACCTAATTGGTTCACGATTAAATCATGAGGATTTTTTAATATAAAATTTCAGTGGTTTTCTTTTCTGGGAAGAAACACAGTTTTGAACTTGGGAGGGTGGGGTCATTCAATAATGTGCAATGTGCTTGCCAGACAAGCATGGACAGCTGAGTGTGACCCACAGTTCACCCACACAAAATTCAGGTGGTGCAAACCTCTTCCCAGCACTAAGGGTGTGGAGATGGGCAGTTTTTTGAGCTTGCTGGTCAGACAGTATAGCCGGTTATGTGAGCTTCAAGTTCAGTGGGAAGCCCTGTCTCCAAAAGTATGGAGTAGAATGATTGCAGAAATCCTGACATTGACCTCTGGCCTCCACTTGTATGTGCAAACATATGTACTTATATGTGCACATGATCCCACATAGAAAAAGAAAAGGAGCACTTTATGCCATGGTGATGTTTCCTTTCTCATGAAGCAAATTGACCTGTTCTAGTTTTATTTCTATTGCTGTGACTCTAACCAAAACAAACTTGGGGAGGAAAGGGTTGATTTGACTTAAACAACTTGATCACAATTCACCACCAGGGAAAGTCAGGGCAGGAGGTCATGAAGAGACAGAAGCAGGAACCATGAAGGAAAACTTCATGCTGGCTTGCTCCCAGGCTCACATTCAGCTGCCTTTTGTTTGGTTTGGTTTTTGAGACAGAGTTTCTTTATGTAGCCTTGGCTATCCCAGAACTCAGTCTCTAGACCAGGCTAGTTTTGAACTCGCAGAGATCTGCCTATTTCTGCCTCCCGAGTGCTAAGATTAAAAGTGTGTGGCAGAGAAACACTTAAAGAAATGCTCAATGTCTTTGGCCATCAGGGAAATGCAAATCAAAACAACACTGAGATTTCACCTTACGCTAATCAGAATGGCTAAGATAAAAAACTCAAGTGACAACATGCTGGAGAAGTTGTGGAGAAAGGGGAACCCTCCTCCATTGCTAGTGGGAATGTAAACTTGTACAACCACTTTGGAAATCAGTCTGGCGCTTTCACAGACAATTAGGAATAGTGCTTCCTCAAGACCCAGCTAAACCACTCCGAGGCATATATCCAAAAGTTGCTCAAGTACACAACAAGAACATTTGCTCAACCATGTTTATAGCAGCTTTATTCGTAATACCTATAACCTGGAAACAACCCAGATGTCCCTCAAAGGAGGAATGGATACAGAAAATGTGGTATATTTACACAATGGTATACTACTCAGAAATTGAAAACAAGGAAATCATGAAATTTGCAGACAAATGGTGGGATCTAGAAAAGATCATCCTGAGTGAGGTATCCCAGAAGCAGAAAGACACACACGGTATATACTCATTTATAAGTGGATACTAGACCTATAAAATAGGATACACATACTAAAACCTGTACACCTAAAGAAGATAAACAAGAAAGAGGTCCCCAGGTAAGATAATCAATCCTCACTTAGAAAGACAAATGGGATGGACATTGGAAGTAGGAGAAAACAAGAAACAGGACAGGAGCCTACCACAGAGGGCCTCTGAAAGACTCTACCTAGCATTGTATCAAAGCAGATGCTGAGACTCATAACCAAACCTTGGACAGAGTACAGGGAATCATATGAAAGAAGAGGAAATTAGTATGACCTGGGGAGGACAAGAGCTCCACAAGGACCAAATATATCTGGGCACAGGGGTCTTTTTTGAGACTGATTCTTCAACCAATGACCATGCATGGATATAACCTAGAACTCCTGCTCAGACATAACCCATGACAGCTCAGCATCCAAGTGGGTTCTCTAGTAAGGAGAACAGGGACTGTCTCTGACATGAACTCAGTGGCTGGCTCTTTCACACACACACACACACACACACACACACACACACACACACACACACACACCGCAAGGGAGGAGCAGCCTTGCTAGGCCACAGAGGAGGACAATGTAGCCAGTCCTGGTGAGACCTGATAAGCTAGGGTCAGATGGAAGGGGAGGAGAACCTCCCCTATCAGTGGACTTAGAGAGGGTCAGGGAGGAGATGAGGGAAGGAGGGTGAAATTGGGAAGGAATAAGGGAGGGGGCTACAGCTGGGATAAAAAGTAAATAAACTGTAATTAATATAAATTTTTTTTAAATTAATGAAGAGAAAAAAAGTATAGGTTTTCTGCCTGCTCTCTTATATACCCTAAGATGCCTGCCCAGAGATGACTCTGCCTGGTGTGGCCTGGGCCTCCTACATCAATCAAGAAAATGTGGAGGAAGTTCTTCACCTGGGACTCCCAGTTAATAATGCTGGGGTCTCAGACTGGTAGATGAAGCTAATTGGTAGATCCACTTAACCCAGATTACTGGACTCTCAGCATTATTTCCTTCTCACATTTGACTGCTTAATCAGATTGAAGAATTTGGGATAAAAATGGTTCTGTCAGGCTAAGCATGTCCTCTTTCTTTCAAAAGTGGAACTGCCCAAAGAATACAGGTTCTTTTAAGTCATTTTTGCTAGCATGTATCAATTCGATAGAATAATAAGGTCTCGTTTTACTATAAATCACAGACATCTGGGAGTTTGATTATGATGGCCAAATAGTGCCCTGAGGTAGAGACTTTGCTGAAAGTTCTACTATGATTTTGCATTTCAGTATCAAGATGATATTTTCTCTTCAGAAGTTATTCACATTAACTACTAAGAGCATGTCAATAACAAAGCGAATAGCTTGGGTTACCATTTTCCTTTTCCTTTGGTCTTATTTTGCAAATGGTTTAAAATTCATGTGTGGAAAAATGAGGCTTTTCATGGGACCTTCCAAACGATAGGCATCTTATCTAATTTTACTATGTTTATGCCATAGTATGAGTTGAAATGTATTGCATAGCATTCGTGTATCTCAGGCAATGTTGGCCATGTGGATAAGGTACAGCATAGGCAAACTGCTCACCACAATTACAAAAAGGGAAAAGTTTCTTTGCATGTATTTACATAAGCTAGGCAGAGTCTTTATCCCAACTCTTCCTGTTCTGAAATAATGCCTAAGGGAGGAAAAGCGCACAGCCCATTTCTCAGTGGGGCCATGTTAGAGTCTTCAGACTCTCTAGGTACACTCCAGCTCACAAATTTTATTTTCATGGATCCTAGCATGCTCTTTATGTAGTGTGAATTTCATATCTATGCATGTTTCATGGCCCTTCCTATTTCACATTCCTCTGCAGAGAAGCCTCTAACGAATAAAATGTTTGTCATTCCACTTTATTAAAGAAAGCATTCAACATTGAGAGAGAATTTTTGAATTGAAGTGTCATGTCAGATCATCACTGTTTGCTAATCATGTGTGATTATAAGTGACAGAATGTGTTTTTTTCCCCATTTGATCGCATTAGAATGATATAAAACATAAGAATAAGAAACTAAACAAATTACAATATATTAAAATGTATTTTCCAGGAGATTATGGGGAAAAATGCCTCATCATTATATATAATTACAATTCTCCAGTTTCACTAAGAATCCACCGTGGGGTATCAACTTTTACTCGGCAATTTTGGTTTTCATTTAGGATTTTTATATTATAGTCACACTGCATGTTTTAGCAGGAAAAGTATGAGTTAGCCATAAATGACGCATCATGATTTATTATTAGTTTGTTATACTCAACAAATTTTTTTTTTCTAACAAGGGTCTTGAGTTCAACTTTTTTTTTTCAAATATCAAGATCTGTTTAATTTGCTAACTATATGGGATTTTTCTTGAACCTAGAAGTTTTGACATAAAGATTAAGTATTTGTAAACATAGAGCCTATATACTTAGCAAATTTACATTGGGTGGAGTGGCTGATTGGTCTCAGATGCTACATCTGTGTGATTCCAAGGGGGTACAGATCAAATATTGTAGTTCCAGATGTTCTCAAGACTTCCCACATCTCCAGTTAATTCCCCTATAGGATGATGTTCCACTAATGACAATTCTGCTCCAGAATTAATAGCATGTATCCTTCATGATATGCACATTCTGTAAACGGGTTTAATCCTGAACAGTGTTTGAAAAACATCACTCTCTTCTTCACACTCTGTTTTTTCCTCCTGTGTGTGAATGTACATGTGTACGGGTGTGGCTGTGAGTACGCACACAGAGGTCAAGGATCAGCCCTAGACATCTTCTTATTGTTCTTCACCTTGTTGTTAGTATTTGGTGTTTGTTTATTTGCTTGTTTGTTTTAGACAGGATCTCAATGGAGCCCTAGGCAGCCTTGAACTTGCTGTATAGACCAGGCATTTTGGTCAGTGTGCTAGCCTTGAACTCACACAGACCCTCCTATATCTGTCTCCTGAATGCTGGGATTAAAGGTGTATGTATGCCACCACACTAAGCTGCTTTTCAAGACAGGATTGTTCCATTAAAGCTCACTGGTGTGGCCAGCTTGCTCCTATTTCCACATCCCAACTCTGTATTTCAGGTGAGCTTCTTCCCAAAGATGCTGGAGGCTGAAACTGAGGGCCTCACACTGTGACACAAGAACTTTTCTGACTGAGAGCTATTTTTTTTTTTCTGTCTGTAATATTTCTCTCACCAAAAGTTATGCGGAAACTGAAGGAAAAATTAAATGAATCTGTTATTGCATTTATCTTTTTAATTATTTTAATACATTCTGAAGCTAATGAAACTAAAAGTTCAAAACAATCATGGAAAAAGGTCTAAACTTGGTTCATGGTTAACAGCATCATGCTCAAAAATGGAAGATAGGGCACAGATAATATAGGCCAATCAACACTCTTAAAAATGATTGTTTAACCTGTATGCCACCTTTATTCCCCAGGATACTTGGTGAAAAATTCAAGAGCTTAGAAAAAAATGTGATTTTACGGCTAGAAGAAAATGAAATTTTATTGAAAGAAGCAAGAGAGTCCTTATTGATTGAATAAAATCTCAAATATTTATAAAAGGGCTTATGGTGTGGCTGATACTTTATTTTCGGAAGCTGACCCCAGATAATTCCTGAATTTTTCTTCCATTTTGCAGAATGTTTGCATTAGTTCATACTACTTGAGATTCAATCACTCAGAAACACACTATAATAACTAGAGCCTTCTCTATTCATCAAGAATCTTTAGATTTCAAGAGAATAAAATGCTTCTCAAACTCTCTGGAATAAATTGCCACTCTGTGTCTCTTCTCACTTCCTTTCACAGCATATGCCACTACATTAATGACTGCAGGGTTAAAACCAAACACCCTTAAATTGGGTTTGGTGGCACACCCCTTTAATCCCAATACTCAGGAGGCCAATGCAGACAGAACTCTATGAATTCCAGGCTAGCCTCATCTACACAGCAAATTTCAGGCCAACCTGGGATGCCAAGTGAGACCCTTCCTCAAAAGCAAAACAAAATGAACTAAAACAAAAATAAGTGATTCTTTAGTTTCCTGTGACTTGGTTTCTTAATGGAAAGAAAGCCAAAACAGTACTTCCACCTGAGGCAATGAATGGCACAAAGAAAGCCTGTGTTCCAGATCATGTTTGTTAGTTTTGTTGGCCTGAAAAAGGTAGGAAGAAGTAGGAATTCTATCAACATCCTTTCCTGTCACTTCCAGCAATGTGGTATGAGGAAGCCCCCTGACTGCAATGTGCAGGCTCCAGCTTTCAGGACAAAAGAAGAAAATTCCTATTTCCAATATTTACAACATTTTGTTGTGGCCTTGAAAAGATAAGTCTGCTTCCTCCACATTAGTAAAGCACTGTAGCTTGCAAATTTTAGCTTCCATGATAGGACATAGCTATAATGTTCTAGAAGACTAATCTGGGGATCCATACCTTTACAGTTCCAATCTTTATTGTTTGCGATAATACTTAACTCTCTCTTTTAACCTTTTCTGCTTTTATATTTGTGCTTTCTATTTTGTGTAGCTGATCCTGGACACTCTGGGTTTCAGTTACGCTGAGTGGTGCAGAGAGCCCACTGCTAAACTTTACTGAGAGTCCGGTCTTAAGAGCACAGCCTAAGGACGGGTGAGCTCATAGCCTTCCACCTGATCTAACTTCCTGCTTTGGTACTTGTGTACATTCAAAATGTACCCAGGACATGGCTGGAGTGGCCACATTTCCATATTCCCATGTAAACACCTCAGCAGTGGGACAGAGACTCCGTGAGTCATGTTGGCTGCAGGCAGGGCACACACTCATCACCGAGCTTATCATAGTCTTCATCAGAACTTGCAAAGCTCTGCTGCTGCAGTTTCTGCACTGTGCCCTAGCCCCAGGTTCAAACCAGAAAGAATGAACTTTAGGTCAAAGTGTGTACTCTGAGAACAAGGATTTCTCCTAGCCAAAGTAGGTGTGTGCAGTCGTAACAGATGACACAAACCAGTGGTGAGGAAAGCTCTGAGGGTGAAGGCGCTTGCTACCAAACCCAATGACCCAAGTTTGATGGCTGAGAAAGCTGACTCCTGTAAGCTGTTCTCTGACTGCCACACACTCACAAGTAAACAACAAATAAATAAACTGTCATCAAAATATGGTATTTTTAAAAAAAGAAGACCGAAGTCACACCATGTGGAGGCTAAGGCATGAGAATGGAATCTCAAGCTCAAGGCAGCCTGGTCTCCATAGCAAGACCC
Source organism: Psammomys obesus (assembly GCF_907164565.1). NCBI lineage: Eukaryota > Metazoa > Chordata > Mammalia > Rodentia > Muridae > Psammomys > Psammomys obesus. The sequence goes on from NW_026592548.1 coordinate 11,208,967, forward strand.
TGTCAGCAATCAAAATAAAAATAAACAAGGAGGAGAAAAAGGCAGAAGTGAAAGGGAAGGAGGAAAGAAGGGAAGGAAGGAGAGAGACAGGGAGGGAGGGAAAGAGGAAGAGATGGAGAGAGGAAAGAATTCAAAGCTTAAAAACAGGTGTCTCTAGCATATTTTCTATGAAAACAAACATTCTTGGGAGATTAGGATTCTTAAGTCTCTTACATATTACTTGGAATTTTTCAATCTGATTAATCTTTGTTTCAGTTTTAATGAAGAATTGTTAAATAGTGAGCATTAATTTTAAAATATTCATTAAAAATTCCTACTCTGCTGTAGACTGTAATCTCTCCCTTTATGAATCTTACAAATGAATTGCAATACAATGGCATAATTCACTGAACACATAGGAAACACTATTATATTTGGAAATAAAGTACCATGCATAGTCAGAAGAAGGGAGACTGCCTCAGTTTGGGGAAACCGAGTAAAGCCTCAGGGAAGCAGAGACACCCTGGGCAAGCTCACATGATGGGTTGGACTAAGTTCAAGGATATGGAAGGGGCCACACAGGTGTTTTGTGATGGGTTAAACAAGAGAATTTACAGAGAAAGATCTTGAAAATATTCAGAGACTTCCAACAATCTCTCGTAGTTACCATTGTTATACCTTTTGCACAATATTGCCTCAGGAGAACCAAAAGTGATATTCTTTTGGTGATAATCACCAAAAGTTTGTGGTGATTATTGATTGGACAAGACTTGGTGGCATGATGTATTGTAATTTCTTTAACATTATTTCCTTTTAAAATGGGATTTGAAGTGGTTGAGCTGGTAACTGGATGAATACACAGGCTTCAGCACAAGCAAAGAGACCAAGATGATGTTCAGTACAGACTTTGGAAGAAATGGATTAGTCTGAGCTTCTGGGGAGGGACACTGGAAATGCCACACAGGGATTGTAAAAGTCAGAGCAGAGGTTGTGAAAGGTTAACAGGAAACAGCAAGAATAGGGAGGCTGATGCTTTTTGTGTTTGTGCCTACAAGTAATTGTAGGTACAAAGAAAAAGAAGTGGTCAGTACTTGTGAAAGTCTCCACAAGCTGTAAAAATAGCCTGCTGAACATCCATTGTGGACAGAAATATAATATCCCAGGTTAGGGCAAGGCAAGGTATTTCTCCCCAACTTTCCTAGGTAGACTAACAGTAGGTGGCTCTGACGGGGCCCCTGCTAGAGAGAGGCCTCCAAGTCCTCCAGTATTTTCAGTTGCAACTAGGATGTTGCTTGGAGCTTCTTGGAACCAGAGGGCTTAAACTACTTGCTACAAAAGCATCAAACTTTCCTTTCTTTATTCTCTTCTAAAGCATGCCTAGATTCCATGCTCCATAATTCCAGACACCTAGATGATGAGATAAAAAGAAAAAAAAATCTGTCAGCTATACATCTTAGACTTTAATACCTCAAATACACAAAGAACTCAGAAAACAGGAACCAAAGTCAAAGGCAACAAACATTCCAATTTAAAAATGGGTTGTGGGGCTGAACAGCGAACTCCTGAAAGAAAAGACAAATGGCTTTATAAAAGACCTAAGGAAGGGTTCCATAGCCCCAGCCATTGCAAAAATACAGCTCAAAACTACTTTTTGATTCTATCTAAAACTTACTATCTTACTCCATTTGAATTGTTGGTCAGGAAAGCCACACAGACCCCCAAAACAATTCCTCTTGAATGCACATGCGAAATGAAAGATACAACACTATTGCTGTAGACAAGCCATCACACCATGGTCACAATATACAGACAAATCTTTCTGAAGCTGAGCTGAAAGCTTCTGCCCTGTTAGACAGGTTTCACAGTGCTGGGAGGTTCTATGCAGCCCACTGAGGGGAAAGAAGGGGTATCAAACTTTCTTTCCAACTGTGAACTCTAAAGTCTTTAGTACCAATCTTCCATCAAAGAAGTGTCCACTTCTGCAACAGTGCATGGATATTATGGGGCAACCAGTGCACTACAGAAAGGGATCTATGCTTTGTACTGTAAATCTATTTAAAAAAAACGTATAGCTTTGGAAGTCATAGGCTCTCTGTGGATACACTGTTAAATTGGCAGAGTATCTAACTGAACTGCTTACTTAAATAGTTATATTTACACCAATTAACAAATCTTACTCTCAGACTTACTCAGAGAACATCTCTTTTTACCAAACACTTAAATTCAAAGACTCAAAGTTTATCAGTTTTCTGATAAGTGATGGTTGACTGTGCAGCCCTAAAAAAAGGCATTTATATCATTTATAATGGTAACCCTTTAAGGCTCTTGAAGCACAATAGCAGTGTGAAAGAAACTGAGAGCTGAAAGGTATGGAGAAAGGCTACAGAATGCTGTCTTCTGAGTATGATATAGCTATTGCCACTGTGAACTCACAGCAGGTGTGGTTATCTGTAATGAACCTGTATAAGATTAACTACATTAGCAGTCTCTCATGGATGGGAGATGGGCTCACAGGGACCTACTCTTCCATCATGAAACATCAGTTACTGATAGATTCTGGGAAAGACATAGTCCATGTCTTCAGTTGTGTACCCAACAGTGAGTCCACCAAGCTCTAACACTAGTTCCAAACCCATGGTCACAAATACGGTCTTGATTACACTCAGTGACACACACACTTGCACACACATAAACACTCACATACACACACACATACAAAGACATGAATTTGGGATAGAGACTTATAAGGAGAAAGAAGAGTTAACAGGGGTGTGAAAAAAAAGATGAGAGAGGTATGGATCTGAGTAATTAGAATGCAGTATACATGTACATGAACTACTGAAAAAGTAAACTGTTTTAAAATAGCTTAAAAACAAAGTATCGCACTGACCCTCTTTTATCCTCTCAAACTATACATAAATTTACGTGAATATTTTGAGAGTCATGTTCCAAGGCTCTCACCCTGGTGATGTCATTAAAAAAACTGTCACATAGAAGAATGTTGAACTTCCAGTTTAAGAAATGTACTTCCCTTATGGCTAATGAGGATGAGCATTTCTTTAAGTGTTTCTCTGCCATTTGATATTCCTCTGTCGAGAATTCTCTGTTTAGCTCTGTTCCCCATTTTTTAATTGGATTACTTGGTTTGCTGCTTTTCAGCTTCTTTAGTTCTTTGTATATACTTGATATTAGTCCTCTGTCAGATAAAGGGTTAGTGAAGATTCTTTCCCAATCTGTAGGCAGGTGTTTTGTTTTGATGACAGTGTCCTTTGCTTTACAGAAGCTTTTCAGTTTCATGAGGTCCCATTTATTGATTGTTGCTCTTAGAGCCTGTGCTGTTGGTGTTCTGTTCAGGAAGTTGTCCCCACTTTTTTTTTTTCTAAGCAGTTTATTGTGTCTAGTTTTACATTGAGGTCTTTGATCCACTTGGACTTTAGTTTTGTGCAGGGTGATAAATAGAGATCTATTTTCATTTTTCTGCATGTGGACATCCACTTGGACCAGCACCATTTGTTGAAGATGCTGTCTTTTTTCCATTGAATGGTTTTGGCTTCTTTGTCAAAAATCGAGTATTCATAGGTGTGTGGGTTTATTTCTGGGTCTTCTATGCGGTTCCATTGATCCTCCTTTCTGTTTTTGTGCCAATATCATGCAGTTTTTATTACTATTGCTCTGTATTACAACTGGAGATCGGGGATAGAGATACCTCCAGATGATCTGTTATTGTACAGGATTGTTTTGGAGATTCTGGGTTTTTTGTTTCTCCATATGAAGCTGAGAATCTTTTTTTCAAGGTCTGTAAAGAATTGAGTTGGTATTTTGATGGGAATTGCATTGAATCTGTAGATTGCTTTTGGCAGGATGGCCATTTTCACAATGTTAATCCTACCAATCCATGAGCACGGGAGATCTTTCCATCTTCTGAGATCTTCTTCAATTTCTTTCTTCAGAGACTTGAAGTTTTTCTCAAACAGGTCTTTCAGTTGCTTGGTTAGTGTCACCCCAAGGTACTTTATGTTATTAGTGGCTATTGTGAAGGGTGTTGTTTCCCTAATTTCTTTCTTGGCCCTTTTGTCTTTGGTATACAGGAGGGCTTCTGATTTTTTTGAGTTGATTTTGTATCCTGCCACTTTGCTGAAGGTGTTTATCAGCTGGAGGAGTTCTCTGGTTGAATTTTTAGGGTCGCTCATATATACTATCATATCATCTGCGAATAGTGACAATTTGACCTCAAAACGACCCTGAGATATCATCTTACACCCATCAGAATGGCCAAGATGAAAAATTCAAGGGACAACACATGCTAGAGAGGTTGTGGAGAAAGGGGAACCCTCCTCCACTGCTGGTGGGAATGTAAACTGATACAACCACTCTGGAAATCTATCTGGCGCTTTCTAAGACAATTAGGAATAGTGCTTCCTCAAGACCCAGCTATACCACTGCTAGGTATATATCCAAAGTTTGCTCAAGTACACAAAAGGGATATTTGCTCAACCATGTTTATAGCAGCATTATTTGTAATAGCCAGAACCTGGAAACAACCCAGATGTCCATCAACGGAGGAATGGGTACAGAAATTGTGGTATTTTTACACAATGGAATACTACTCAGCAATCAAAAAGGAGGAAATCATGAAATTTGCAGGCAAATGGTGGGATCTAGAAAAGATCATCCTGAGTGAAATATCCCAGAAGGAGAAAGACAAACACGGTATATACTCACTTATATAGACCTATAAGATATGATAAACATAATGAAATCTATACACCTAAAAAAGATAATCAAGAGAGCAGACATGGGGTAAGATTATCAATGCTCGTTTAGAAAGACAGATGGGATGCGCATTGAACATATGACAGGAGTCTACTGAGTGCATTTGAAAGACTCTAACTAGCAGTGTTTTCAAAGCAAAGACTCATGACCAAACCTTTGGCAGAGTACAAGGAATCATAAGAAAGAAGGGGAGTTAGTCTGATGAGGAAAGGATAGGAGCTCCACAAGGACCAAATATATCTAAATATATCTGGGCACAGGGTCTTTTCTGAGACTGACATGCAACCAAGGACCATATATGAATGTAACCTAGAACCTCTGCTCAAATGTAGCCTGTGGTAGCTCAGTAACCAATTGGCTTCCCATAGTGAAGGGAACAAGGACTATTTCGAACAGGAACTCAATGACTGGCTCTTTGGCCTCCCCACCCCCCAAGGGAGGAGCAGTCCTGTTAGGCCACAGAGGAGGACTTTGCAGCCAGTCCTGAAGATACCTGATAAAACAGGATCAGATGAATGGGGAGGAGGTCCCCCCTATCAGTGGACTTGGCAAGAGGCATGGTGGAGATGAGGAAGGGAGGAAGGGACTGGGAGGGAATGAGGGATCGGGTCACTGCTGGGATACAGAGTTAATAAAATGTAACTGATACGAAAAAAAAATAAAATTAAAAAAAATAAAAAAAAGAAATGTACTTCGTGATATGTTCCCTAAACACAAGAAATACTTTTGTAGCATGTACAGATGGCAGAAATAGCCTTGTCTTTGTAGAATTGAAACAAAAGAAGAAAAGGGGAGGGAGATAAGATTTGTTCTTGTTACCAAGACTACCATAACCCAAGCCACAAAGGACCTGGGACAACCAACACCACCTCTGTTCACTTTTACTTCCTGGTTCATGGCCAAGAGTTGTGCATAAGCAGCAATAAACACAGCATGTGCCTTTCCTGACCCTGAACAAACAAGACACCAAATTGTAACTTTGCCTGGTTTAGTCCAGGCGTTTCATGCTTATACTGATACCCCCAGACCCCCAGGTAGCAACCACTGGCTATATATTAGGTAGATGATGCTAGTCTCAAATTTTTTCATCTGCAAAACAGAAACAAAAATAATCTCTTCATGTGATAAGTATTGTTTACAAAGGACATGCTGGGTTAAACATTCAGTGGAAAAAAAATCTCAACCCAGTATGTCTTCTGAAACTAGTAGTTATTATTCTTGATGAGATCATTTTTTTTTATATAAAACTCATGTCTTTTTCTCCTCCTGAGAGATGTCTCCAATTTGGAATTCATTGTTTGCTTGAAAATAATTAGCATGTTTGCCATGCACAGTGCTGTTCATTTTTAAATGGTGAGAACAAGAGACTTCAACCCTATGCAAGCACTTCAGGAGTGGTCTTTCTAACGACAAGAATGCTCTGTGGTTTGAATCTTTCATTATGCACTTGTGTGTGGAGCACTGAGAAGGATTCTCATCTTACTGAGATCTGTAGAACAAAATATACTTAGCTGCAGACCAATTATGATATTCAAGTATTTTCGAGACAGCTGAGTGGGATGTGTTGAACTGTGCTTGTGTGATTAGCTTCATTGATTTCTATAGAAAATGCAGTACTTAACTTCAATAAGTATAGTAGTTCAGTAGTTCAAGGAAGTTTACTCTTTCTTTGAAATTTACAAGAAATATACTGCACAAAGCCAGCCATTATAAGGGTCACAACAATAATTCCCCAAACAAGGTGCCTCAGGAAGATCTGTAATTTCCTCCCAGTTTGAACATATTAGACCGTCTCTTACACAGATGTGTATTTTGAGTCTTACTTAACGATTATGGCATGCAATTACTTGCAAACAACTATTGATTACTTTAAAAATAAATACATATCCATCACATGGGAGTCTCCACTGTTCCTTTTGTTCAAAAATGTTTTACTGTCTTGTAGTTGAAATAATGATGTCTTGTGCCTGGAAGATGATAAGCCATTCATTAAAAAGTATGGAGGCTTTTAACACCATGAGAAAACCTAAGTAGAAAACTGATGGTTAATGGATCTGCAAGAATAACAGACATGAAACTCTGTGAACTCTTAACTCAATCTTTCCATCTATCCATCTAATTATTTCTATGGTGCCTGTGATCAAAGTTATTTAGGTGAACTGACAGACATACGAGAATTTCAACATAATAAATGAAAATAGAAAGCTTCCCACATGTCTGTACTTGAATGAAGGCATATTGATGTATATTGGCATAATAACGCAATGTCTAGAATGTTCTCTAAGCTCCCTGGGCAGGAGTCAGTACAAAATTTTAGGTATGAACTTCTTTGCTTGTATTGTTTTGCTTTGGAAAGGGCGTTTCTTTTCTACCTCATGTAACATTTGACCAATTAGCTGTCTTCAACAACCTAATGACCCTAAGGTTCAAGGTCAAGGAAATATTTCTACTTGTGCAGAAAAAAAGTACAACTGTTCAGTGTCGAATCAGAGCTAGTCAGCATGGCATCTGCAGAAACAAAGCTGGTTAACAGTACACCTGCACCTGCTTTTCATTCCCTACCGTTCAGAGCCCGAGCCACGTGAGTCAGGAGGAACTAATACACAGTTCCAACAGATTCTGAAAACACTGTCTTCAAGTGTTTGCACAGATTAATATTGAAAATGTTTTCTTAGGACTCTTCAATAATTGGATTTTATTTTCTTATAGTATCAGAGATAGTGGAGATTCAAAAGTGGAATTCCAAATCAGCTCCTCATATTCCTTTCATGTTTGTCCCAGTTTGTCTTTCTTCAGGTGGTAAGGACAGAAATTTTTTATGGCAGTAGCCTATCCTCCAATTGTCTCTTTTGCTCACTGCTCTACAGACTCATTGAAAGACTCATTGTCTTTGAGGCCTTATATGTACTCAATCTTTGAATGTACAGATGAAGGCCAGATGGCAGAGTTTGCTGCATTTATGGACTACCCTTCCTGAAATCACCACCACATAATTATGCTTATATAATTTACATACATTACATAATACATATTCCTTTTATTTCATCTTTCTGTGTTCTTCTGACAGAAGTCAGTAAAGTGCTCTCAAGGTTCTGTGAGATCCGCTGTCCCCAAGCACAATAAATATGGTATGATGTAAGTAGTCATTTCAGAAAGGCTTGGCTACATGGCATTAGAGACAATATTGTTCTGAATTCCCATCTGAGGATAACAGTACGTGTTTGACTGGACTGTGCCGGCAAAGATCACAAGAACATGAGCTGGTTATCTCCTTCATTCAGTCACTCATTCATGAATTCAGTCCATACATATCTGGATTCAATAAATTCATTACATGTTAATCGATTCTAGAAAAGCAGGAGCTTGTTGTTCCAACTGGAGATTGAATTTCTATGAAAAAGTTAAGTTTCTTCATTCTTCTTTTCCAGATTTCAAAACTCACTGTTAATATATAAAAATTTCTAATAATTTTTCAAGCTCTTGCAATTTCTAAATCTTATTTATCTCAGAGAAGCATTTATGTTTATGTGACTTCTTTTTCCCACTTTTGCTGTTATTATAAATGGTCCCTGTAGGACTATTCTAAATGCCTACCACCAACAGCACACAATTTGACTTTTGAGTCTCCTGGTGTTTTTCATGCCAACAAACCATCCTAATCCTTTCCCTCTTATCCCACATTCTCTGGGCTTAGGCAAGAGATGGAAGCTTGATCAAGATCGCTCTCTACATGCCTTGATTTGGTGTAGCAAACATTTCTCCAAACACTAATCAAGCATCTTCTGGAAGTAAAATGTCATTAAGCAAAATCATAAATGCATGTTGATTATTTTAAAGAGTAATGTCTACTTTGATGACAGGTGATAGTTCAGACAGAAAGTTCTTCTGGGGAGAATGTAAGATTCTCCAAGTCCACCCTTAGGGTCCCCAGTTTTCTCTGGGATGTGTGAGAAATCATTTGATTGCACTCAGGTATCAACTGTAAATGTGCCATCTTTGGTTGTTTATTGGTGCTATCTCCTTTTTGCAGCTAAAACTGTTGTAAGTATTACACAATACTGGAAGAGAGGTTGTTTAGAATTTTTCTTTGCAGCTTGTCTGTTGAAACTATCTGAAAGAAAGGTATAAACAAAGTCTCATCCAGGCTCATAGGATGGAGAGGAGATGGCTATACTCCCTGATTGTTTTCTAACAAAGAAAATGGTGTTCGGTGCTTAGCAAGCATTATCTTCCAGAGGAAAATCAATACAACTCATTTTATCATAGGCTGATGTAGGACTAAAATCCAGATGAAGTTAAATGTGACTTTGTTTCCTTTTACAAAGCCAAGGTGGGGATTGATGGGCGCACTTCCTTGGTGCTCTTTGCTTGGGAGATGTGGCAGCTGTCTGTCACATCGGCCTGCTCTAAAACATATACAGTTGGCAGCAGCTACCATATGGAAATAAAGCCTTTTTGTTAAGTGATTAGATGCTCTGGGCTTCAAAGAGAGTTGCAGCATCTTAATTACTTGGAATATAGCTACTCTGGATAAAACAAAATATTCAAGGTGAAAACACATAGCAGAATTAAGCAGTATTATTTCAACCCTGAAATTGAAGCTTTATCTTATCAGAGCGTCACCCTGAAAGGGAAAACTGAACTTGTATTAATCAGTATTCCTGATTACAGATAGGGAAAGTGAGGGGATTTTTTTAAAGCCCTCCTTTTTATTACAAATGAAATGCCAACAAGACAATTTAGAGAGAAATATTTTGCAAAGGATAAAAGGCTCTTTGGGTTCTGATAAATACACAAACTTCTGAAATTTACAACTTCTTGAACTTTTTATGCATAAAACATTTAAGTTACTTCATTTATGCAAATAATTGGACTGCTCCCCTGTCCCTGCCTCAGAGGCACCTACTTAGTGGCCTTTCTTCTCCACCAAGTACATTTAGTGACTTAAGTACATTAGAATGCAATTTGTCTTGAATAAGGAAAACCTGAAGATGAAGGAGCTGTAAATAACTGAGTAAATGAATAAAGCAGGAACAATGCAAAGGAGAGGCACAGAGCTGGAAACTGAATAGGTGGGAGAATTGCAAGCGCTGAATATTGATTTGGGACTCTAGCTCTCAGCATATCTGCCTGTCTTCTTTGTTCTGTGTTTCATATTGTTAAGTAGGTCAAGCAAAACCATAAGCATATAATCATCTTTATTATTCTAGATGTGATTGCTACCAGGGTGCCCACCTTCTTGAATGAAGTTGAATATCCAGACTTTAAGAAATTGATTAAAATGCAAGACTGTTTTAGTATCCAGTTAGATTTAAAATACACTGACTTGTAAAATTCTCTTCTTTGTAACTTCATAAGATTCTCAGGACTTTCTTCATTGTGTCTAGTAGTAATTTCTGAATGGTGAAAGAAGCCATCACATGAGCTGCAAAGCTTGGTCACCATCTTAGTTGTCAGCCAAACATCATGGGGTGGATGTCCCTGTATATCAGTACAGATGTGAGTTCACCTGGATAACTCAGTGACAAAAGACATCCGCGATTCCATGAAAGTCCATAGAGACTTTGGTGGCCCCAATCCTTAGGATTCCTTTTCTCATAGCCTGTGTCTACAAATTAACTGGAAGGTAGAATAAAGAAGGTGAAATATTTGCTAAAAATAGTTTGAGAATAATGATTTCTAAATCACCATCATAATAAGAACTGACTTAAGACTTGGGCTGTGGATGAAGCTCAGTTAGTAAAAGAACTTGCCCATTGTGCACAAAGGAAGTCCTTGTCAGTTCTCAGCACTGCAGACAACAGTGATGGTGGTAAATACCCACAATCTTGGCACACAGAAGTGCGGCTGGAAGACTGGAAGTTCGAGTTCATCCTAAACTAGGTCGTTACACATGAGACCTTGTCTAAGAAAGAGAGAAGCCCTGAAAGAAAGAAAGAAAGAAAGAAAGAAAGAAAGAAAGAAAGAAAGAAAGAGAAGAGAGAGGGAGGGAGGGAGGGAGGAAGGAAGAAAGAGAAGGAAGGAGGAAAGAGAAAGAAAGAAAGAAAGAAAGAAAGAAAGAAAGAAAGAAAGAAAGAAAGAAAGAAAGAAAGAAAGAGGGCAAAAGAAGAAGGGAGAAAAGAAAAAGAAGAAAGAAGAGGAGGAAAAGGAGGAAGACGACCATGACAACCACTTTGGTTAACTTTGACTCCACAGTAGATTCACTTCTGCTAAACAAACTTCAAGATCCACATCTCAGCAAGAACTGAAACAACCAGTGTGAAGATGCTGCCTAATGGCCGTGCTAATGGCCATAGAAAGCTCAGGATGGGTGCTCCCTCTTGAGAGTGATACTGTCTTACAACCTCTGCCTGGTGATGTCCTCAGGTTGAGGTCCCAGAAATTATTACTATATGCACATGTCCTTTTTGCTTGAGCCAGACAAATACACCAGAGGAATAGCAAGCAGCACTTGAGCACTGCAGAAGTAATGTACCATGGACCAAAGTCCCCCAGGACTACCAAAAGAATTGCTGTAAACTATGTGCTTGAAAAACAAAAGAAAACAGGTTTAAACCATGCCCTGATCTGCATTTGATTGGTTTAATCACATTCTCTTTAGCACCTAAACTGTATCCAAAACAAAAAGAAGTAAAAAGAAGTATCCAACATTGGAGCCATGTTTAAGAGGATGTGACAGTCTCTATATATTGGTTCCCAGCACTCAGTGTGCTCACAGTTTGCTCCAGATTTCTTTTCCTTTTGAAATGGACCTTACTTCCAGAGAAGAAAAGGAAAGTCTGGTTGTTTGGTTTTTGTTTTTGTTTTTCTTGGTGGAAACCGTTATTTCTTCTCAAGCGTTTTTTCCTGTGGCCCATCTGCCTTGTCAGCCAGCTTGAGTTAATTCTGCAGGTTAGTTTGATGCTCAACTCATGCTCACCACAGTGGGGCAGGATAGCCTGGCACTCTCCTTTTGGATCTTTTACTATGAAATGTTCTAGATCACACTAAACAATAGGATTCTATGACAAATGAACACACGAGAAGCATCCTTAGACATTTCTGTAAATTTTCCTTCTAAAATATTGGAAAATAAAAAACCCAGAGACTAAGCATTCTCTGCAAGAGGCAATTAGCTCTCAGTCTGTGGTGTGTTATTAAATATGCTGTGGAAAACTCATAAATCACACAAATCATGAGAGATAGAGGGAGAGAGGAAAGGAAGAGGAAGGGAGGAAGGCAGGAAGGGTAGGGAACCCTTACTTCTAGTTAAAAACAAACTACAAATAAGGCTACTACAAATAAGGCTGCTACAAACATGGTTGAGCACATGTTCTTATTGTGTACTTGAGCCTCTTTTGGGTATATGCCTAGGAGTGGTATAGCTGGATCTTGAGGAAGAGCTATTCCTAGTTGTCTGAGAAAGTGCCAGATTGCTTTCCAGAGTGGTTGTACAAGTTTACAAAGCAGTCAAACACACAAACACACTACCATAGCCAACATCAATATCAAAGGACCTAACAGCTACTGGTCATTAATCTCCCTCAACATCAATGGACTCAATCAAAGACACAGATTAACAGAATGGGTGAGTAAACAAGACACAACAATCTGTTGCATAGGAGAAACACACCTAAATCACAAAGATAGACATTACCTGAGAATAAAGGGCTGGAAGACGATTTTCCAAGCAAATGGACCCAAGATACACTTGTATAATTACAATTTCAAATAAATAACAACAACAACAAACACAGGAGTTGTCTAGAGATGGCGTTTTCTTTTTCTAGTGGGAGCCTGAAGCTACGGTCCCCGCAGGAACTCTCTGAAGAGTTGGAGGTGTTTATTGGACACTTGCAGAGTGGGAAGTCTTGTGGTGGTAGAATGCTAGGGTGTTGCAAAGAATCCTCAAAGTTTGCCTAGGTGGCAATGCCATCCAAGGGAGCCAGATGTACAACTTGGTAAAAAGCCAGATGAACACAGTTGGTAAAAAGTGTACATTTGTCTTTACATCCAGACACTGCTCTCAGCCTGGGTCATAGAAACCTTTTTGCAGGGGGCAGAGGTTAATACAATGTCACCACTTGTAGCAGTGCTGAGAATGTCTGATTGTTGCCGGCTCAGTCCTAAAGCATACATCAGTATCATCTTCTGTAAGGCCAAGGAATGGGCATGGGAGAGGAGAGAGAAAGAATACAAGAGCTGGAGTGAGGAGAAGAATAAGAAGAAAGGCTGTCCAATCACAAACAGAGCCACTATGGCTACTTGCACAAGTTGTACATGCAAATGTACACACACACACACACACACACACAGGCAGGATACAGGCAACTGGGGAAAAGAAATGACCTGGCAAGGGTGGGAAAGAGATTCGAGCATTGGTAAATATGACTACAATGCATCCTATACCTATATGTAATTGTCAAACATAAATACTTTTAAAGAAAGTTTGGGAGGATCAGGCCATCATGAAGTCCAACCCAAATATATGTTTATATGGTGTTTGTGTGGATGTGTGTGTGCCTGGTATATTATGTATATGTGTACGAACATGTGTGGGGTATGGGCTAAGCGCTAAAATTGAGTGACTTCCTCAGTGACTATCTTATTTATTTGTTTGTTTGTTTATTTATTTATTTATTTACTTATTGAGACAGAGTCTCTCACTGAACAGAGATTTCCAGTTCAACTAGATGGGCTGGGCAGTAAGCTCCAGGGGTGTTCTTGTCTTCACCTCTCCAAACACATCTGGATTTGTATCCAGTTTTATGGCATTCCAACTCAAGGCCTGCAGGAGGTTCTCACAGATTTGCACCTTTGTAGTGAGATTTGTCTCCTGCTCTAGAAAGGGGCATGATTTTTGACAGCTGAAAATAGTTTAAGTTTGGAATTCTGGGGACTCTTGGGAGCGTATAAAAAATGCCAGAGGCCCCAGAGAAGTGGCAGCTGTTGCTCCCCGTCTCCCTGCTGCTGGTGGTTCCTGCTGCTGCTGCTGCTTTTGGTGGCTGGATTGTTTTGTTGTTTCCTGGATTGGTGGTTGCTGATTGCCATTTGCTGGTTGCTGCTCGCTGCTTGCTGGTAGGAGATATATTGACAAAGAAGACTGGATTTGCTCCGAAGAACCCAACCCCTCTAATTGGCAGGAAGTGGTCTGAAAAGATCTGTGCTCCCTTTTCCCTCTATCATTCTTTTTCTCCGACCTCATGTTGTCGAGTTGGAAAGGATAGGGGTAGGGTAGGGAGGTAGGAAAAAGAACCAAGTGAAGTAGCCAAAAGTCTGGCTACAGGTTTTGGTTTCCCACAAACAAATAAACAAACAAACAAACACCAGAATCTTGGGCCACATTATCACTACAGATATTGTTCAGTAACATGCTGGCCATACCATAGACAACATTAACAGAATGATCAGCATGTTCCTGGGAAATACTTGAGCACTTCCATTATTTTAACTCAATCATTACTGAGTTTATAGCAGCCAACTGTCTCTCTGTTTTACAGGTAAGAGAACCAAGGGCTGAAGAACTAAATGCCAGACTACAGTCATAAAGCTAAGAGGAGGAGCCAGGATTTGATTCTAGATAGTCTAAATACACTATGTGAATTAATAACATTTTATTTTTTAAAAACTTTGTGTGTGTGTGTGTGTGAGAGAGAGAGAGAGAGAGAGAGAGAGAGAGAGAGAGTATGCCATCTGTGACGGTGCTGGCAGAGACCAGAATAAGGCAGCAGGCCCCTTGGAGCTGGAGTTACAGCTAGGAGAGAACCACCTGGAGATGGGGACCAAGGTCCATCTGCTGAAAGAGCAGCACTACTCCCTCATCTCTCCAGACTCAGTCCATGGGTTCCTAAGGTTAATTTTCAATGCCTCATGAGAATTAAATATGCACATAAACTTCCCAGGAAAGTGCATAATCATGATGTCTAAACACTCTGAAGAATTTAATTGAAAGCAAAACTTGACTTTGGGTTGAGGGAAGAGAAGACAATAGAAGTTGGTCCATTTTCTTTTTCTCACTGGACTCATATCTCCCTCCTATCTGTCTATCTACCTATCAATCATCTATCTATCTATCTATCTATCTATCTATCTATCTATCTATCTATCTATCTATTTATCTATCTATCTATTTATCTACATACCTAGCTACCTATTATCTCACCACCACCTCTGAGAGACACAGGAGTATCTGTGTGAACGATACTGCAGTTTTCTGGATCTGATATTTGTCTGATTTCTCAAAATATTTTCACTCTATTCCAGAACATTTTCATATTACACCCCCCCCCCCAAATTACTTGTCTGAGATTTGGAAAGGTGAAATCAGGGTGAGGCCCATCTTTTCGAACCAGCACAGAATTTCCTATAAAAGACACAAGACTCAATACAGCCAACTTTATCAGGACTGTTTCCACTCACTAAGTATATTTTATTTAAGTTAAGCAGCACGGAGTCAATTAACACAAGTCCTCCTTACTATATATCAAGGCACAGTGAAAAGCCGTGAGAATACAAAAGCAGATTACCAATGTTGCATTGTCCTAGGTACATTTGCAGTACTCATTACTTGGTGTCATCATTTTTATTAAGGAATAACATTAAATTGTCTTGCTGAAATAAACTCTACCCTTAGGTTAGTCTATTTTCTTCAAAGGAGGGCATCATCCTCTGGATTCTTTCACATGGCAATCCTCTGCCGATTTTTTCAGAGGTTCACGGATGAACAACTCCTGCTGAATGATCCGGAACTCAAAGTCCTTATACCTACCATGACACATGGTGCCACCTTCAGGATAGCTATCCTTACAGAAAATCAATCTTCAGAATGCCAAAGTGAAGAGATAAAAATAAAGTTCGCTTTTGCTATGGGCTTTTGGATTGATTTTGTTAGATTTTTGGTGTCATTGCCAAGAGCAAATTTAGGAATTAGCTTAATACTCGAACATTTTTATAACTTTGCAGGATAGTGACAGATATCTTTTTTTATAATAAGTGTCTTAATAAAAAGAAATGCCTGAGCTTATGTCCTCAAAGATATCTTTAAAGACTCTGTAGTGTGTCTGCTTTGGCCAAAATGCCCCACAAAGCACTGATTAGCTCAGTAAGAATATAAACCACACTCTCTCTCTCTCTCTCTCTCTCTCTCTCTCTCTCTCTGTGTGTGTGTGTGTGTGTGTGTGTGTGTGTGTGTGTGTGTGATAATTCCTCTGATTCTTTGGTATTTCTCCCTTTCCTTTTCACAAGCTCTGATCATGACCTTACCCTCCTATAGTTTTTCATATAATATTCCAGGCTTGTTCCTTCCCTGGAGCTTTTGCACTGGCTCTTGTTTCTGTCTAGGAGAAACTAAGTGGCAGATGCCATTAGCTTGAGTTCCTTCTCTCCCCTTTACGAATATCTATAAAATTTTCTCTCTTGCTTTCTACAGTCTTTACTCAAATATCACTTTTCTATTAAGTTCTCTGGGTCACTCCCTTTAACGCTATCAGCATGTGTCTACAGAGCAACAGCGCATGTGCCTTCTGTGTCTCACGCTCTCTGTAGCATTTGTCACCATTTAGCTCTGTATCAGCTTCATTTCTTCCCTCATGCTCTGTCTGCACTTACTGGTGTGAAACACTGGCAGGGGGCAGGCAACGGTGCCTCTGCTGTCTGTAAGAGCCCTGGGGCTTATTAGCCAATAAAGACATGTTTGCTAAACAGAAGAGTCTAACCTTGTACCAAACCGGTATCATTTATATTCATTAAATGTCACACTGCAAGTTAAACCCTTTAAAAAATAAAAATTAAGTAGACAGATTACAAGCACGTGTGGAAGCAGGTAAGAGCAGGAAAGATTGGGAGTACAATATGAAACACCATGAAGCACTCTTTGAAGTTTAGGAAAAGCAGCATGCATTATTTGAGACAGTTCGCCAGCACTTTAGGCAGCAGAGTGGCGCAGGGAGTGAGAATACATTCTGTGTGAACAGAGTCTGGGCTAAGGGGAGACCTACTTAGTTGCATCTGCTCAAATTTTTCCAGAGGCAAGGCAGGAGACCTCAACGGAAACCGATTGCTCACCGCCATTTCACAGGCAGGTCACAGGGGAAGTGACATGTGGATTAGCCTCCTCCTGAGAAACAAAATCACGGGGCAAAATTCAAAGGGAAGTTTCTGATGCCCATCTGCAGAAGGGAGTCAAGAGCCACTGGCAAGGGAGTAAGAACTTTCTAAGTGTCTATAACCTTCCTTGCTTTCCCATGCTTGTTATTTTTATCTCTGCAATATTTTTTTCCCAGAGGAATTAGCAGTAAAGCCCTTAAGACAAAAGCAGTCTGTATGATTCTGTCAATGGTAGGTAAACAAAAGGTCAGCCTGGCAAGACTTCACAAGTTTCTGTCTTCCTTCTTGCTGGATAAGAAAAGTCCACAAGATAGGATAGGCGGCAGTGAGACTAGCAGAAGCAGAAGGATGAACGCAGGAGGACTCTTGCCAGCTTGAGGGGAAAAAAAAGGGAGACTTCAGCAGGAGAGGACGAGAGTCCCACCACGTAAGCATCCGCAGGCTGGTCAACACAGAAATCCATATGTGAATGAATTCATCACGGTGAAAAATACATGTGTGTTATAACTTCTATACAATGCCATGTTTATCAAAGGTGATGTTTAGGATTCTTTATGGAGTGCAATACACAAGGCATCTCTAAAATCCTTAAACATGGCTAGGTGAGCCTGAGAGGCCAAGTCAGAAAGCAGCCACGTGATTACCCTTCTTGACCAGGCAGGACCTATGTGATCTTCAATTATTGTGTTGATAGCTGCTCTGAAGCACATGTAGCCGAAAAAATAGATTCCTTGGGGAGCGGGGTTCTAAAAAATGGAAAGTATCTAATGTATTGGATAAGGAGTCAGAATTATGCATACTGATTTTTTAAAAGTTCATAAATTTAAGCGTAGGAAATACCTAGTGTCGTTGCTATGTTTCCGCAAATTTATCAAATACATTAATGATGATATATCTTTGCATTTCTCTGTAAAACTGAATATTAGCTGTCACTCCTGAGTAGCTTTTAACCTTCTAGAGGACACCCCACAGTATCTGGAGCTTGCAAGGTTTTCTGCTGACACCTAGCACGTAAAGGACAAATGTGCTCTTTAGCATTCGACAAATGAATGGGAAAAAAAAAAAAAACTAAACAGTACCATGTTGTGTAGAACCAATAGAGAATTATATTCCTCAAACATTACACACGAAATTAGCAATCGTTGGTTAAAACAGACCAAAACCTCTGTATAAATGGTAAGTGTCATTTTTAATTTTTATTGTAAGTTTTTCCATTTGGATAATTTCTCTTTAGAGAAGCATCAGAAAATACAATTGCTTTTGACCTGTTACCTAACATTCAATAATTTGATACTGTAGAAGTGTATGTCCTTCTCCCAAATCAATTCAGGCGGTTTTCTCTTCCTGCTCATCAATACATAAATGATATAGTCTCTAGTGATCTCTGCATTCTTCTCACCCGTGGCCACTTGCATCTGGATGATACACTTTGGTTTACTAGCACTCTCTAGGTCATGGCCTCCTCCCTCACAGGAGCTTAGCAGCTAACAATTGTGTCTGTTGACTTCTTAGATGAAAAATTCCAAAGAAAGCAGGGAGGGCATGAAGCGAAGTGAATGCCACTCCCTGTGTGAACCTGTTGTTTCGTTTTGGAATAAGCCTGCCATAATGTGACAGGGCACCCCATATGGCCATCCAGACACATTCCGTGAATGATAAGACAGGTCCCTAACAATAGCAAAGTGCTCCAGCAGTCCCTGAGTGATGGAACAATATACACATGCAAACATTCTATCCCTCACAGACGATATCTGGGAAAACAATTTGGCCCAGTCTCGCGAGTCAAACAACTGCGGATACATTCCAGTGTGTCATTTTCAATAAAGACAGGTGGCTTCTGGTTCTTCATTCAGGAACTCAGCTCTGTGCTGTGAATGATATGTCCACTGCACTTTAACCATGCATGTGCGTAAAGTATTTATGGTGACATAAATCAAAGGCTCCTCAACTGGCCTTATATCAAACATTTTTATTCTCTGCACACTTCATGGAGTTATAAGGTATGCTTTTTTTTTTTCTAGAGCACCAAGTATTAAAATTTGAATCAGCTGCTGCATGAACGTTATGAACTTTCCCACTGGAGACTGAATTAAGTGGTGGCATTAACACACAGATCAGCTCTCCTCTGTCCCATCTAAGCCTGAATGGCTCACTATAAACTTTCCACGTTTGCAATCTCATGTGGCAACACGGATGTGTCTACTCTTACAATCTGTGTTTTTTGCCTCTGTGGGAAGCTTTCAGAAATTCAAGCAGGTACACTCAGTATACCGTGTTTCACAAGAAGCCTACAAATAAGACATCTCTGAAGGGGTGGTGTTCCTCTGCTGTGTGGTCAATTCCCTCTCACATCCTACCTGGGATAAAGAGTAAAGAATTCATGACTTGTGCTTTGTCTTATGCTTTGTCTTGTTGAAGAAGAATGCTAGAGAGATTTGGCTTCCAGTTCTATATCTGGAAGTGAGCAGTATACTTTCAAGGCTACACGAATCTGTTAGATGATGGCTGCTGTTATCTGTGAGCAGGCCAGATGGCTCAGAAAGTAAAGGTGCCTTCTCCTAAGCCTGACAACATAAGCTGGATCCCTGAGATCTGCATGGTGGAAAGAGAAAACTCATTTCTGCGTCTGACCTCTACATGTGTTCTACAACATACGCCCCCTCCCACGCACAAATAAGTCAATGCAATACTTCTTAAAAGTGGTCTGAAATCAAACAAAATGAAAGCCATAAGTACATGTCCAATCTTTAAATCCATTTTTAAAAAGTCTTCCACTCCATGCATGACCAGAAATAAGCATACCATCCATCCATGTTCCCACTCCTGTACTCTATCTAGGTCTGGGGTATTTCTGGAGGTCTGCAGGAGATACAGGCGCTTACTGTAAACTTGCGCCGTATATCTGGAGATTCAGATAAAGAAATCCTACTTGATATGTGTAATTTACATAAATAGGTGATTGAGAAGTCTTGATCCAAAGAGGGAATATAAATATGGCTCCTCCCCAAGGAATGTTATTAGCTGTGTGGTCTTGTACTTTGATGCCTCCGACAGTGTGACCATTAGAGCTCAGGCGCAGCTGGTTTGCCCCTTCCCTGCATAAGCTACTTAGCCCTCTTTCCCCCTTCTCCCAGAGAAGCTGTGATTCAGGACCTGATGCTGAGGAGCAGAGAGAGCAGTGCTCTGTGCCCTGCCTCCCTTTCCATCTCCATCGCTGATGCTAGGTTAGGCAAGACAGGTTTAGAAAAGGCATCATGCGTCTGTGTTTATACCTGAGCAGAGGACTGACGTCCCTGTGTCCATTACTGACTGACAACGACCTTTCTGTCTTAAATTTTCCTATCACTGGTCCCCAGGCTCTGCAAGAACAAGCAGTCCAGGAGAAGCGCCATGTGGAGCTTGGCCCCAGGCTCAAGTTCAGTCTTCAGCTCAGATGGTAAGAGTTAATGGGAGCTACACAGCCACTTTTAGGACCCAGCAGCCTATTGCCTGGTGGGGACCAGCAGTGCATCTTCCTTATACTTGTTCCATGGTATCCAGGGCCCCTGGGTGCTCCATGGTGTCAGGCCAGGCCTGAGCTGGGAATGAATGGAGGCTCTAGAAATTTTTCTTATCAGCTTTGACTTTAACTAAAATAAAATTTAAATTTAACACCCTATAATATTAAATTTTTAAAAAATCACCACAAGTAACACTATATAATGTATCAGCACAGGCCATGGATTAACAGCTGAACTACAATGTGACCTTGGTAGAGTCAGCCATTTCACATTTTCAAGCTTAAGTTTTCTAAACTGCAGAATGGGATCATAGGAGCCCCTACCTCAAGGTAGGTTTATCTATATAAGTAGGCCAGGTTCACTATGTGAATTTGAACTATTTTCTTCTCACACCCAGATAGTTTATGTGTTAAAACTAAAATGCAAGCATTGTGGTTTTAAAAGAAGCAGCTTTCTACTTCTCTTTAATGGTTTCACATCAAGATATATATTTGCCAAGTGTCTGTTGCTCTCTAACTGCCTCCTTAATTCATTATGTTTGTGGTTTTAGTTTCATCTCTAATGCTTCTAGTTTCCTTAGAGAAATTATAGTTTCAAAGATGATGTAAGATTACAGGCATTGCAGGCATTTTTCTAGAATTGTGTCTGAGTGACCATTCTATTGCTGTGAAAAGACACCATGATCAAGGCAACTCTCAGAATACAGCACTTAATTGAGGGATTGCTTGCAGCTTCAGAGGGTTACCTGTGATCATCATGGTGGAAGCAGCGACCAGGTGCTGGAACAGTAGGTGGGAGCTTTACATCCTGATCCACAGGCACTGAGCAAAGAGAGCAATACTAGGAGACCTCAGAGCTCACCAGCAACAGACATCCTCCAACTGTGCCTACTCCAATAAGCCAACATCTTCTAAACCTTCTCCAACAGTCCTGCTCCCTGGTGATCAACCATTCTAATATATGTGAGTCCAGAGAGGCCACTTTCATTCAAACCACCATAAACAGTAAGCCATAAACATTACCTCTGTGAAGTGTCATTTATAAACATAGGAAATGCATTATTCTACGTCCCATCTGTAGATAATCTGATCAAATACAGTGTTGGTGGAGATCAGGCATTTACATTCACCAAGGAGCTTCTCATTCCCAGAAAATCTAATAAGTTATTCCCTGGCAAGAGAAACGATGGTGTGTATGTGTATGTGTGTGTGTTTAAACATATATATGTTTTATATGTGTGTAAGTAATTTAAAATATAATTTTAATTTTATTCTTTTCTTCTTCCCATTCCTCTCTCAAGCCCCTCCCATGCATTCCCTCCTTTTCTCTTTCTCAAATTTATGATGTATTTTTCTTTAATTTATATATACATACATATATATATACATATATATATACATATATATATATATATATATATATATATATATATATATCACTTGATATTGGATAGCCAGTTGAGGTAATCTTTCCTAGAGAATACTATTCCTGCTCTCAGCATTCCTTAGTTGCCTGTAGTTCTTTCTCTAGGGTTTAGATCACATGGAAGTTTCCCCTTCAATGTTAGGGTATCCCCTAGTGTTGCCCTTGTTCAAGTCTTGTTTAGGTAGCCATGCCACTGGGGCATCATAGATGTCATTTCTCTGACGTTTCTAGGAGACACTGTCACAGCAAACTTCTATTTTTCCAGGCTCATAAAATCTTTTGGCTCCTCCTCCACAGTTACCCCTGAGCCTTACTTAGGTACAGGAGTTGTGCTGTGCATGAATCAGCTGGCCACTGCATGATCACTTGTTCTCTGTCTGCATTTTGATGAAGAGAAGGTTGTCTGGAAATGAGGGCAAAAGAATCACTGATAGTTTTCTATGAATACCTGTGCCTTAGTTTACAAAGGATGCCTTGTGCCACCTAAGCAGAAAACATACAAAAACAGCACAGGTGACATCTAAGGCTTACCTTGCCACTGATCCAATAGTTACCTAAATTAACTGAAAAATTTTGATAATTACAGCATTGTGCACTCATGCATACCAGCTCTATTTTCTAAAGGGTTTCTAGAAGAGACAGGGGAGGAAACTGATCTGTAAAGTAATGAAGCATGGAATTAGAACTCAGCTGGAGGAGCAAATGGAAAATCTCTATTTTTGTCACACAAATGACACAATGAAAGAAAGCAAAGTCTATTAGCAAAGTATTGTTTATAATCATTCTCTTTAAGGAAACTCTTTTATTAATTAATGAAAAAAAGAAAAGTCTTTCATTATGTTTTATATATTTATGTTAAATAAGTTGATATATTTAAAAGCATGGGAACCTAGAAATTTTATGCAAACCTAGAAATTTTAAAACTCATCATGAGCTTGCGAGTTCCTGGTTCTGTGACTAGCTTTCCCTTCTTCAAAGTGATTAACTTTCCCAGCCACAGCGTACAATGATTTTGATAAAAGTGAATTTCTTTGGTTTGGTTTGGTTTTTCTTGCTATTTGTTTTTTTGTTGTTGTTTTTGTTGTTGTTGTTGTTGTTGTTGGCTGGTTGGTTGGTTGGTTGGTCTTTGGATATTCAACTAACCCTCAAATCTCCTGAACAGTACAGACAATCCCATCGTTCTGTTGAAGAACTAAGCACCTTTGTGTGAATGAGAGAAAAGATACTGCAAATAATTATCCACCTTATTAAAAGGTAAATTTTATTCCTAGAAATTTTAGGAGATCAGTTGAGTATCTCTGGTGAATAGATCTGTAAGTGAAATTTGTTTCTAGATCTATTCTGCATACATTCTGAAATCTGCAGCAACAGAGAATTTTGCAGACAGTTTTGTTCTCATTTAAAATGATTTTGAATTTAAACTCAAAAAAAAAAACATACACATTGTCTAGGCACAGTATGATACCCTTCAGCACCTCAATTCACTGTTCTATAAAAGGAACATTTATCTTTAGGTTTCTCCATGGCCATCTACTCAGTGGCCTCCTGAGCTCATGGAATTCAGACAACATATGGAAACCTTCTGTTCCTCTCCTGTTTCCCGATATTTAGAACTGATACTTATCTCTCCAAGAGGGCAAGTGCTTTGCTAAGGCGGAAAACTCAGTTCAGGCTTAGTCTACCTTCACTCTATTAAATTTTTCAAATACATACCAGGTTAATGAAGGCTAAGCCACAGTGGGCTGAGATTTTTGATAAACACTGGAGTCTTCTTTGATCCTGATAACCCACAAATATTCAGCAAGAGTAAATTTTCATGGTCAGCGTGCTGTGATTTGGATGTTTAACTTACCCTCTAGCCCAATATGGTTTATTTTACTTATATGCATGGAATGCTTATAAGTAATAGCAGAAAAAGAATGGACACAACACAAGACTACCCGGCATGACATCTTGGGCACTTTCCCCCACTTGGCTGAGTCGGCATCATTTCCTTGTGACTTCAAGGGTTCTCTCTTTGTATGTGCACTGCTTTGAAGTAAAACAAACAAGAGCTCTGAGGCAGCATCTTCACTTTATTTGAGCAGCCCCTGACTGCTTTCCTTTATGAATGTGTCTCCCATGAGGACAAAGCCTCTGACCCTGACCAGGTGTCTTTCTATCACCTGGCAACAGGAGGCCCGAGGAGGAGGCGATGAGGTAGGTTAAAGGTGTACAAATGGATAATGTGCTGGAAATAGCTCTCTTAGCTTTCAATGCTTAAGTAAGTATAAATAGCAACCTCAATAAATGCATCCCAAACACCCCAGTTCCTCGGTTTTATTTTGCTCAGAATAAGTTTTCTGTCCACAAACAAGAATTCAATGGAAGCTGAGGGTTACATGGGAAGAGAAAGAAGCTCGTGTAATTTACATAAAATATGTATATAATTTATTTGTGAGTTATTTTGGTTATTTTTTAATTTTTAAATGTGTGTGTGTATGTGTGTGTGTGTGTGTGTGTGTGTGTGTATGTGTGTGTGTATACTCACTGTCAGTTCTGAGGTTCATACACTGGTCCAGATTTACTTATTGACATCACTCTTACTTTCATGCATGTACTTAAATTCTGAAAATTGTTTCAGCTATATATTAACAAGTAAGTATGTATATATGTACAAATGTGTGTACATGCATCCCCCAAATTTTCAGTCACAACAGTATGGATACCGCCATCACCACTGTGGGCTTGTCTTTGCATTGTGAGATCTTTATGCCATGCCTTTCT
>NW_026592548.1:11233503-11297540 GCF_907164565.1 Psammomys obesus
CTTCATAACCATAAGTAATATAATCAGAGTTGGAGAAAAGCATGTGGTTGAAAATCCTGATTTTCAAATGTCTGTCCAGACAGACAGGAAAGGAATTGAATAGAATGAAAGTTGCTGAATCTCCAGGCACAACAAATTATTAATGCCGGTTCAGATTTTTCAAAGCAACTGATAAAATTAGTAGTAACTGGGTTATTGTGGAGACAAGGCAAACAAGAATTTAGAGATAAAGGACTATAGATAGAGAGTCAAACACAAAAGTGTTTAAGAGTGAGCATTAACATTCCAGGCAAGCTCCTGAGAGGGAAGGCAGCAAGCAGAGCCACTAACACCCAGCAAATCTTGATAACTCTTTTTATTAGGGCAAAATGATTTCTGTTTAAAGGGCATCTGACATGTTTTTGCTCAGCTTTTGTTTTGGTTTAGAGGTTTTGCTATGTGTATTTTTTCCCAGAGATGACTTATAGCTTGAAAAGAAAAACAATGCCATCTAAATTCAATGTTTTCCCCAGAACAGTTTATCAGCATTTCATTCTGAACACTTGGAACACAAATGATTTCTTTTTTTCCTTAAGCCAGATTCGGATCGCTCACTTGAGCTGGGCCTGGGGGAAAAACACAGCATGTATGATGAGCTGATTAATTACCAGAAATCAAATGCCTTATAGTCCAGAGCTCTGTGCTAGAAAGCAAGTACTGAGACCAGAAAATGGGGAGATCACATGCCCGCATGGCTGGGCATGGACACCTTGGGGATCAGGTCTTTCCGTGGCTAGAAGCTAAGAGCTTCAAGGTGACTGTTTATACTTGACAATGTCACTGGTGTCGCAGCTTTTTTTTTTTTTTTATTTTTTTCTGAAGCAGAATTGAAGATTTTATTAAAGATATTTTAATGTCAGTTAAGCATGGGGATAGGGAAGGAACACTTTTGTGTAACCATATATGTCTGTGTATGCATTCAAGTTTACATTACAGTGCCTGGAAGCCAGAATGTATGGAATATCACATACAACTGGGAGTGTTTCTCTATTACTATCCACATTATTTTATTTTGATCATGTTATTATTTTGTCACAGAGTCTCTTGATGAGCCTGAAATGTATTAGTTCAGATGCACTGGCCAGCTATGGAGCCTCCTGTCTCAGCTTCCCCAGCTCTGGCGTTACAATGCACATGCTCCCTCAGCTGAGGCCCAACTCAGGTTGTCACTTCAGCCAGCACTTTACAGACTAAGGCATCCCTCTAGATTTCCACCCTCACCCCACTCTTTTCAAAACAGATACTTTAAATATTTGACTTTTAAGCTGAAGACTTTTAAATTAACCCTAGTATTTGTTTATCCCTAAAAAAAAAATTCATACACAGCAGCATGGTTGTCTTAACATCCCCCTTCACACTCCTTGAAAGTTATGCAGTAATTCACAATTAAAGGTTAGGATCTGTTTTGGTTTGGTTTGGTTTGGTTTGGGTTTTTTGTTTTTTTTTTTTTTTTTTTTTCAGGCTTTGAGTACATTAAAGAAAGGAACTCTTCCTTTGAGGACATCTCGTAGGAACAGCTTCTCATTAAAGTGGAATGCATATCTGCCAGGGAGATATAAACAGAGACAGAATAACATGAAATGCTAGGGACAGTATATTGCCAAGCCCTGAGACCTGGCATGTCACTAATAATCAGATATCCGCTTGGTGGCAAAATTCTTCAGTCTTCAAGCTGGCAGAAATATTCTATATACTCCTTCAGTTCACAAGGTAACTTGGTTTCTTTTCTCTATTCTGTGTCTAATATCCATAAAACTTCCATTAGCCTCACAGATCCATTTGTAGGTCAAAAGGTCCCACCCAGAATTCCTACACCGGCAAGTCTGCCTATTTTTAGCTGTTGTGTTTTAATTTTTTTTTTTTGCTTCTGGGGATCATTTGTTCTCTCAGTAACTGTTTATACAATTTACCTTCTGCCTCCAAGAAGCTTCCAGGCAGAGAAAACTCAGAATTGTGACTCAGCCATGCTCAACGAGATCATTGCTCAGAAAATTTTGTAGTGGCCTTCTACCCCATAGTTGTGGCTTCAAATCACTCAGCAGTGATGAGACCCCTTCCCTGAAACAGAATTTAAAAAAAGAAATCCGAGCTATTGAGGAAAGCAGCACCAGGCCAAAGGCTTCCTCTCTAAGCCACATTTAGGAAACAGAGAAAGGGGTGGGGAGTGCACTCCTAATGAGAACCAGACCACTGATTTTGAATGTGGAGAAAGGGAACAAGCTGAACCCGGGAGGGTGAGTGTTTCAGGACTCAAGATGTTTATTTTAAAGTTAAATGATAGTAGGAGAGAGACATAGGGACAGAAGCTACTTACAAGAGGAAACCAACACCACAGAAACAGTTGTGTTCTAGAACCTTGTGGAATTGGGCTTCTTGCTGCCCAATGAGCCTTCTTTCTTTACAGATTCACTTCCTCCCATCCCCAGAGTCCGGCATCCTACATTGTAGCCCATCCATTCACTAAGGGCAATGTTTCCATCTGGCTCTTGAGAATTAAATCCCTGTCTCAGGACTTTTAGTTAAGAATCTAGCTGAACTGGTGATTCTTTCTCTTCTGATCTTACTTTAAAAATGTGAAACATACAGTTATTGACTCACAGATTACAACTACTCTAACTAGAAAATACTAGAAAGTAGGAAACACAGGCAGAAACTACTCTTCAAAAAAGACAATAACCTGAAAGTTTAAAGAAGTTAAAATATAAAGTCACAAATCTTTTTAAAAGTTCAGCAAAGACAAGGAAGATTGCTCAGAGGGTAAAAGTGCCTGCTCTGCAGGAGTGAGGACATGAGTTCAAGTCTCAGAAACTCATATTAAAGCTGGACCCTTAGCACAGTTACCTACAGTCTCAGCTGTCACACTCAGAGAGAAAAGACAGAGACAGGAGAATGTCCAGAATCTTTTGGCCATACTATCCTGGTGGAGGCAGTATTGATGATTCCCTGCCTCAAACAAGGTGCAAAATGGCGACAAGCACCCAAAGTTGTCTTCAGATCTCCAGAAGATTATCATGGTGCATGAACACACTTACCCACATGTAAGTGAATACACATCATAAACATACACACACACATCCTCACACACTCTCTACTAAAAAGTGACATCAGCTTTCAATATTGATTCCATTTTTCTCTCATAACAATTGACTTCAGACCTTTTTCCTTGGCATTTTCACCTTATTCTGTACTTTATTATGATTCTTTTTGGCCTTCTATTTTGAGAAAAATCTGAGTGTGGGCAAGAAGAGCTCTGTTGGCCTCCTGCATCCCATATCTATTATCTCAACACTATTTTTCACTCCTCTTCATTAAACAAACCTTCTACTAAATGGTTTTACTTTCTCCAACTTTCCTGTCCCATATGTCCTTTATCTTATTTTTTCTTTTGATTGTTCAAATACTTAAAATGCCTCTTGAAGGCATTAAATATTTAAGGAGTTTTCTGTACTTATTCATGGTATAGCAATTTGTTGGTAAGTAGGGTATGAACTGTTGAATATTTTGCAAGAAAGTGCCCAATTAGTAACCTAAAACTTATCTTCAAACATACACCCTTTGTTGGAAAAATGTAATAATATATGGATGCCATTAACCCTGGTCCTCTTTGATAGAATGTGCTTTAGAAAATTATAAGACATAATTATTTTTACAAGAAATACATTTGAGGCTGAAGCACATTGCATGAATTTTCCACTTTTGGCAAAAAAAATTTACCCCCCTAATTATGTTTACCTTAGGCTAATATTAAAATTGGTTTGCATTACTTGACATGAAAATCGCCTAAGGGTAAGGGCTCAGAGAGAAGGACTTGACCCAGAAATATACAGGCAAGGGAGAAGTTGGCCCAGGGGTATAGATTTAACCTACATAGTACAGAAAGTGGATGAACCACAAACAAGGAAGCAAGAGCCACTCATCTCTGAAGAGAAAACGAGACATCTTATTAGGACTTCTCAGTATGGCTGATTTTTTTTTTCTTTTTCATAATTATTTGTCTTTGTTGAGATAAAGTCATACAAAATCTTTTAATTCTTTACCTTCTTGCTTTATCATTTTTGCTTTGCCTCTTCACAGGAGAATGTTTGCACTGTCAGTCACTCGAAATCTAAAGTATCCAGATGGGTTTACTTTCTAAGTAATGTGAGAGACAGTTATCTTCCTGTTCTGGCAGTTTGTTTCTTCTTCATCCCTAGGGACATTCATCTGTGAACCTCTGTGTCCCCTGTGATGTTAATTTTACATGTTGTCCTGAATGGACTAAGGAAGACCTAGAAAACTGCAATTGACTCTTTTGGTGTGTCTGTTGGGAATTTGCAGAGATCATCAGCTGAGATAAGGGTACTGAGTGGGTCAGCCCTCAGCATGGTAGATACCATGCATATGTCTTTGAGCCTAGAGAATGCAAGCCTATCAATACCTCACAGTCCTGCGATACACTCTTTATTTGCTCTTTTTGCACATCAGAACTCTGGGCTCTAATCTGGACTCCAGGACTAAAATCACCATTCTGCTGGGCTTTTAGGCTGTTGACTTCACACTCAGTTATACCACGGGCTTCACCGATGCAAAGACCTTCAACTTTAGACTGAGCTGCAAAACTGTCAACCCAGGAGCTCTGTGTTCCATGTAATAACGATTCTCAGCCTCTAAAGATCACATGAACCAACTGCTGTTATGAATCCCCTTGGTGTCTCTCCCTCCCATATACTATATCTCTCAGGAGACTTGAGTTACACATCCTTTTCTTGCTGTCAACTGTCTCTGAAACAACAACATTTGTAACTAAGCAGGGTGATTTCTCTCCCCAGTTAATTCCAGTGATTTACAGCTATAGTTTCAGGTCTGCTCAGAAGATTTTTATAAGGGAGGATACAGCCTTTATTTCAAATATAGGAATTTATTGTATATTCAAACTAAACAATGCATCCTTGTTTGCTGTCTTCTCCTTGGAGGAAGCAGCCATGTTGCATCTTGGTCCGGCATTCACTGTTGACAGTGAATATATAATAGATATTATAAAAACAAAAACAAAAACAACAAAAAAAAACACCTTCTGTTGAGTAGTCTTCCAAATCACAGAAAGTAAGTAGTTAAATGAAATACCTAAGAAGAAAATATATTCTTAATAGAGTTGAGAAGGTAAACTCATTCATTCATTACCAAGGGCTTTACTGATATCTTATTAGAACTGTTAAAACTGTGACCTCCCAGTTTAGCCTGAAGCTGTGCAGTCCTTGAGCATGCTGCCACTGTCTCTGTGAGTTCATATGTGCACCTCCTCTTTTGTGTTAGAAGAAACTGTTTCATTGGACTTAGTCACAACCTCTGGTTCTTACAATCTTTGCCTTCCTCCTCTGAAAGGAACATCGAGCCTGGAGGGGACGGCTTTGATGAAGACACCCCATTTTGAACTGTTTGTTCCAAATGCTCTGACCACTCTGCACACTGAGTTCTGGGTCTCAGTGTTAGTTCCCATAGTAAAAAAAAAAAAAAAAAAAAAAAAAAAAAAAAAAAAAAAAAAAAAAAATTCTCTGATAAGGGTTGAGTGAGGCACTGATCTATGGGTATAGTAGTATGGCATTAAGATTGATTTTAATGCTGTTCCTTTAGCAGAATGATAGTCTAAGGTGCTGTCTGCAATTAATACCTACTAGCAAGCAAAAGCAAATTTTATCCAGTGGAGTCTCAGTGGGCATATTAACCACAATGCTGAGCAGACCCCATGCCCAGGTAGACAATGGAAACCAAACTCACTGCTATTTTTGTAGACAATTTTGCCTCATTTTGTTTTGCTTGGGCATTTTATGTCTCACTGGTCTTTTGCTTACTCATTTTGATTACTCTCTTGAAGTTTTCATTGCAGATTGGTATGTGTGTTCCCTCAAGAAACTGAACTTAACATTTCTAAGAGTTTACTGTTATAGAAAGTCCTACCACACAAGGCTAAGCGATCATGTACTAGATAGTTTTGTGAACATGTTCTCCAATTTTTTTTGTTTCTATATGAACTAATTTTCTCCACTGTCCACATGGTATATTTTGCTTCTGGTTATTTTTTATAAGATCCACTACTAATTCTATAAACTATATTAAATGAAGACTAATGATAAAAACTATTTTAATTATGTAAATCATTAAAAACATTTTTATAGCCTGTTCAGAACTTTGGGGGCTTCTTTCATGGTAAATAAATAAGATTTGTTATTCAGATTTTTTGACAACCAATTCTCATAAGTAAAGATATTTCAGTTACCTGGAATGTCTGTAAGCTCGGTCAACTCTCAGCCAGTGAGTTTGTGTTGACATTTCCTAATGGCTCTGTTACTCAACATATATTAGGTATCTTCGATGTTCACAATACTACTTCAGATTGTTCAAGAGATTATTCCTTTCCTTAGTCACCCTCAACCATAGAGCAGCTCTCAGGATGATTTCAGCCTCTTCTTCATGCCTTTTACAATCCACCATCCCAGAAACATCTCCACACAGTTGCTGCACAGAAGATGAAATAATGAACATGGAAATGACTGATGATGTTTTACACAGTTGAGAGAATAGCACAACACACAATGTTTAAAAGACATGAGTTTTCTCTGAATCAAACTCACCATTTTTCCTTCATCACTGCAATGCTTTCTAATTTCATGCCCAGGAAGTAAATATTATCAATTCATACTTTGTAGTCTCTGTGTCCCCCCCCCCAAAAAAAAAAACACAGATCATTTATGTGTATCTTCTAGTTCGTGTTCAAAACTGTACACATGTATGGATGAGCACAAAAGCATTTATTTCCAGATAGATATATATGTATATATATTTTACTTAAGATGAAATATAAAGCCTATTTCAACTTAGCCTAACAAAGTGTTTCTATCATTTGCCCTATTTTTCATTATTATTTTTCTGTTTCATCCTGGAAATCTCTGTAATGATTCTCTCTTTGTTTCCTGGAGGTCATAAGAGTATGTGAAATTATACACCTTTTAAACATGCAAAATAGTCCTCATCATTCTATTATTGCTCTTTGTTGGAGGTTTTGTATCAAAACAGATTTCAACACACCTTAGAAGATATCAAATATTCCAAGGAAAATTGCAGTGTCCATATTGACATCGATTCATCTGTATCAATTTGCTTCTCTATTTCCTCTACCCAAACCTAAACTTTGATATTTACAAAAGTTAAGGGTCATATTTGTAGGCACTGCTCTGTCTTGTTTGTGAGCAATAATACCTTAGTCCCTTGAGTATTTAAAAGAATGCTTCCAAACACATGAGAAAATGTACATTAAGGTACACTGTAACAGCATGGCATTTCTCACAGTTCAGGTAACCAATGGCATTTTCATTCCCTCTGGGTGAATCGATGTGAAGAGATTCAGCCTTAGTAGAATAGCGCAGTGACATGAACCTTGAATAACATACCCAAATTACGGTGACTAAACACTATTCTTTAATTGAGCTCATAATTAATTAAAGGCAAATCTCAATAAGAAAGACCTAGCAGTAGAAGGGAATTCATCCTTGCGTTGACTACTTATAACCATTTCATATTTCACTTATTAAATTCACCCCAAGATATCATTATCCAAGGGATAAAGACACAATTCACCAGCAACTCTAAAAAACAATCTATAGAACAATGCAGAAAAAAAAATGAAATTTTGCCTTTGGTTTGTTTCCTATTGCTTTTGTGTTGTTTGTTTGTTTGTTTATTGTTATTATTATTATTATTATTAATGAATATATGGAAAATGTAATTAAGAATGACCTTGTGGTTGGAAACATAATTTGAATGTTCAGGTCTACAGGGCCTGTCATTTTCTGGAGTGTGGGAGTCTAATTGTTGAAAAGGCAACAAAAGTCCTTCACAAAGTGAACTCTTCTTTATACTTTCCTTTATTTCTTGTCTACTTTTTAGCAGCTTTTAGCAAGGCAGAGAAGCAGAGACTCACAAATCTCACTCACTGAGTCAGGTGCATCAAATATTTATCAGGCACCTGCACTGTGTTTCCCCTATTCTGCTGCTGAGGATGTAAAGGAGAGTGGGAAATTTTGAGATAGGGAAGTTTATATTCTTGGAAAATGAGGAGGTCAGATGGAAAATAAAATGACTGCATACTGTAAACACAGTGGTGTAAAGGATAGATGTTAGCAATAAGACAGAGAATGACTGGTTGGATTGAGGTCCCCCTTAGAGAAGGTGCCAAACAAGGAAACTGTGAAATCATTATCTTCTTTTAAAATTTATTTACTTATTTATTAATTACAGTTTATTCACTTTGTAACCCAACTATAGCCCCTTTCTTCATCTCCTCTCAAGCCCACCCTCCTTCCCTCACCTCCTTACATACCTCTCCACAGTCCACTGACAGGGGAGGTCCTTTTCCTTTTCATCTAATAATAGCCTATCAGGTCTCATCAGGATTGGCTTCATTGTCTTCCTCTGTGGCCTGGTAAGGTTGTTCCCCCATCAGGGGGTAGGTGATCAAAGAGCTAGCCACTGAGTTCATGTCAGAGACAGTCCCTGTTCCACTACTAGGGAACCCACTTGGATACTGAGCTGCCATGGGCTACATCTGTGCAGGGGTTATAGGTTATCTCCATGCATGGTCCTTAGTTGGAGTATCAGTCTCAGAAAAGAACACTGTGCCCAGATTTTTTTGGTTCTGTTGCTCTCCTTGTGGAGCTCCTGTCCTCTCCAGGTCTTTCTATCTCTTCCTTCTGTCATAAGATTCCCTCCCCAAAGTTTGGCTATTAATCTCAGCATCTGCTTTGATCCCCGGCTAGGTAGAGTCTTTCAGAGGCCTCTGTGGTAGGCTCCTGTCCTGTTCCTTGTTTTCTCCCTCTTCCTATGTCCATCCCATTTGCCTCTCTGAGTGAGGATTGATCATCTTACCCAGGGTCCTCCTTCTGGATTAGCTTCTTTAGGTGTACAGATGTTAGTATGTTTCTCCTATCTAATATGTCTGATATCCACTTTTAAGTGTGTGTCTTTCTACTTCTGGGATACCTCACTCAAGTTTATCTTTTCCAATTTTTACCATTTACGTACAAATTTCATGATTTCCTTGTTTTTTAAATTTCTGAGTAGTATTCCATTGTGTAAATGTACCACAATTTCTGAATCCATTCAACTGAGGGATATCTGTGTTGTTTCCAGCTTCTGGCTATTACAAATAAAGTTGCTACAAATAAGGTTGACCAAATGTCCTTTTTGTATAGTTGAGCACATTTTGGATATATGCCTAGGAGTCGTATAGCTGGTTCTTCAGGTAGCACTATTCCTAATTGTCTGAGAAAGCACCAGATTGATTTCCAAAGTCATTGTCCAAGTTTATATTCCCACCAGCAATGGAAGATGGTTCCCCTTTCTCCACATCCTCTCTAGCATGTATTGTCTCTTGAGTTTTTTATCTTGGCCATTCTGATGGGTACAGGGTGAAACTCAAGGTCATTTTGATTTTTATTTCCCTGATGACTAAGGACTTTGAGCATTTCAAGTGTTTCTCTGAGATTCGATATTCCTCTATTGAGAATTCTGTGTTTAGCTATGTACGACATTTTTCAATTGGATTACTTGATTTGTTTCTGTTTAACTTCTTGAGTTCTTTATATATACTGGATATTAGCCCTCTGTCAGATATAGGGTTGGTGAAGATCCTTTCCCAGTCTGTAGGCTATAATTTTGTTCTGATGACAGTGTTCTTTGCTTTACAGAAGCTTTTCCATTTCATGAGGTCCCATTTATTGATTGTTGATCTTAGAATCTGTGCTGTTGGTGTTCTGTTCAGGAAGTTGTATCCTGTACCAATGAGTTCTCGGGTCTTACCCACTTTTTCTTCTAACCAATTTAATGTGTCTGATTTTATGTTGAGGTCTTTGATCCACTTGGACTATAGTTTTGTGCATTTTGATAAATATGGATCTATTTTCATTTTTCTACATGTAGACATCCAGTTAGACCAGAAGCATTTGATAAAGATGCTGTCTTTTTACCACAGTATGGTTTTGGCTTCTTCGTCAAAAATCAAGTATCTGTAGGTGTGTTGGTTTATTTCTGGGTCTTCAATTCCATTGATGCATAATTCTGTTTCTATGCCAGGACCATGCAGTTTTTATTATTATTGCTCCGTAGTACAACTTAAGATCAGGGATGGAGATACCTCCAGACGATCTGTTCTTATACAGGATTGTATTAGTAATTCTGGGTTTTTTGTTTTTCCATATGAAGTTGAGAATTGTTCTTTCAAGGTCTGTAAAGAATAGTGTTGGTATTTTTATGGGAATTGAATTGAATCTGTAGATTGCTTTTGGCAGGATGGCCATTTTCACTATGTTAATCCTACTGATCCATGAGCATGGGAGATCTTTCCATCTTCTGATACCTTCAATTTGTTTCTTCAGAAGTTGTTTTTTTTTTTTTTTTTAACCAGATCTTTCACTTGCTTGGTTAGAGTCACACCAAGGTACTTTATGTTATTAGGAGAAATTGTGAACGGTGTAGTTTCCCTAATTTCTTTCTCAGACCTTTTTCTTTCATATACAAGAGGGCTACTGATATTTTTAGTTAATTTTTTATCCAACTGCTTTGCTGAAGGTGTTTATCAACTTAAGGAGTTCTCTGGTTGAAGTTTTGGAGTCACTCATGTATACTATCATATCATCTGCAAGCAGTGATACTTTTACTTCTTCCTTCCCAAAGTGAATTCCCTTGATCTCCTTTAGTTGTCTTATTGCTCTAGCTAAGACTTCAAGTACTATGTTGAAGAGATATGGAGAGAGTGGGCAGCCTTGTCTTGTCCCTGATTTCAGGGGTATTAATTGAAGCTTCTCTCCATTTAGTTTGATGTTGGCTATAGGCTTGCTGTATATTGTCTTTACCATGTTTAGGTACATGCCTTGTATCCCTGATCTCTCCAAGACTTTAAACATGAACAGATGTTGGATTTTGTCAAATGTTTTTCGGCATCTAAGGAGATGATCATGTGGTTTTTCTCCTTCAGTTTGTTTATGTGGTGGATTACATTGATGGATTTCCATATATTGAACTACGCCTGCATGGCTGGGATGAAGTCTACTTGGTCATAGTGGATGATATCTTTGATGTGTTCTTGGATTCCATTTTCAAATATTTTACTGAGTATTTTTGCCCCAAAGTTCATAAGAGAGATAGATCTGATGTTCTCTTTTTTTGCTTTGTCTTATTGTGGTTTGAGTATCAGGATAAGTATGGCTTCGCAGAATAAGTTTGGTAATGTTCCTTCTGTTTCTATTTTGTGGAAGAGTTTGAAGAGAATTGGAGTTCACTGTTCTTTGAAGGTCTTGTAGAATTCTGTGCTGAAACCATCTGGCCCTGGGCCTTTTTTGGAAGGGAGACTTTTGGTGACTGCTTCTATTTCCTTGGAGGATATGGTATTTACCTGATCTTGATTTAATTTTGGTAAATGGAATCGGTCAAGAAAATTGTCCATTTCATTTAGATTGTCAAATTTTGTGGCATATAGGCTTTTGTAATAGACCTAATAATTGTTTGCATTTCCTCAGTGTCCCCCTTTCATTTCTGATTTTGCTGATTTGGATAGTTTCTCTCTGTCTTTTAATTAGTTTGGCTAAGTGGTTGTTTATCTTGTTGGTTTTCTCAAAGAACCGCCTCTTGATTTCATTGATTCTTTTAATTGGTTTCTTTGTTTCTAATTCATTAATTTCAGCTCTGAGTTTGATTATTTCCAATTGTCTACTCCTTTGGGTGTGTCTTCTTTTTTTTCTAGGTCTTTCAGGTGTGCCCTTAAGTTGCTTGTATGAGATGTTTCAAACTTCTTTCTGGAGGTACTTAATGCTATGAACGTGTTCCTCTTAGCACTCCTTTCATTGTGTCCCATAAGTTTGGGTTGCAGAGATGTGTTTCTTTGATGCAGCAGAATGTTTCTGCAACCATTCTTGGCCTTTTTCCCTTGCAGCTTTTAATATTTTTTCTTTGTTCTGTAGATTTAGTGTTTTGACTATTATGTATTGTGAGAAGTTTCTTTTCTAGTCTAAAATATTTGGTGTTCTGTAGGCATCTTGTATGTTTATGGACATCTCTTTCTTTAAGTTTGGAATTTTTTTTCTTCTATGATTTTCTTGAAAACATTTTCTTTCTTTTTTTATTTTTTATTTTTCTTTTTAGTTACAATTTGTTAACTCTGTGTCCCAGCTGTATCCCGCTCCCTCATTCCCTCCCCCTCCCCAACTCCCTCCCTGGTCTCCTCCCTGCCCCTTTCCAAGTCCACTGATAGGGGAGGACCACCTCCCCTTTCATTTGACCCTGTTTTATCAGGTATCTTCAAGGCTGGCTACAAAGTCCTCCTCTGTGGCCTAACAGGACTGCTCCTCCCCTGGGGGGTCGGGGGGAAGGTCAAAGAGCCTGCCCTTGAGATCCTGTTAGAATTAGTCCTTGTTCCCCTTACTTTAGAAAACTACTTGGTTACTGAGCTACCAACTTTGGAGCCTGGAATCTTCTTTTTCATCTGTTCCTATTATTCTTAGATTTCATCTTTTCATGGCATCCTTGATTTCTTGGATGTTTTGTGTTTGGAAATTTTCCAAGTTTACTTTTTCTTTGAGAAATGTATCAATTTCTGTAATTGTATCTTCAGCACCTGAGATTCTCTCCTCCATCTCTTGTATTCTGTTGGTGATGCTTACCTTTGTGGTTCCTGATCTTTTCTTTAAGTTCTCTAGCTCCAGGGTTTTCTCTGTTTGTGTTTTCTTTATTGATTCTAATTCTGTTCTCATGTCTTGCACCATTTACTTCTCTGTTTGAATAGGGATTCCTGTCTTTCCATGATGGCCTCTATTTTTTTCATTTGTTTCTTTTATTGTATGCCATTACTTGTGCCTCTACCTGTGCCTCTCTTTGTTTGGCTGCATTTGCCTGTATTTCTTTGAGAGCTTTGTTCATTTCTTCCTTATGTGCCTCTAATAACTGGATAAGCAAAGATTTGAGATCATTTCCCTATGTTTCTGATGAATTACAATACCCATCGATTTGGGGGGTTGCTGGTGAAGCCCATGATTTCCTGATTTTTGTTTGATGTGTTCTTACGCCAACCTCTAGCCATCTGCTTATCCATAATATTTGCTGTTTGTTCCTGGGGTCTGTACTTCAGGCTGGGTCCATCTGTCTCTGGTATCTGGAGTATTCTTCAGGAAGATGAGAGAAGTCCACCAGTTTTAGAATGTTTGTTGGTGTTTCAGCTGTAGCTAAGGGAGGAAGGTGACAGGCACATGTGTGCAGGTGTGGGAGTGTGCCTGGAAGTGTGCCTTGAGGGACAGGGAACGAGAGCATGTAGATGCCTGGAAAGGTTTAGCTTAAGTGCAGGAGGGGATGCTAGCACTCTTCTTGGGTACAATGTACACACACAGGTACCACGGATACCTCATTGGCCTACAGGCCTGTTGTACTGTCCTCCTGGTATTCAGATCTGACTGGACTCTAGGAATTGTTTCCCTGGACTCCACTGATAGACCCACAGAACAGGAGGGGCTTCAATGTTGAGAAAGCTGTCCCAAGGATCCCTATGTTGCCCACAGTGGGAGTGTGGGTGGGAGGGATCTGATGTCTGGCTCCTAGCTTAGAGGGATCCTGGATCTGGGGCTCAGCACACATTCACTTGAAGGCACACTCACATTCTCGCAGGCCTACTTGAAAATCACAGGGGTTCCCCCTGTTCTCTATTCTCATATTTGAGCCTGCAGGTGTAAATCAGAGTGTAGGAATTCTGTCAGCTCAATGGTGTACACTGTTTAGCTTCCAGACAGGGAGATCTGTGCTTAGGGTAGCTGCCTCTGCTTTCTCAGTCACTGAGTCCAGAGACTCCCGCTTGGGCTAGCCACTGACCTGCTGCAACCATAGACTTGGGAGGCCCATACTGCCATTGCCTCTGCCTTCTCAATCACTGAGCTTGGAGGCCCCTGCTTGGGGTTACTGCCAGCCACCTCCACTGAGTAGGGAGGCCTGTGCTTGGGGCAAGGGGAAGTGGGGGGTGAATATTTGCCACTCTCAGTCCTGGAGACATCCATGGGTGACCTGGATCCAAACTGTCCCACCTCAAGGATTGTCCCTTCTCACCCAGGAAGCCTCAATGTGGATGTTCTGGATTCAGCTGCTCCTCCACTCAACAGTTTTGGAGTTTCAGATCCTTTGCTCCTCAGATATTATGTGTGCTGATCGCTGCCATCTTGGACTCCCCGCTGAAATCATGATCTTAAAGCTGACATGTGAATCACAGAATGAAACACACAAAGTTTGGGAAGGAATGTCTTAGACTTAGAAAACAGCCAAGTACAAAGGTTCAAGGTAAGGAAATTAGACCAGTTTCTGACTTCAAGGAAAAGTTGCCAAAGAGTTAGCTGAAAGCCCCATCAGAATGGATTCAAAGACCATGGTAATTTTTTTTCCAATCAAAAGTTTTAATAGAACTTTAAAAAAAAAAAAGCATGTGATGACGATCATTATATATTTTTAAATATCAGTTTGGGGGAGAAGAAAGACTTTAAGACATGCTGGAGAGGATGTGGAGAAAGGGGAACACTCCTCCATTGCTGGTGGGAATATAAACTTGGACAACCACTTTGGAAATCGATCTGGTGCTTTCTCAGACAATTAGGAATAGTGCTACCTCAAGAATCAGCTATACCACTCCTAGGCATGTATCCAAAATATGCTCAAGTACACAAGGACATTTGCTCAACCATGTTTGTAGCAGCTTTATTTGTAATAGCCAGAAGCTGGAAAGAGCTTTATTCGTATTAGCCAGAACCTGGAAACAACCTAGATGTCCCTCAGTTGAGGAATGGATACAGAAATTGTGGTACATTTACACAATGGAATACTACTTAGAAATTCAAAACAAGGAAATCATGAAAATTTCAGACAAATGGTGAAAACTAGAAAAGATCATCCTGAGTGAGGTATCCCAGAAGGAGAAAGACCCGTATGGTATATATGCACTTTATAAGTGGATATTAGACATATAATATAGGATAATCATACTAAAACCTGTACACCTAAAGAAGCTAATCAAGGAGGAGGACCCTGGGTAAGATGATCAATCCTCATTCAGAAAGGTAAATGGGAAAAGGGAGAAAACAGGGACCAGGACAGGAGCCTACCACCGAGGAACTCTGAAAAACTCTACCCTGGAGGGTATCACAGCAAATGCTGAGACTCATAGTCAAACTTTGGGCAGAGTGCAGGGAATCTTATAAAAGAAGGGGGAGATAGAAAGACCTGGAAAGGACAGA
This sequence comes from Psammomys obesus, assembly GCF_907164565.1. Lineage (NCBI taxonomy): Eukaryota > Metazoa > Chordata > Mammalia > Rodentia > Muridae > Psammomys > Psammomys obesus. Next base: position 11,248,830 of record NW_026592548.1, read on the forward strand.
AGCTCTACAGGGAGAGAGAGAAAAAAATCTGGGCACAGGGATCTTTTCTAAGATTGATACTCCAACCAAGGACCATTCATGGATATAACCTAGAACCTCTGCACATATGTGGTCCATGGCAGCTCAGTCTCCAAGTGGGTTCCCTAGTAATGGGAACAGGGACTATCTCTGACATGAACACAGTGGTCTGCTCTTTGATCACCTCCCCCTGATGAGGGTACAGCCTTACCAGGCCACAGAGGAAAACAATGCAGCCAGTCCTGATGAGACCTGATAGACTAGGATCTGATGGAAGGGGAGGAGGACCTCCCCTATCAGTGAACTGGAGGAGGGGCATGGGAGGGAGGGAGAGCGGGGTTGGGAGGGTTTGAGGGAGGGGCTATATTGAGATACAAAGTTAATGAAGTATACTTTAATAAAGTAATTAAAAAAAGAAAGTGAGGCAGATAATCTGATGCTATCTAGGTAAGATATGATATCCACTTGAACAAAAGCAGTTAAAGGGGAAATTGAGAGGAGTACTCCACAGCATGTTCTGAGGTAGATCTAGAAGGATAACACCGTAATATCCGCATCAGTGCGAGGAGAGACACGAATAAAGAATATACTTTGTTTTGACATATGGGCCAGACAATAGTTCCATCAGAAGATATAGAAAATAGTGTGGAAGAAAGGGCACAGAATTTTTTTTTAAACATATGCTATGTTCTAAAATGGAGATGATTACTTACATATAAAGACTAGATAAACATGAACCTTCAGCTACTGCTTAATCACTTTCAGGAAGGTGTTTCGTGGCTTTTAAAGAACTTATACCAAACTCATATGCAAATTCAAATTAACCCATGCTGTGTTTGTATGAGGAAACTGTTAATTTTATGCCCTAGACCGGTAGGAAAACCCACATTAAATATTCACACCCAAAACTGACTGGCTCTAGAGGAAGATCTGAACTTAACCCTTAACATGAAGGTCATGCTAGGTGTCAAAATCAACGTCCTCATAGAGAAAAGCTGACCAAAGTTTCAGGGCACAAAAAAAGCAGTTATCAATCACAGGAGGAGGAATTGGGACCTACAAGTCCTTGTCACAGGATCAAAATAGAATCTAGGAAGTAGATCCAACATTAAAAAGAGCTAGAGCAAACTGTTGTTTGGCTCAATCCAGTAGCCATTAGCCTAAAGAAGATAAATGTCTTCTCCCTGGGAAGAAGATGATTCCAAGAACCAGAGATGGCTCTTAATTTGCCAGTTGGCTGTTGAACAATTCTAGTTACATGGATTGGAAAGATATTGGCTTGGAAACATTCAGTCAGTTTGAAGAAAATGTATTCGTTCACTCTCATCATCTGCTTGGACAGGGCAAGAGTGAGTTGTTCAAGTGCATCCTACTGTCAGCTTTAGTCATCTCTGACACTAGGTGGATTTGGACAATAAAATAACTGAAGAGAATTATTCTCAGACCCTTCTCTGTACTATGTGTACGTATGAGTGTATGTGTGTATAACATTCATGTGTTTGCAAGTGTACACAGAGGCCAGAGGCCATTGTCAGTTGTCTTCCTCAGTTACTTCACAGAGTTTTTGAAACAGGGTTTCTTTTGGAACCTGATGCTCACCAGTATGGCAAGAATAGCTGGCCAGAAAGTCCCATAGATCCAGCTGTCTCCACCCCAACAGCACTGGCATTACAAGAACACACTACTGCTCCTGGCTCTTTATATGGGTGCCAGGGATTGGAACTTGGGTCCCAGTGCTTGTGCAATGGCCTCTTTTCTGGCTGGGCCATCTCTCTGGGACCTTCAGATCATTTTTGAACAATTACTGAAGAAAGAGCTGTTGAATATTATATTGGAAGTAACCTGATCTCATTTTCATGAATAGATGGGTTTTTTTTTTTTCATTACATTCCCTTCAGAAAGAGACTTTGGTTTATAGAGTTTAGATAGAGTCCTGTAGTTATGATAAAGTGAAGATTGCTGATTACTAACCTTTAAGGAAGACTAAGGAATCCTGTCTATAAAAAATAATTTTAGGACAAAGAAAAAGGTAAAAACAAATCCACAACTAGACTGAATTATGGAAAGGAAATCACTGTTGTTTTTGCTCATATTATTCCAAATGTTATTTTTGTTACCTCTTATAATGCTTGGAGCAAGATGCTTATGGACTTAATTTTTTTTAAATGAAGAAACATAAAACTTTACACAATGGAATACTACTCAGCAATCAAAAATGAGGAAATCATGAAATTTTCAGGCAAATGGTGGGATCTAGAAAAGATCATTCTGAGTGAAGTATCCCAGAAGGAGAAAGACAAACATGGTATATACTCGCTTATATAGACCTACAAGTTATAATAAACATAATGAAGTCTATACACCTAAAGGAGACAAACAGGAAAGCAGACACAAGGTAAGATGATCAGTCCTCACTTAGAAAGACAAATGAGATGTGCATTGGACATATGACAGGAGTCTACGCAGAAGGCATCTGAAAGACCCTACCAAGCAGCATTTCAAAACAGATACTAAGACTCATAACCAAACCTTCAGCAGAAGGGGAGTTAGTATGACAGGGAAAGGATAGCAGCCCCACAAGGACCAAATATATCTGGGCACAGGGTTTTTTTCTGAAACTGTTTCTCCAACCAAGGACCATGTATGGATATAACCTAGAACCTTTACTCGGACGAAGCTCATGGTAGCTCAATAACTAATTGGTTTCCCATAGTAAGGGGAACAGGGACTATCTCTGACAGGAACTCAATGGCAGGCTCTTTGACTCCCCACCCCCCAAGGGAGGAGCAGTTCTGCTAGGCCACAGAGGAGGACTTCGCAGCCAGCCCTGAAGATACCTGATAAAACAGGGCCAGACTAAAGGGGAGGAGGTCCTCCCCAATCCGTGGACTTGGAAAGGGGCAGGGAGAAGCTGAGAGAGGGAGGGTGGAATTGAGAGGGAATAAGGGAGGGGGATACAGCTGGGATACAGAGTTAATAAAATGTAATTAATAATTATAAACAATAAAAAAACTCATACCTGCAATAAGTGATCATTGTGATTTAGCCCACCAATTACATTGCTTATAAATGACACAAATAACCAGTGATTACAGCAGATAAGCATAAGCATACAGTAAAATTCAGTCACTATGATGGGTATCATAATAGTCTTTTCCATATACTTGCTCTCTTGGAACCACAAGTTTGATGGGGGGAGGGCAATGAAACATGAGCAATTGTGAAGCTTCGTATGTAGATGGAAGAGCACTGTGAGAAAGACTAATGAAGCAGGAGAGCCCTGAGTTGTGTAAACTAAGAGCATTTGTCTAGAGAAACAAGAATTAGATTTGGGTTCCAGAGAGGATTCTTTCAAATGAAGCCTTGGGGAAGAAGAAGGAAACCCTGGCAGCTAATGCTACAGCTTAATTAGACACCAGGAACTTCTGATTCAGAGAACTGAAAAATGTGGACATGTACAGTGAGAAGCAATGGGGTTTGAATGGCATGAATTCAGAGAACAGCAGCCAGCTCTAAGAAAGCATTATTAAAGCAAGAATATTTTAAGCCACTGGTATTTCAAAAACAAGAGAAACTAAGAATATGACATATATCAGTAGAGATACCTTAAAACCCACAGTGACCACTGGTTTAACAGTGCCTTAAAAGTTCTATATTCTTAGGTGTGTTCCCAGGGAAGTGGGATGATTAGCTAGAGAGATTAGGTGGGAAAAGAAGGAAGGAAATAATAGTCCACACTGAACTTGAATATGAGAAAAACTCTTTTGCCCCAGTAAGTTAAAACAAAATAATTTCCTCATTTTTGATGGAAAAGGGGATGGTCCTCCCTGTAGTCTCCTCATCTGTGGAGAGCAGTCCTGCTTCCATTCTTGGAATGTTTTCTTCATGTCTTCCTCGGGAGAATTACCACAGGCATCATTCTCCATGATCCCAGCCTGGTCCATAAAGGATCAGGAGACGCAGCCAAACCTGTGAGAAGTGAAGGAGGAGTCTCACAACACTGCAAAGTCTGAAGACCATTCTCTGGGACTCTTTAACGGTTGAGTAGAAAAGGCAATAAAAATATGAGTATGGAGGATGAAAATATCCTGGCTGGTTTTTTTGTTTGTTTGTTTGTTTGTTTTTTTACTGGATACATGGGAATCAGTCAGTATTGACCAAGAGATCTCTTCAATGCTGAGAGTCCAACTCCACTTGACAGTTGCAGAGGGAACAGGGAATTCAAACCCTTACTTTAAAAAACTCACAGTGTAAACAAAGACTCACGTTGCATCATCATTTGATGCCTCCAACTATATCCCTGCTTCCAGTGATATAGCACACAGCCCAGATGATAAATAAATACAGAAAGTTCAAGGGTAGAAAACAAAAAGTACAAGAGAAGACATCCACAGAAAACAATAACTGTTCTGCACTCCCTGGTTTGTTAAGCAGGGCCAATCTGTGCAGTGTGTCCAAGACTGGAAAAACTGAACAATAATAAAATAGCGAACATCTTGGTGAGGTCCTATTTTCTACCATGGTTTAAATTTAATATACATCTTCACCCCGGAGTCATTCTAAGTTAAGAACGTACCTGCTTGAGGTAAAATTAATTATTTTCATGATGTTAGAGTCATTTTCAAGTAATTCCTGTAATGGCTGTTTATGGAGGTATTCAATTATGAAACAATTTTAATAATATTTGTTTAATAAAATTGGTTCCTTGCAATTATCACTATATAGTGTTACTCATAGGCACACAGTTATCCATACCCTTTGGCCTTAGTTATTTAAATTCTTGGAGTTCATTTGAACCCACTCCTAGAGTCCAATTATCTTATTTCCATATTCATTACTCAGAAAGGAATCTGATCACATTAGATGTTACACAACCCTCCTGAGCACAGAAAAAAATAACTTTTTGTGTCATGATGCCTACTTAATGTGAACTTGAAAACACTGTGGGAGATCCTCAGTCAGCAAGCGTGCAGTCACTCCACTGAAGGAAGGTGGAGACTAGACTCCTCTCTGGAGGCAAAAATGCATATTCATCTCTTTTCCAAATTTGGATGTATGGATGAATTTCTCAGCACTTAATTGCTCAGTGAAACCTTCCCTAAGAACCCCGCAGAGCCTAAATGGGAGGAAGGAGAATTAAAGGACTCCTTAAGGTTGGGAGCTTCCTTCAGCTGGTCCTTTACCTTTGTGCAAACTCTGCTGCACTGAAGACCTGCTTACAGGAGAGTAAAGAGGGTCTAGGCTGCGGAGCAGCTTGCTTTTCTTTGCATAATTTGAGGTGTGCATAAAAGCCACTTTAATTCCAGAAACACTTCCCAAAAATGTCACCTCTCTGCATGACTTTTTGACAGGTTTTCAGGAGAATGTAGTAGGCTCTGATTGGTATTTAGGGAAAAAAATGATCAACAAAGCCAAGTTTAATGTTAACTTTGTGATTTTTGTTACATTTCTAAGGCCAAGAATTGTTTAATGAGATTAATTTGAAGTTTTCACATATTCCTATTATCATAATCTTACAGCAAGGAGACTGGAGTTAGTTCTGTGTCATGGAGACAGGTCCATCTCACATGGGTTGATGTGAGTTTATAATAAGGTGGAAGTTTAGTTGAGGATTAGCTCAATGACCATTTCATTCTGGGTCAATATTGAAGACAAGAAGTCATTGCTCAAGAAATCTTGAATGAATGAATGAATGAATGAACAGATGTTTACAACCACAGAAGTCTTCATTTTCTTTAAATCTTTAGTGCTATTTCAAGTAAAATTTAGAATTAACCTTAATTTCCCTTTAGAACAGATTAGAATTATCCTGTGCTCTGTGAATTTAGCATCCTGTGTCACTACATATTGCTCCCAGGTTTCAGGAAGGAGTGGTAATGTTTAGCCAAACATAGCTTCCAGAAACTGAGCTGGGAGAACAAACCTAAATCATTTGAAATAGTTTTTAAACATATCTGATCAATGTATTAAGCCCAGTAAAATATCAGATCTGCAAACAAAATGGAATAATCAGATGAACAGAATATGAAATGTTATTTGTTTAAAAAAAATCTAAAGTGGAATTTAGACTCTAATCACAAGTTTGACTACAGTGACATCTTTCCATTCATCGTGATATAGTTTGTGTTTTGAGTTATAATCTCAAAAGTTTTCTGTGTTTGAGCAGGGCATGGAAGCTCACACCTTCAACACCATCACGGAAGACCCAGAGGCTCGTGGATTCAGTGAGCCAGCCTGTATTACTCAGGGAGCCCCATGCTTGGAATCGGGACATTAAAGAGAACTTACTGCCTGGACTGTGTATTGAAATTATTCACTATTATTATAAACAAGTATAAAGGGGTCTATGTTAGACACTGAATTACTACAGCCCACCTCTGTCTGGAAAGATACTAGGCTGAAGGACCACGTTTAATTTTCAAGAACTGAAATGGAAGAGTGAGAGGAAAAGACTCAGAAACTCAAGTTTTGCTTATTTGTTTTTAGTGTGTGTATGTGTGTATATATACACATGTGAGCATGTGTACGTATGTGCAGACATGTGGGTGCTAATAGCTAATGTGCAGACATGTGGGTGCTAATAGCTAAAGATGTGTGTGAGCATGTGTGTATTTGTGTGGGCATGTGTGTGTGCGCATGAATGTGTGTACCTATGGGTGTATGTGTGTTTATGTGTGTACATGTATGGGCACATGTGTGTAAATGGGTGTGTGTGTACATGTATGTGACTGAGGGGTATATATGTGTTTGTGTATGTATGTGTGGGGGCGGGAAGCCAGAGGTCAACTACAGACACATGTCTTTCTTGACTTATTGCTCTCTGCCTTATTTGTTTTGTTTTTTTGTCTGTTTTGTGATATGTCTCTCACCTACTTGGCGTTCACCATATTGACTAGACTGATCAGCCAGCCAGTGACCTTCAGTGATCTTCCTGAACCTCCTCCCAGCCCTGAGGTTGTAGGCATGCACCTCTATGCATCTCTACATGCTTTTACATGTGTGCTACAGATGCCAACTTAGGCCTTCCTGAAGATGAAGCAGGCACTCTCCCAAGCCCAACGGTTCAGTGTCTTCACCTACACCTTTTCCTCCAAGCCTCCATTTTATGTTTCTGTGTTTAAAATGCTTTGTAAAATCTTTCTTTTCCTCTTTCATTTGTTTAATTAATAAGCATATCACAATCCACGCACAAAAATGCCACTTGTGACTGAATACAAATCTAGCTATGTTGATCATGATTGTAAGAAAAACAAGTCTTGGATTCCTATAGAAGCAACACAAGTGGGAGCCCCAGGGGCAAGACTACAGCTGTAAGAAAATGATAGACAAGCCAGACAATCACCAGCTTCCATTAGAGAGAACAGCAAGAGCAGACTGGGATTTCCCAAAGGTTTACACTGGAGGATTTCCCTATCGCATCCCACCTTGTCATCTTGGAGATGCTATAAAAGAATGTGGAAGAAGAAACACATGCAGGATGGACATAAACCACAGACTGCACTGTGCACCTGGACTCTCTTCAAGATGTCACAGGTCTACAGATCTCTGAAAGGGAACGGTCCCACCCTACTCCCACCCCTGCTCCAAAATCAGAATTCCAAATTTCACTGGTTTGCCCTGGGATATTAAAAATTATCTGTATGGTTGATGAAAATAAAATACACCACCTGAAAGCAAAAGAAAGAAACTTGAGTAAGTCTTGATGAAATAACCTACTCCGGAAGAAAACAAACCAAGTCATAAAACTATAGACACAGAGACCCAGTTTAGCAAGAGCATATAACACATCCACTGCTAAGCTTCCCTGGGCTGGGTGATGAGGAGACGGATGGGTGGCACTCTCTGGTTTGAGCCCTGAGGCCTTGATTGTAATTAGAAATGGAGGGTTATGAGACCATGCAAACTGCAGTCAGAGAAGTAGAGGGGACAAAGTGCTGACTTAAGAATGTGTTGGACATATGCAGAGTGAAGAAAGTGCTCATTGGTGCATCATTTGCTTTAGATGCACAGAGCCCTGAGATTGGTCCTCAGTGCTGACAAAAGGGGGAAAAATGTATTCAGAGACTAAAGAACATAGCTACCTGACTACTGAAAAGAATATCTGAACCAGATATAAAGAAGAAGGACACAAAGACAATTGGGGAGTGCGTGTTTTCGTAGTGGTTCAGGATCCTTTTTTTATGTTTAATACTTTTTCATTTTATTTTACATGCGTGGATGTTTTGCCTGCATATGAGTCTGTGCATTCTGTGTATGAAGCCAAAAGAGGGTCTCAGATGTACTGGAACTATGTAATAGAAAGTTGTGAGCTGTCATGTAGGGACTACGTCTTGAACCCGGGCCTCTGGAAGAGCGGTCAATGCTATTAACTACTGAGCCAACTCTTCAGGCCCTTTGGGCCACTCTAACATAAGATATGCTACAAATTTAGGGTTTACGTATTTAGAACCATACCTTGCTTCTTGTGGGATTACTGAATACAACTACATCATAAAAACAATTCAGTATTACTTTAATTTCTAGATAAGAACTCCTCCACAATTCATCTGCAGCAGTTGGTCACAGGAGCGCGTACACACCTTGGTGCTCTGTGGGATGTCTTCCCTTTGCATGTCTGTTCTAGGTACACAGGCAGGGGTGTAGGAAGCACTGTAACATTTACCATGTGATAAATTTTAATAATTTAATGAAAGCATTCATTCCTCACTGGCTGCATAATGGTGTTTAAGTAGCTCTATTTGGGAAACCTTTTCAAAAATAAATTTGCTTTCAATGTCAATGTCAAGTATTCATATAATTTATATCTAGAGCAAAAGAAGAATGGCCCTCTCAAAACCACCTGTAAATGTTTGTGGGCAAAAAGATATGTATGCAATGTTGACTATTCTTCAAAGAAAGAAATATAAATTAGCTACATTTCTAGTGTTACAACGTGATCTAAATGTTATAGACCTAATTTGAATATCTCCTGTATATATTTGAATTTAAAAGCTATTCATAGGAAGTGCCTTAAATTTATTGATAATGGAGTAGTCAAGTTTCAGTGTTTCAAGGCAGCATATCAGCTAAATAGAATTGTCTCCACCTTTTTTTCTAAACATAAGTCAGGCTGTGAGATTAACATGTTAGCAAATCAACAGTAATAGTTTTCAAATACAATTTTAAAACTTTTACCTTTAAAATAACTTTAGCTTTTCAGAAAACCAGCAAAGAAAATTCCTGTGCACCATTTCACTCCACCTCCCCCATGTGGATGTCTTACATAATCATGATATTTTTTTGAAACTAAAAATTAATGACAGTCTACTATCAACAAGGAAAAAATTATGCTTAGATTTCATCAAGACATTCTTCAGTGTCTCTTTGTATCTACTGATCCAACGTGCTATGTTGTTTCATGTTCAATCATCACGTCACCAAAAGAACCTCAATTTAGTTGTTTCTGGGTCTTGTTTCTTTTCATTTCTCAACACAGAAGGGACCGGTGCTTTACAGAAAGTTCTTACACTTGTCTTGTGGTTTCCCACAATGGAACAGAATGCGTTCATTTGAAGAGACTGTGGCCCTGTGTCATATTGCAGCCGGCACTAGCATGACCTCTTCCTGGATGCTAACCTTTGCCACTAGGCTCAGCAGCTATCCACTGCTTCCTTTTCTAGCTCCACACTGTTCTGTGGAAGTGAGCTGCTAAGTCTTGCCCACATACATGGGACACACTCAGTCCTTTCTTGGAAGGCAGAAATATCAGGCAATTTATAGTAATTAATGCATATTTAAAGATTACTGAAGAGTTCCCGGCTTGCAGATATCCCATTTATCCTTAGTTTTTTTCCCACCAGTTTCACATTCATTAGTAAATGTCTGCCCCGATTTTATAGAAGACAGTAACTGTGATTTCACATTTTCTTCATTCCTTCTTCATTTGTGATTTGGAATTCTTCTTAGTTAGAAAAAAAAAAAAAAAAAGGTACGTTTTAGGACCAGAGGTGGTTAGGATCACTAACAGCTCTTGAAAAGCCTTGGACTTGATTACAAACAGTCACCTGACTGCTCACAACTGTCTGGAACACCAGTTCCAAAGGATCCAACCCCACCTTCTAGCCTCCAGAGGTACCAGGCATGCACATAGTACATAGACATAGATACACATCAATAATGAATAAATCTTTTAAAAGTCCATCTCTTAATTAATGTATGGCATTACTGTTTTATCAATATATAAATGAGTATTTGATTTTATTTATATTTAAATCTTAGTTTAATTTATGTTGCTGTCACCAAATACTGTAGAATGTATAAAATTTAAGGAGGTGGTTATCTTTTCATGATTCTACACACTGAGACACCCAAGATAAGCGGGTTAGCAAGCTCCACTATCTGGTAAGGTCAGCCCTCGTTTTCCAAGATGTCTCCTTGCTGGTACATCAAGAGAAAGGAGGAATTCTGGATCTTCATGTTGGAGATGGAAATAGGACCAAAATCTTCATGAAGGCATTTTTGAAAGGGACTTCATCTCATTTCTGGAGTAAGAGCTTTCTTTACTTAATCTCCTCGTAAGGCCCCATCTCTTCGTACTATCTCATTGGTTACTATTTTTCAAAATTTGTATTTTGAAAAGGAGCCACTCATAACACAGCATGACCCAGTTCTGCAGTTGTTAATCTGTTGATCAAGCTCTTCCAGTTTTGAGGCCTTTTAGGCTGGCTCAGATCTTTGGATCTCTTTCTTTGTTTTTTTTATTCTAAACTCCCCACAGTCCTTAGCGAAATACATTTCCTGGTCAATAATTTCTCTAAGGATCTTGTCTCCCAGAGTTAGGTGCCAGGTACCTCTTATGGCTGGGTTTCAATGCTTTGAGCACCTGAACACATGCAATGCAGTACAGCTAGGAAATTCATGTGTGTGCTTATTTTCTATTTACATCTTTATGTCTAATTATTTCAGTATCTATCTATCTGCTTATGCATATTTAAAATAAACGTGACATGAAGCTTGTATCTCTAAGTATGGTAAATATTATAAAATACAAATTTAACTCTGTAAAGACTTTATTCAGACATCTATATATTCAGATTGTGAGGATTTGTGTTTTTGCTGTTTGTCCTGAATGGGTTTATTTTTGTAGTCACTGTGTCTTCATAAATTCAATCAGATTCATTTTTGTCAAGAATGTTCAGTTTTAAATGATGTCAAATATATTTGGGACATGATAGATGCTACATAGTAACCAGAGATTATACTAACCATATGGCTAAGGCCATCATGATTTTCTGAGCCTGTCACATACACTGAGAGACAGCCGCTGAGAGGGATGTGCATTGCTTCGATTGCTGCAATCACCTGTATCTTCTTGAATTCTGCTGTGTGCAATGTTACAAACACACTCTCAGAATTCTCTTCTATTACATGATAGTTGTGCTCTAAGGGGAAAACCAAAGACTTTATTAAAGTCTTTTTTTTTTCTTTTTCACTTCAACATATATGCATAAACCAACATTTTTTTTTAATTTGGCTCACCCTAAATCCTCTTTTCTCTACCTTAGTTTCTACTTAATAAGTACTCAGTAACCAATCAAAATTTGAAATATGTATCAGAATAAGCATTTGTCTTTGGTGCCTTAAAAAATGTCACAGCAGCTCGTAGGATGTCAAGACAAACAGACGTTAGCAAGCTCTGTGGGAAACGAGGCCCTGATACCTATGTTTGCTGTATACACTTGGCCTCTTGGCTGAGAATCCATGCCCATCTGTTTGGATGGCGGGCTGCCTGCTTAGAAGCCTGCAGGTCTCTTATACTATGACATGAGTTCCAGCCAATGACAGCTAACAAAATGTTCCAGGAGGCAGCTCTTCTTACATGAGGCTTTTCCTCATGCCAGAGTTAGAGAAGCAGGTGGCATCTTACATTCATTTAAACTTTGTCACACCTGTTGACATGCTCATGCCAAAAGCAGACAATGCAGCAAGCAAGTGAATGACAAAGATGACAAAGATGCCACAGAAGTTAACAGATAGCCCATCCTACCTTCCTACAAACAGATGCTCAGTTTTACAGCCCATCACTTGTACCATTGACATTTAACTAACAGTGCAGAAAATCTGCCTGGTAAGTAACCAGAGAAGGTCATACAATAAGGTGTCCTACATTTCTGAGAATTGGGCCTTTAACCATGCATATTGTGCAATGCAGTGAAAATCAACAGTTACACTAAATACTGCTTTTGTCTATCTTATTTAAAGTGCAGGCATATGTCAGTCAAAGAACATTTCTTTTAAGATCTTTCATTTAATGGAGAATTAAGGTAATTATTCCAATGATTGAGCCTCCCAAAAGCGGTGAATTACTTAGAGCATCTCTTTTCTAAAATAAGTTATATCTGCTGTGTTGGGATGGGGTGGAGATAGGGTGCCAGTGTTCTAGAACTTTATGTAGTATGCATCAAGTGGCCATTTATATATGTGTGCACATGTTATAATAAAAATCTATCTTCAAATAAGAGAAGGCAATATGTTTATGCATGTTATTTCTAACCATTTTAGTTGCCTCTGGTTTTTGGAATCTGGCTGTATATTTTATCACAAAAATAACTATGAAATACGTTTCTAGAGATAAAATGAATTGTTTTCAGCAATTAATACAAAATCAACAAACGTCACTGTTTTGCTGCACTTCGATTTTTCCCTTGGACTGACAAAAAGCCAGCATTTTGATTCGCTATCTAACATGATGTAGATGATTATGGAAACAGGGCAGGATTTAATTTATAACACTAATGCTGCAACAGTTACTGAATTGAAGGCCCATATCTCCATGATTGTCCACAATGGTTCCATGTCTAGTTTCCTAACATACATTGAAAAAAAATATAATGATTTCTGTCTTGCTTTTCTCCTGTCATTCAAAAGCAACTAGCCTTTATTGAGAACTTACTGTATATTAGGACTTACAGTAAATGTATTAAAGTAGTACTTCATTAACTTTTAAAGTGGCAGATAACATACTGTGATTGCTGTATCACAAAACTGCAACAAGAAAGATGAAATAATTTGTGAGTACCACCATTAGGGAATGGTACAGAGGAGACACAAACTCAAGCACTGTATCTTTCTTTTTCTCCTCATATTTACTCCCTATGAACAAAGTGTAATGAACTTTGCAAACATCTTTCATTATGCCCTTCTCATTTCAGCCCATTTCCACCTAATGGAATACCTGTGCTCTCTCTGTTCACTTCTAACAGTTATTAAATTCACATGCATATTTTGATGGCTTTGCCTTCCTTGATTCTTCCAATTCAGGGTCACTGTATCTCGTATAGCTTCCTAGTTTATACATTCTAGTTCTGTTTTTCATATTGAATAGAAATTGGGTGAGTTAATAATGAATCTTTCATGATCTATATCAAGCGGACTCTACTTACCCTGCCCTGTTCACCTTGCTCTCTTCAGCCTCCAGGAAAATATAAGACCCTTATTTACCACCAGCAAACATCTGTTATTTCATTTCATATTCACCAAGCATTTATTCAGTGCTTGGTGTAGGCTTGAGAAGCTTAAGATACAACTACTAACACAAAAGACAAAATGTTCATCCCATTTAAGTGATATTCATATTCAATATTTATCTAATAAACAATTAAATAAATGAGTAAACTATGTAGTGGGTAGTGATAGGAATGGAGAGAAAGTGAGGGGTATAAGGAGGATAGAGAAATGTTTCCCAAAACAGGTGAGAAATACTAAAGGGAGGAAAGGGTAAATTGTAGTAGTATCCAGGGAAGAAAATTCCAATCAGGGGAAGTAATTTAAAAAAAGCATCAACTGACTTTTGAGTTTAGTCACTGGCCTCTTTAACAAGAGCAGTTGTCATATGTGAACAGGAACTCCCGAATAGGGTGAATATAGAATACAGGCAGCAAAGAACTCATCTAAAAAGGACATCAGAGAAACAGCAGTTACAAGATGGTGGGGAAATTCCAGCAGGAAAAAAAAAATGATGATTTAGACCATGAGAAAAAAATGACTGGCTAGAGCTATAGAACTACATAGTTAAATAAATAGGAAGGAAGGGTTGATTTCAACAGAAATCTCCAAGGAACAGTCAATTTGTAAGAGCAGAAATTTTTTCTTCCATTGAATGTTCAAGGCCAAAGGAAATCTAACCTCTGATGTCAGAATCAGAGTTTCTTTGTTTATTTCATTGTAGTTTATACAATAAGACTCAGACACATTTTAGCATTGGAATATAAATGGACAGCAGTGTGTGTGTGTGTGTGTGTGTGTGTGAGTGTGTGTGTGTTTGTGCACTCACGTGCACAGGCATGCACATGTGTGCTCTCAACAAGATAAGATTCAAAAGTGGCCCAAATCAAGCATAAAATTATCTGGCTGACTCCAAAGCCACAGGTCACTGCAAAAGCTGCAGAATAATCTTTATTCTAAGTCACGAGACCATTACAAGATATGACTTCTTTTCTCATGGCAAAAAGGGTACAGAGATGTCACCATGTGGGGTAGGTACATCTTCATTACATGAAAAAAGAAGATGTTCATGTTCCCTGTAAGACTCCGTGGAGTAGGTCAGCTGGGGCTGGGTGCTGAAGCTACATCAAGTGTAAGTGGCCTCATGATTAGGGTTACATAGACTGTAGTACACACCATTGTGGAAAGAATATTGGTCAAATCCCTCAGACCATGACGCAGTATACTTGGGGTAATTAAGCATGAATGAACAAATCCAGATTGGGATCCTGACTTTCCCTTATTAATTTAAACTCCAGCTTTTCCATGTACAAAACAGGATTCAAAAAGTTGCCTTCATTTAGGTTTTAAAAAAGGAACATAAAATAGTTAGGTAACCTGGCTATCCTAAGAACATATAAATGACCTATTGGACTCTTCTCCTGAAAAAAATAATGTGCTATTTAGAACAAATTGTTTGTTTGTTTGTTTGTTTGAGTATCAAAATAGCAATGTAATGTGTCTACTGTGTGCTTTAGATTTGAAGTGTCCTAGACCATGGAAGAAATTCTAGGAGGTCTCTGTTAGATACTTTTCTGTTAGTGTGATAAAACACCCAGTCCAAAAGCAGCTAATGAAGAACTAGTTTATTCTGACTTTCCATTACAAAAGGATAGACTCTGTTAGTTTGGTGGAAGATATGGCAGCAGGAGCAGGAAACTGGCTGATGGCACTCCATCCACACAGGAAATGCAGAGAACAAAAGGCTGAGCGAAGCTATAAACCCTCAAAGCATGACCCCAGTGACATACTTCCTCCAGCAATGCTCCGCCCTGTAAAGGTCCCATTACACACACCCTTCAAACAGTTTTACCAACTGGGGCCCAAGTATTCAAATACATGAGCCTATAGGGGATATTTGTCATTCAAACCACCACAAGACAGCAATAAGTGCTGACTGATGGTTCTTCCACAAAACCCTTCCTTGTTATTCTATATGCATAGAAATTCTTTCCTGAATACATTTTTGGGTTGTTCATATTTTAACTTGTTTTCATAGCAATTGTGAATCACATGATATGTTTTCTGTATACTTCTTTTCCCTTTTTGTTGTTGGTTTTTATTGCACTTTTCTCAAAATAACACTATATTCTTTAAAAATATTACAAAAAGATTGATTATGATAAAAAGTACTATATAATATATAAATTAATATAAAAATTACATTAAAATTCTGCCTTTGTTTTACAGAGGTTTTTGGCCAAATATTTCCCTGTCTCTGGGTCATGTTTCCCATCTAGAGAGTGAAAAGATGAGTACTATCTTTTATGGATGAGATGATTAAGAGAAATACAAAATAATAATTTCTTCAGTTAAAACTTCACACTCAACTTCTGTCTTCTTTACATAGCTGTATCCCTGTGTGGATCAGGGGTATGAGCTCACCGCTGGCTCCCCAATCAGGATTTCAGGTACAGTTCGAAGCCACAGGCGACAGATGACATACTTTTCTAAGTATCAAAACCCTTCTACAGTGCTGTTCTGAGGTAGCCTTGCAGAAGGTAGCCTTCTGCAAGACTTCTACTTTCTGAGTTTTAACTGAATATGAGTGAGCTCTCGTGTCCTTGTTTGTTTTATGTCAAGCTGACCTGATTTCATCAGTTGTTCCCAAGACAAAGGCCTGGGAGGACTGTTGTGAAATATGAGATAATTCTTCCATGGTGCTTGACTACCATTTCACAAAGCAGAGAGCCAGCTTGCTTTAAGCTAAATAATAGTACATAATGGGTTTTGTTTTGTTCTTGTTTTATTTTGAAATATACTGTCATGTAGCACAGGCTGGTGTGGAAATTGACAGTGTAGCTGAGGATGACCCGGAACTTCTGGTCCTCCTGCCTCTACCTTCCTGTAGGCTGAGTTTGCTAGTATGTGCCACTATGCCCCATTTGTGCTAAGAAGTGATCCCAGGGCTTTGTGCATGCTTCTCAACTACTGTAGCAACTAAGCCACTTCCATAGCCCTGAACATTATTTTAAAATGTCCCTAGGGTCAAGCAAGATCTGGTTTGTGCCACAAAACTTTTGCACTAAGATAATGCAACATTTTGCAATGTTAAAAAAGAAAAGTCTGACCAATGGGCGAATGTCTGTGACTCCACAAATGAATAGCCAGTAGTGATGACTAGTGAGCTAGTCAATGTCCTCAAAGTATTCAGTTAAGTGGGAAATTAGTTATCCTACACCCCACCTTTATTCCTGTTCATTCAATCAGAATATCACACCTGTCTTACGAAGGAATATTTGGCTGGCAGTATTTTTTGAAGTGACAGGGTTATTAAGCTAGTGGAATTAAAAGCTTAACGTTTGTCTTAAACACCCTTATAAAATTTGCAAATTCTTATTTCCAAAGTCTTTTGTTTTTCTGTCTGAAGATGAGTACTAATATCTACACGTAATCATAAATAAGTATCTGTTACTTCTAAAGGAGAAATAGTTATAAAACAATTTTCAAAGAATCTGCCAGAGAAAATATCTTTTCTCCCCCACCTGCAGTTATAAATTACCAGTGCTGTGTTACAGTTTCATCTGCTTGAGAAGGAAGAAGAAGAAGCGTACTTGTGCACAAACCATGATTTAAGCTTAGCTTAGGAGAGAAATTCTTTTTTAAGAGCATGTGCATTCCATGGATTTCACACTCACTGTACCCATTCCTCGCTTTCTGCACCAAGAATAAATCTCACATTTACCCTGAAGGGAAGCTTTAAAGACGTGCTGCAGCAGCAGCAGGCCCAGGACAAGTGTTCTCTACAGTAACAAAGAGGCCTGTGTATCTGAGGAGCTGCACATTTTTAATGACTGCTCTACTCAGAAGGGAAATTTATTGTCTGGGTGGAGGTTCAGAGGGGATTTTATTTTACTTTATTTTTTAGACCATATTTGTTACACTTTTATTAGCCTGAAAAATAGTTACCATGGTAATAACTCCACTTACATCAGATCTTACAAACTGAACTCTGGAAAGCCTTCCCACGGTTTGCATACAATGCCACTCGGCCATTTCAAATAGTCTCTTATTTCAAGGAGAAATTATTTTAAATATTATTTAATTACTACATTTTATTTGTGATTTTTCTCTTGTAACTTTCAAGTTAGTGAAGTTTTTTTTTTTTTTCTAATTTGGGAAGAGATATGCCTGTTTTACTATGTATTCTCTGAATTTTTAAGTTTATTTGTTGAGAATGTAAGTAAGTTCACCACATGGACCTTGTGCCTAAGGAGGCCATAGAGGGTGTTAGATTCCCTGGAACAGTAGTTACAGATGGCTGTGAGCTGCCATGTGGGCGCTGGGAACCAAACCCAAGTCCTCCGCAAAGCAGCCAGTACTCTTAAATACTGAGGCATCTCTCCAGCCTCATCTTCTACGCATGCTTTGCAAGCTTACAGAGGAATGGTAGATTGTTCTCTTCTATCTCTTTACACCCAGTCTGATGGCTTTAAAGGAACACTGAGAGACACACACTTCATTCTCCTAATGCACACTTCAAAGAAATTCAGTCACTCAGTAGGGCAGTTTTCCAGGGAGCATTCTGAAAAGCTTAGTCCTCCACTGCCCTCCACAATAATATATTTCCATGCCTCATAGCCCGTGTATTTCAGAGTTCTTCCTGGTGCTTATTTTATCTCTGTCATGCTGTTTGTTGCCTACCCCTCCTCTGCTCCCTGCTATGTTCTCTCATTGATATCCATAAGATACTTTTTTGATGCAGAAAAAAACTCAGGGATATCTAATGTGCTGTAAATTAGAATATTAGCAACACTAACCTGGATATAAAAATATATGTATAAGCACAGTATGAGATGACCAAAATAAAAAGAAAAGGGAATAAGGAAAAAAAGAAATACCAGACCTCAATGACAGCCATAAGCAAACCTGATATAAAAGACTACTTCTAAATATTGAAAAGTCTTAGATACACTTTAAGACAATAATTGTAATGTGGCATGTTTACCAGGAGATTTTAAAGCATGTGATTGTAGAGGGTTATACAGTAATAAGATGTGTAAAGGGATAACTGCTGTGATACGTTATTGAAATGGGGACTGTTTTAATATCCCATTGCCCAACTTTTAGCAAAGTCTAATTGTTCTGTAATATCTAAGGGGAGGGGATAAGTTGCTTGAAGCTAGTATCCACCCAGCTTCTCTCTTCTCATCTTTGCCTTGACTTTAGAAGAACTTTGGCCTGGCCCAGCCCTCTCTCCATCCTTACTTCCTGGGGTGGGAGGAGATCAATGTATAACAAGACATTAGCAGGCATCTATGGGGAAATATGTAAGAATAGCTCTGTCTTGCTGGAAAATGGGCAACAGTAGTTTGGGGTTATTTTGTTGTCGTTCACCTGTGAAGCTTTAAATGGGGTCTTCGTGACTAAACTTCAGGCCATAATTTTGTTCTGAGGTTCTTTTAAAGAAAGAAAATAAATATCTATTTGTTTCTTAGCGCTACTGTTCACAAAATTTACATCTAACAGCCCACATTATTGTTCTGTTATCTAACCTGGCATGTACATTTTCAGTATCATTGTGAATCTAGTATATTTTGAGTTTTTGCATTTAAAAAATTTAATTTCCAAGCTCTTGGATTACAGTGTATCTTGATACTTTTAGGTTTGAATGTATTAGTTATATGTTCTTTGCTATTATTACTTCTAAAAAAATTCAAAGGAATTACATATTTTCAGCTGGAATGTTTAGTGGTATCATTATACATGAACATTTGTCTCACAAACATTTTGGTCATGAAAGAACATATGATCGGGATTGTGAGTACATTAGTTGTGAGCCACTTTGTCATACTCAGTGAAATAGGGCTGACAAATATTATTGTCATGTACAAAGCATAATCCCATCTTGAGTTATTAGAGTTTCTGTCAAACCTTTAATAATCTCCCTCATCTGACATCATCAAGCATGCTTTATAAGTGAATTTGAGAAATTAGTAAGCCATGATGGCTAGTGTTGACAGGAAAGACACTCCTTGAGATTTTATGTATGTTGGACAGTTACCTGACCATGCTAGCAACACAGTTAAGCTTACTCTAGGAATAATAAAAGACATGTGGCCATCCTAAACTGATAAACCATAAGTCAAAGCAACGTCTTCATTTCAATACATCTCCTGAGCTATGTGAAAAAAGGTAGGTCTGTGGTTTTTATCAGTGCATTTTTATCCAACATGGAATATTCTAGGAATGAAGGGTTTCAGAGCCCTGTTTCTGCTCCCTTCTTTCTGTCTTCTGAGAAGCCAAGATCCCACTCATATGGCTGACTTGCTTTTTTACTGGAAGTCATCCAGGCAAAGAAATTCCAAAGGAATTGTCTGATAGGAATCTGCCGACAGCTACGCTGTTTTTCTTGTTGAGATAGAGCTGTGTTGTTTCCCTTCCTGTTTCACTTCTGTGCATCATGAAAGCAGTTTTCCCATCTCTTGTTGCCAGGATCAGCCATGACAACTGCCACAAGCAATCTCTGGAAGCGTTCACATGTTAGACTGACATTCTGCCTGGAAAAGATTCTGAACTCTGATTCATTCCATTGGCTCAGAGCATATTGAGAAAAAAATTTCAATGTACCTCTAACAGGTTCTCTACTTCCTTCCCCTCCCTTCTCCCCTCCTCCTCTTCTCTTTCCCTCTCCGTCTGCTCTATTTGTATCCCCTCCTCCCTTCTATCTTCTCTCCACCTTCCTCTTCTCTCTCCTCCTCTTTCCTTCTTACTTATCTCCTACTTCTTCCCAACTCTCCTTTTCTTATCTATTCTCATAATTCATGCTGGTAGACAGGTTGTGCACTTCATTACTGAAAAATGGTCATCTCAGCAATATGAATATAATGCATAGCCTATGATCCCAGTATTCCGGAAGTGGAGGCAGGGTGTCATGAGTTCCAGATCAATCTAAGCTAGATAGGGAGAAAGGGAGAGAGAGAAAGAGAGAGAAATTTTAATTTAGGCTCACAAATATATTGTAAAATGCTTAGTATTGTTTTGTCACTAAATTATAAGCTTTTAAAATATATTTTTACAAGCTTATATTTATGGTTTTATTTTAATTAAAAAATAAGTTTTAGTTCAGCTGCCAAGATACATGCAAATCATTTTAAATTGTTTTTCATAAGTGTGTATGTGCATGCACACACATGTTGTGAGAATGTATGAGATAGAACACATGAGGAGATCAGAGGACAACTTGCAAACATTAGCTCTTTCCTTCTACCACATGGGTTTCTATGGTCAGAATTGAGCTTATCATGGTAGCTCAGTAGCCAACCAGGTTCCCTAGTAAGGGGAACAAGGACTATTTCTGACAGGAACTCAATGGCAGGCTCTTTGACCTCCCCCTCCCCCGAGGGAAGAGCAGCTTTGCTAAGCCACAGAGGAGGACATTGCAGCCAGTCCTGAAGATACATGATAAACTAGGGTCAGATAGAAGGAGAGGAGGACCTCCACTATCAGTGGACTTGGAAAGGGGCATGGAGGAGATGAGGGAGGAAGGGTGGGATTGGGAGTCATTTGGGGAGGGGGCTACGGCTGGGATATAAAGTAAATAACCTGTGATTATGATATAAAAAATTTAAAAAAAAAGAATTCAGCTCATCAGGCAGGCCTTCAAAAAAACTCTTTACCTGCTGAACCACCTCACCAGCCCCCAAATCATCTTTGACTACACTAATATTTTCAGCATTTCTTGTGTAAATAAGACTAACAGCCAAAACACTGAATGGGTATGTGAACTGGAACACCCCTGTTCAGTAAAGGAAGCAGTCAAGAAAATGGAAAGACTATCTGTAGAATGGGACAAGGACTTGTTAGCTCTATATCTAAAAAGTGTTTAATATACAAAGTATATAAGGAATTCTAACAACTCAATAGCAAGAAAGTGGGCAACAAGTCTAAAAATGGGCAAAGGACAGGGATACCTAGTTCCTATTTTTTTCTTTTTTTAATTTTTATTTTTTTAATATTAGTTACAGCTTGTTAATTTTGTATCCCTGCTGTATCCCACTCCCTCTCTCCCTCCCAATTCCACCCTCCCACCCTCATCTCCTCCCTGCCCTTTTCCAAGTCCACTGATAAGGGAGAACCTTCTCCCCTTCCATCTGATACTGGTTTATCAGGTATCTTCAGGACTGGGTGCAAAGTCCTCCTCTATGGCCTAGCCAGGATGCTCCTCTCCGGAGGGGAAGGGAGTGGAGGGGATCAAAGAGCCTGCCATTGAGTTCATGTCAGAAACAGTCCCTGTTCCCCTTCTTAGGGTACCCACTTGGCTACTGAGCTACCAAGAGGCTCAAGTACACAACAAGGACATTTGCTCAACCATATTTTTAGCAGTTTTATTCATAATAGCCAGAACCTGAAAACAACCCAGATGTCCCTCAGTTGAGGAATGAATACAGAAATTGTGGTACTTTTACACAATGGAATACTACTCAGCAATTAAAAATGAGGAAATCATGAAATTTGCAGGCAAACAGTGGGGTCTAGAAACCATCATCCTGAGTGAGGTATCCCAAAAGCAGAAAGACACACATGGTGTATCCTCACTTATATAGACCTATAAGATAGGGTAAACATATGGAAATCTATACACCTAAAGAAGCTAGTTCATATTTTTAAAAAAGACATAAAAAAAGGCAAACTAAAACAGAAAAACCCATTGTTCTCTAATGACACTGAAAATGCATATTAAAATTTCATAGAAATGACCTACTACTTGGGGGGGGCAAGCCAAGATGGCGACTAGCACACACAGTTTCTGAGCTATGGAAGAGCTAAACGTCTGAGTTGGTGAGTGGAAGGACCTCTAACCCAGGAAAACATTGGTGAGGCTTTTTAAACAACAGGGAACATCTCAGGAGGTGAAAACTTTGGTCTCGGGTCACCCCGGGGACTTGTTTGGGGAAGGTGAGAAATGATCCTTTGATCTCGCGGCACTCCCCTCCCCCAGACCTTCCTCCTCCTTGGCACAGTGGACTCATCTTTCCCAACACAGACCTAACTGCCTGGGGTCTGGAGCCGCTGAAGCGGAGCTCCAAGCCCTTTAGTGGCAAATGCCAGCAGTACCTGTCCCAGAGTCCCAGATTTGCGTGGTGGCTGCACCATCCTCCCAGGGCCCGAGTCTGCTAGACGCCATACTAGCTCCTCAGAATCACAATCACTGACAGTATGGCCCGCCCAATCCCACAGTGACAGAGAATACGCTATATACTCACCAAAACCAGGCAGAAATGCCATACAAGCTAGGCACACCAGGCGCTGGGCCTCCCAAGCTTAGAGAGCACAGTG
Organism: Psammomys obesus; assembly: GCF_907164565.1. Lineage (NCBI taxonomy): Eukaryota > Metazoa > Chordata > Mammalia > Rodentia > Muridae > Psammomys > Psammomys obesus. The sequence continues at coordinate 11,271,648 of NW_026592548.1, forward strand.
AAGAGACCCCAGGACTTCCCAGAAAGCATCTGGACTAGCAACCCAGTCTCCAGTTACAGCGGGACTTTCTAACCTGGCGGCGGAGCAGCACTGAGCTGGCGGGGCACAGCAGCCCTCCAGTTTAAGACTAACCAGGGCCAAACCAGAGAAGAGAAAGCCTGATTACCCCGATACCTACTGACGTGACCACCTTGAAATCTCCAGCTGCAGCAAGACCTCATAACCTGGCAGTGACAGCACCATGGAGCTGGCGGAGCACATCAAAGAAGCAGGGCCAAACCAGAGAGCAGAGAGCCCAGATACCGCGATCTCTGCCAAGTGACCTGCCTGTAAGTGAGTGAACTCTTGAGAATCTGCAGATCCCCTGATCCTGGGTCCTTCTAAAACAGAAGCCAGGCATCGAACTCCCTCCCACCCATACCCACTTTGAGAAACAGAGGGGCACTTGGGACATTGACGTTACTGCTCTGTGGGTCTAATTGAGGAGTTAAGGCAGTTAATACCAGAAATTGCGCTGCGATCATCACTAGTGCCTGCAACATATACAGTGCAGAGCCCCTACCACACACTAAAGGGTTCATCACTCTGTCCCTCGAGACACACATCCACGCCCACTTACACACACACACACACACACACACACACACACACACACACGCACACACTTGCATTTGCCCCTTTTGCGCCTGCATACTTTTCTCCCACAGGTACAGCTAGTCCTTAGCACACGCTAAGGACACGAGACCTCTCTCAGCTTCCTGAAGAACTCTCCAGATGCCAGAGAGAGACAGTACCAGTCTGATCTGCAGAATCCAAAAACAAACAGGGAAAGTTTCAGATAAGCCAATGGCCAGGGGTAGGCATAAGAACACTTCCAACATAAATCAGGACATCATGACTTCACCAGCAAACCCCAAAATCAATGGATACTCCAATTCATCAGAAGCACAGGAAAATGACCGTAAAGCCATGCTTACTCAATTATTTGAGGCTCATAAGGAGGAAATGAACAAATCTTTCAAAGAGTTGGCCAGTCAATTGGACGTAAAGAAAGAAGAAATAGACAAAACCCTTAAAGAAACACAGGCAAACATAGCCAAACAAATAGAGGCACAAGTAGAGAAAAAATTAGTGGCATATAAAAAGGAAATGAACAAAGAAATAGAGACCATCATAGAGAGACAGGAATCCAAATTCAAACACATGAAAGAAATGGTGCAAGGCATGAAAACAGAATTAGAATCAATAAAGAAAACACAAATTGAGAAAACCCTGGAGCTGGAGAACTTGGAGAAAAGATCAGGAACCACAAAATTAAGCATCACCAAAAGAATGCAAGAGATGGAAGAGAGAATCTCTGGAGCTGAAGACACTTGCAGAAATTGATACTTCTCTCAAAGAAAAAGTAAAATCAGAAAAGTTCCAATCACAAAATATCCAAGAAATCAAAGACGCTATGAAAAGACAAAATCTAAGAATAATAGGAATTGATGAAAAAGAAGACTCCAGGCTCCAAGGTCCAGAAAATATTTTCAAGAAAATTATAGAAGAAAATTTTCCCAACTTAAAGAAAGAGATGTTCATAAACATACAAGAGGCCTACAGAACACCAAATAGACTAGACCAGAAAAGAAACATGTCATGTCACATCATAGTCAAAACACTAAATCTATAGAACAAAGAAAAGATATTAAAAGCAGCAAGGGAAAAAGGCCAAGTATCATATGAAGGTAGACCTATCAGAATCACACCAGAATTCTCATCAGAAACTATGAAAGCCAGAAGGGCCTTGGCAAGTATCATGGAGACTCTAAGAGATCACAAATGTCAACCCACACTACTATACCCTGCAAAGCTTTCAATCAACATAGATGGAAAAAACAAAATATTCCATGACAAAACTTAATTTATGCAATATCTACACAGCAAACCAACCCTACAGAAGATACTAGAAGGAAAACTCCAATCCAACGAAAACAAGTTCACCCAAGAAAACAGGGCATACAGATAATATCCCAACAAAAATGAAAAGAAAACAAGCAATGAAACAGGGTAAGATCACCGACTCCATTACAAAAGGAACTAACCTGCATTGGTCACTATTATCTATCGATATCAATGGACTCAACTCACCAATAAAAAGACACAGGCTAACAGAATGGTTGCGGAAACAGGATCCAGCATTCTGTTGCATCCAAGAAACACACCTATGCAACAAAGATAAACACTACCTCAGAGTAAAGGGCTGGAAAAATGTTTTTCAAGCAAATGGTTCCAGAAAACAAGCTGGAGTAGCCATCCTAATATCTAATAAAATAGACTTTCATCCAAAGTTAATCAAAAAAGATAAGGAGGGCCACTATATTCTCATCAAAGGAAAAATCCACCAAGAGGACATCACAATCTTGAATATCTATGCCCCAAATACAAGAGCACCTACATTTGTAAATGAAACATTATTAAAGTTTAAATCATACATTGATCCTAATACCTTAATAGTGGGAGACTTCAACACCCCACTTTCATCAAGGGAAAGATCAACTAGACAGACACCAAATAGGGAAATAAAAGCACTCACAGAATCCCTAAATCAAATGGACCTAATAGACGTCTACAGATCTTTTCACCCAAACTCAAAAGAGTACACCTTCTTTTCAGCACCACATGGAACCTTCTCCAAAATAGACCATATAGTGGGTCACAAAGCAAGCCTCAACAGATACAAAAGGATTGAAATAATCCCTTGTATACTATCTGACCACCATGGACTAAAGCTGGACATCAACAACAACAGAAACAACAAAAAGCCGACACGCACATGGAAACTGAACAACTTACTACTCAATGACAGCTGGGTTAAGGAAGAAATAAAGAAAGAAATTAAAGACTTCCTGGAATTCAATGAAAATGAAGGCACAACATACCCAAATTTATGGGACACATTGAAAGCAGTGCTCAGAGGAAAATTTATAGCACTAAGTGCCTGCAAGAAGAAATTCGTAACATCACATACAAACAACTTAATGGCCCAACTGAAAACCCTAGAAAAAAAAGAAGCAGATACACCCAAGAGGAGCAGAAGGCTGGAAATTATCAAACTCAGGGCTGAAATCAATCAATTAGAAACAAATAAAACTATTCAAAGAATCAATAAAACAAAAAGCTGGTTCTTGGAGAAAATCAACAAGATAGACAAACCCTTAGTCAAACTAACTAAAAAGCAGAGAGAATCTATCCAAATCATCAAATCAGAAATGAAAATGGGGACATAACTACAGACACTGAGGAAATCCAAACGATTATTAGGTCATACTACAAAAGCCTATATGCCACAAAATTTGAAAATCTAAATGAAATGGATAATGTTCTTGACAGATTCCATCTACCAAAATTAAGTCAAGATCAGGTAGAAAGACTGAATAGCCCTATATCTTCCAAGGAAATTGAAGCAGTCATTAACAGTCTCCCCTCCAAAAAAATCCCTGGGCCAGATGGCTTCAGCGTAGAATTCTACAAGACCTTCAAAGAAGTGCTCACACCAATTCTCCTCAAACTATTCCACAAAATAGAAACAGAAAGAACACTACCAAACTCATTCTATGAAGCCACAGTCACCTTGATACCTAAACCACACAAAGATCCAACAAAAAAAGAGAACTTCAGACCTATCTCTCTTATGAACATTGATGCAAAAATACTCAATAAAATACTTGCAAACCAAATCCAAGAATACATCAAAGATATCATCCACCATGACAAAGTAGGCTTCATCCCAGGCATGCAAGGGTGGTTCAACATATGGAAATCCATCAATGTAATCCACCACATAAACAAACTGAAGGAGAAAATCCACATGATCATCTCCTTAGATGCTGAAAAAGCATTTGACAAAGTCCAACACCCATTCATGTTTAAAGTCTTGAAGAGATCGGGGATGAAAGGCACATACCTAAATATAGTAAAGGCAATATACAGCAAGCATATAGCCAACATCAAACTCAATGGAGAGAAACTTAAATCAATCCCACTGAAATCAGGGACAAGACAAGGCTGCCCATTGTCTCCATATCACTTCAACGTAGTACTTGAAGTCCTAGCCAGAGCAATAAGACAACTAAAGGAGATCAAGGGAATACAAATCGGAAAGGAAGAAGTCAAAGTGTCACTATTTGCAGATGATATGATAGTATACATGAGCGACCCCAAAAATTCAAACACACAACTCCTTCAGCTGATAAACACCTTCAGCAAAGTGGCAGGATACAAAATCAACTCAAAAAAATCAGAAGCCCTCCTGTATACCAAAGACAAAAAGGCTAAGAAAGAAATTAGGGAAACAACACCCTTCACAATAGCCACTAATAACATAAAGTACCTTGGTGTGACTCTAACCAAGCAAGTGAAAGACCTGTTTGAGAAAAACTTCAAGTCTCTGAAGAAAGAAATTGAAGAAGATAGCAGAAGATGGAAAGATCTCCCGTGCTCATGGATTGGTAGGATTAACATTGTGAAAATGGCCATCCTGCCAAAAGCAATCTACAGATTCAATGCAATTCCCATCAAAATACCAACTCAATTCTTTACAGACCTTGAAAAAAAGATTCTCAGCTTCATATGAAGAAACAAAAACTCAGAATCTCCAAAACGATCCTCTACAACAACAGATCATCTGGAGGTATCTCCATCCCCAATCTCAAGCTGTACTACAAGGCAACAGTAATAAAAACTGCATGGTATTGGCATAGAAACAGAAAGGAGGATCAATGGAACCGCATAGAAGACCCAGAAATAAACCCAAGCACCTATGAATACTCTATATTTGACAAAGAAGCCAAATCCATTCAATGGAAAAAAGACAGCATCTTCAACAAATGGTGCTGGACCAACTGGATGTCTACATGCAGAAAAATGAAAATAGATCCATATTTATCACCCTGCACAAAACTAAAGTCCAAGTGGATCAAGGACCTCAACATAAAACCAGATACTCTAAATCAGTTGTAAAAAAAAGTGGGGAACAGCCTAGAACTCATTGGCACAGGAGACAACTTCCTAAACAGAACACCAACAGCACAGGCTCTAAGAGCAACAATCAATAAATGGGACCTCATGAAATTGAAAAGCTTCTGTAAAGCAAAAGATACCGTCATCAAAACAAAACAACTGCCTACAGATTGGGAAAGAATCTTCACCAACCCTTTATCTGACAGAGGGCTAATATCCAGTATATATAAAGAACTAAAGAAGCAGAAAAGCAACAAACCAAGTAATCCAGTTAAAAAATGGGGAATGAAGCTAAACAGAATTCTTGAAAGAGGAACATCGAATGGCAGAGAAACACTTAAAGAAATGCTCAACCTCATTAGCCATTAGGGAAATGCAAATCAAAACAACCCTTAGATTTCACCTTACACCCATCAGAATGGCCAAGATGAAAAACTCAAGTGACAACACATGCTGGAGAGGTTGTGGAGAAAGGGGAATCCTCCTCCATTGCTGGTGGGAATGTAAACTGGTACAACCACTTTAGAAGTCAATCTGGCGCTTTCTCAGACAATTAGGAGAAGTGCTACCTCAAGACCCAGCTATACCACACCTAGGTATATACCCAAAATTTGCTCAAGTACACAACAAGGACATTTGTTCAACCATGTTTGTAGCAGCTTTATTTGTAATAGCCAGAACTTGGAAACAACCCAGATGTCCATCAACGGAAGAATGGATACAGAAATTGTGGTATTTTTACACAATGGAATATTACTCAGCAATCAAAAAGGAGAAAATCATGAATTTTGCAGGCAAATGGTGGGATCTAGAAAAGATCATTCTGAGTGAAGTATCCCAGAAGGAGAAAGACAAACATGGTAAAATCTTGCTTATATAGACCTACAAGATATGATAAACATAATGAAATCTACACACCTAAAGAAGATAATCAAGAAAGATGACAAGGGCGAAGGTGATCAATCCTCATTTAGAAAGACAAATGGGATGTGCATTGAACGTATGACAGGAGTCTATCACAAAAGGCATCTGAAAGACTCTATCTAGCAGTGTTTCAAAGCAGACACTAAGATTCATAACCAAACCCTCGGCAGAGTGCAGGGAATCATATGAAAGAAGGGGAGTTAGTATGATATGGAAAGGATAGGAGCTCTACAAGGACCAAATATATCCGGGCACAGGGTCTTTTCTGAGACTGACACTCAACCAAGGACCATCTATGGATATAACCTAGAACTTCTGCTCGGATGTGGCCCATGGTAGCTCAGTAACCAAGTAGTTTTACAAAGTAAGGGGAACAAGGACTATTTCTAACAGGATCTCAAGGGCAGGCTCTTTGACCTCCCCCCCCCAGGGGAGGAGCAGTCCTGTTAGGCCACAGAGGAGGACTTTGCAGCCAGCCCTGAAGATACCTGATAAAACAGGGTCAAATGAAAGGGGAGGAGGTCCTCCCCTATCAGTGGACTTGGAAAGGGGCAGGGAGGAGACCAGGGAGGGAGTGTGGGGTTGGGAATGAGGGAGCAGAATACAGCTTGGGCACAGAGTTAAAAAAATATAACTAAAAATAAAAATAAAATTTAAAAAAATAACCTACCATTCATGTTAAGATAGTTATTACAAAACAACAACCGAAAAGTGACAACTCTTGACAAGGATGTAGGATGATGTGGGTTGGGCTGACAACCCCTTGGGCTAAGTCAGCATAAATGCATATTGGTAAACAGCCTTCATGGAAAACAGTTCCGAGTTTTCTCTACAAGTTGAAAATATACAACCATCATATCAACTAGCAATATAGGCACTGCGGTGTAGGGAGCCAAGCAGAATAAGCCAGCATGTTGAAAGCCACATGTCCTCCAGCATTCACTATGGTGTTATTTACAATAGATGAAACATCTATTGTAGTGAATAAAGGAGATTTAACGTCTGTTTGCATCCTTATGTAAAATGAAATACCACTCAGATCTAAAAAAAGAAGAAAATCACATCATTTCTCACAGTTCGGAGGGATCCCAAGGAGAGTGCAGGTTGAAGCACGCCAGGCACAGATAAATAGCACGTGACTCAGCTGCACAAGGAAAGTTGAATTCCCGAAACATGGGCACTGATTACCAAAGGCTGTGGGTGGTCTAATTGGGATACACTATTTCAATGAGGTTGGTTGGATAACTTCAGCATACTTGCTGTAATACATCGCGGTCACAGTGAACAATGACTCTGAAAATCCTGAGAATGGGTTTTAAATCTTCTCACTCCCCAAGTTGTTGACTGGATGAGTGAAAGTACATATTAATTAGTCTAGCTAATTGATCTCACAATGTAAGTATATGTCACAACATCATACTGTATATAATAAGTATATACAATTACTGTCAGTTCATAAAAAGCACCATCACGTTGGTATCTGGAAAAAGTATGAAATTTTAATATAGCCTGTTTAGGGACCTAAATTCTCCTTTCAACTTCAGCAAATTTCCCAGCAGGATCTTCAAACATGTTTAATTATTAAGTAGCTCATACATGATTCGAAACTCTTCTGCTCCTTAGTTTTTGCTCCAGAAAATTCCCCCCATAGTATCCAGTCCAGTGCCATTTTCCTCACAGTAGATGTAAATACCTTCAGGTACGTACAGATTTCAACAGGCTATGAGAAGCTAAGCAGGTTCTCACCACCAACAGTGGAACCTGTGCTTAAGAACAGCTGGCTAAGGAAGAAGAGTCATGCTCTGCACAGCAACATTTCCGAGCCTGAGCCCCAGATCAACAGTCTTGTAAGAGTAAAATGAACTGGAAGAATTCAGTTGCCCAGCGATGTCATAGTGGTCACAGCACGACGGTATGTCGCATCCCACACTTGTCCACAGTGTGGCTGAGACAAACAAGCCTACTGGGCCGTGTGCTGTATAAACAACACACAGTGCACGCAATTATGTACAGGATATACAGTTCTATACAGTATGTTACGTGACAACAATAATAACATAGCTAGCTACTTATATACCCACTATACTCAGTTTTTATTTTAGTGCTCACATTATCATTATCAATAAAACAAAGCCTTTAGGATCAAATAAAATATGGAGATGGCCTAGTTGAGGCTGGAAAGAGGGTTCAGTGGTTAGGGGGGAAGAGGGCTTTCTGCTCTTCCAGAGGACCGGAATTAAATTCCCAGCATGATAGGCAGTTGACAATGACTTCAGTTCCAATGCACCTGATATCTTCTTCTGGCCTTAATAGGTGACTGAGCACACAGACACACACACACACACACACACACACACACACACATACAGACAAACACACACACACACTGGGTGGGGGTAGAAATGGCCAATGTCTCATTTTACTGTGCCTCTTACACCAAAAGGCCATGTGGGCACTTGACTAGATCTGTGGACAAACACTCTGATAGACACATGGTGAGAAAGACACTCGGTGGTGCTTCTTCAGAACATCTCCCATCACTAAGTGAGCATGCTGGGCAAAGCAGACGCGATAACTCCAGACAGATAAATATCTAAGAACCACATCCACACACTTGTTAACAGATAGCTGGTGGTAATCCTAAGGGAAAAAAAAAATGCAGCAAGCGCTGCTGTGAAGTCTCCTGCTGAGGGACTTTTGTTCCCTCCCATCCTTGAGGTGGGAAGTAATCCCACCCTGGGCAGAGGAGGCAGGGTGTGTGAGGGAAAAACTCTGAGGTGTCTTTCCGCAAGAAAAGTGACTTTAGTATGTCTTTCATCTCTAGCATTTTTTTTTTCATGCTGACCACGAGTGTAACGAGGGGAGCAAGGTGAAACAGAGGGAGGAACAGTGCAGTACCATGACCAAAACGTCCTCCATGGCCTCCAGTACTGAAACCCTCCAGCTGCTTGGGAGGGTGCTGGGAAGCTCGGACAATGGCGCCTGGCGGAAAGTCAGTCCTTGGGAAGGCGCACCTTGTTCCTGGCACGCCCTGCCCTTCTCTGTGCTCCCCGGCAAGCGGGAGTTGAGCTGGATCCCCAGTGTAGGCAGCAGCTACCACTGCTGAGAAGCTGTGTCCGTGCACAGAGTGTGGAACCCCCTCCCCCCACCACCACCCTTGGGCTGCATCTGAAACCCATAAGCACAGATAAGGCTGTCTCCTATTAAACTGCTTCTCTCAGGAAAACCTGCCGGATCCCACTACCTGACTGGAAAGACGAAAGAACTGAACCGAGTTAAATCTGAACTCTGAGGAGAGGTTGGCTTTTAGCATCAGGTAAAAGATGATGTTTTGTTTACAAACTGTCTAGAGAGCTAAAGAGCATCTTAACTAGTGCCAGGAGTACGGAAAGGAAGTCTTCCGACCCTGAAAAACAAGAACAAAATCATAGGCCTCTTGCCACCCCAGGGTCTCAGCTAAGTTTAGAAGAGGAAGGCCATACTGTGTAGGGAGTTGCCTGCTGTTTCCTTGCACCGCGCACAAACTCAACTTTTAGAGTTTGCCCTCAACCTTCTCTTTAGAATCAGTTCCAGCAGAATGTATTTAAACAGCTAACAGCTTAATTTTCACTGAAACCTTCTCTGTGAAATTAGACCCTTGGAATCCAACTTTTCCCAGCCATCTACTTTTTTTCTTAAACAGTAAGTAATCAGTATTTAATTACTTGACTTTTACATGATGCACCTTGGAGACCCCGATGACTCACTGAGGCTCCAAGGTGTATTGCTGGGACTGCCCTAAGCCCCTGGATGGCTTGTAAACTCTAGCAATGACCAAACGAGCAAGGGGAGAGTAGGTACAACTTTGCAGTGTGCCTCTGCACACCCCATGAAAGCACCATTTAACTGTGATGTCATTAGATCCAGGTGAAACTGGCAGTTTTCCCTCATGCTTGTAATTTTGTACTCTCAGCTGCACTGCAGCCTGGAGATGAATCACATTCTTTGTGACAAAGAAACAGAAAATGAGGTCAAAAGTTGGCAGAATTTCTTTTACCCAATCTGAGCAAAGAAATAATTAATTGAAATATAGACTTTCTCAATAGCTTCACTTATAATCTGCATGTTTATACTGTGTGTTCATTTTCCAAAGCTGCAATTTGAGGGTGTAAGACTTGAAAGTGACAGGAATTAGAGTTCTGGTAACTTTTGAGATTATTCTGTAGGTCTACATATGTAGGTTTTTTGGATGATCAGAAGTGTTTTAAGGCAAAGATGTAACCCATCTAAAATTATCTCAATGACTATGTTACTCCTTACTGAGGAAAACGTCAGTTACTGTTAGAGTGAATGGATCTCAGGAAACTGATGAGCACAGAGCTTAGATGAATCTACTGTGGGTCACACTTGAATAACATTCAAGAGGTGAGATTCAAGAGCAGGGAAGGTCAGTAAGGACCTGCAAGTGTGTGTGTCCGTGTGCGTGTGTGTGTGTGTGTTCTCACGGTCCTCTTCTGGGTCAGGAGATACAGAGGCCGCAGGAAGAACTTTTCAAACAGCTCTAACCTAGGTCAAAGGCGCCTGGTAAACTCTTGAACCCGGCTGTCGCACACAGCAGTATGATCAGTTCTCAGGGTCAATAACGTCTAATCCCACCAGTCTGTACCTCAAATAAGAACTTTGTTTCGCTGGTTTTAGGTCTGTGTTTTCTCAGTTGTTTCTAAGTTGTTTAAATATTTGTTAACATCAGTATCAGTCTGGCTTCTAGGCTTTTGAAGTTAAAGGGCCACTTGTTTAAATTCACAAAGAAAAACACCCACTAATATACTAGGGGTATAGAGTTACCTAATATATGTTTTTTAATTATAATGGTATTTCTGCCTCTATTTTCTAAATGTGAATAAATGTTTAATCATTTAATGTAATGTTAATTGGGTAATTTTGTATTGCATAAAATTAAATAAAATAATTCTTTTCTGAAATATAAAAATTATTTTTTAAATTTTATTGGACACACAAAGAAAAAAGCAAGTTCATGACCTTTCTCCTCTAACAGGTTTTACTCTGTACAGTAAAATTCTGTGTTTGTTATAATTTAGCATTTTTGAATCTTTACCAACACTCAACTCAGCAACTTGTACCAAAAAAGTAAATTGCTAAATTTCAAAGGAACCATGGAATAACGAATATCTACTTTTCTTGATCTTGTCTAAAATATAACTAACATGGAAAACTTCCAGATAACGAGTTTTGAACATTTAAAACAGGTGAGCAGTGGACAGAGCAGGAACACAAATGCATAGAAGCATTTCCCCATTGTTTTCTACTTACAAGCATTGGGGACTATTTAAGTTCTGCATTTCTTGTCATTTTCTATTTCGCAAATGAGGGGAAATAAGACAAAGAGAAGCCATTTGTCTAAGATGACAAAGCTCCTAATTTCCATAGATGAAGAAGTCCTGTATGCAGCCACAGAATTCCATCTCACCGTCTGCTCCTGCACATAGCCGTCCTGCATTTAAAAGGGTGAAAATTGTACTTTCAGCCTCGGGTTCTCTGCTATCTGTTTAAATTACCTAAAAGGCAAAAGCAGTAATTAAGGAAGTTTAAACTGTGATCTAGTGAGGCATTTCTCTACAACGCAGGGCATTTGTTTGGCTATACAGTACCAGATTTTAAGATATTTATAGAACTTAATGGCCATGTATCAAATGACAATGTTAAAAATAATAATTTAGAGGTGAAACAAAGATTACTTATATTATAAAATTATGCCATGTGGACATTTTGTGGTTCAGAAACATTGAATTCTAACGCAAAAGTATTCCTATACTGAATTGATTTTGTGTGATTCTTAAAGATATTGAGAAATTACATTTAGAAGACTCTATGAAATGTGTTCATGCTCTGGCATGTATTCTCCACAGGAAAGAACTTCAGAGAGCATTTAAATTATGTTCCTGTGAATATATAGCTGCTTACATACACACACACAGGCACACATACCCTTAGTATTTCAAACTTTCTAATTCCTATGACTTATTTATAAACAAATTAAATTTAGAGATATTTCATGTGAACATATTAAACTAGAGAGTGTTTTTAAAAGTGCGAGAGTTGTACATACTACAAAAAGAGTGTATTTTTAACTATTATTTTTTACTTTTTGTATATATTGGGGACATGTATGCATTTCTGTCACAATTTCAACAAAGTAGTGTTTAAAACCAAACAAATGATACCACATGCAACTTGATTAATTGTCTCAAATAATTGCTCAGTTAAACACCTTTCATAATGCTTTCTTATCTCCAATGTCTGAAGATTTAAAAGTATTTTGAGAACCAATGAAGCATATGCAGAATTACACAGACTGAAGAGTTCGTGTGAAATGAGGCTCTGTCAGTAACACTGAAAGTTCAACGCTGGCAAGATTACTGGTCATAACCCTTTTGTCACTGTGAGGTTGAAGAATTAACTTGAGTATATTCAGCTAATACCTTGCCAGAATGAAAGGTTATAGCTCCTTTCTATTTCCACTTAACTTCTTAATTTAATGACCTTTACTGGTAAATTCCAAAGATTAGATTATATCATCAGCCACTCTTTTTCCTTTTGAATTTTACTAAGCACAGTATGTCTTTTTGCCAGATTGAGGAAATGAAATCAATTGAAAAAAACTTTTTAAATTGGAAAGTGTCCTAAAGATCAAAATATTTTCAAGTCCACCTTCATCTTCACTGCCTAACAGAATGCTTTTCCTGTAAAATATACATGTTAAGTATGTATTGAACAAGTGAAGTATGTTGATATTAACTGAAACATACACAGAATAACGTGCAGATAGAACACCATTCTGCATACAAAGTAGCCATAGCATATTTGAAAAAACAAAATGCAAGATTTTATAAATGAATCAAATTAAAAAGCCTGCTAACACAGTTCACCATAATTTTTTTCCTAAAATAATTAAAGAAGCAATTACAAAGAATGTTAAGTATTTCGAGAAGTTCAGCCCTTTGCTAAGCTTAATCCGAATTACTTCCTGTGAGAGACTTCAAAGAACAATTCCCAAGGCAATCACTATCTAGAAGGAATACTGAGACCTGCATGAGGATAGTTCACATACTCTTTCTCTTAGCTCTAAGACATTACTCAGTCACTTCACTGCATAGAATATTTGCTACTAAATGTCAAAGGTCAATTGTGCATCACTGCAATACCTCTTTGTCAGTCCATAATACAAAGCAACATATTAAGAGTCAATATAATCCTTAGGTCAAATTTCCACGAGACATTCCTAACCTTCATGTCTACTCATTCATGTCCCCTTACTAAATAAGACAGGACAGACAGGAGTAATTATCTGGGTTTCATGTTAAGCCACTGATTTAATGCAGACATTATGTATTATTGGTAAGAATCAAGAGAGCTGTTGTTGTGACTAAGGATAATTAATATGTTTAAATAGAATTATGTTTGTACAATATTACAATCCTTTTTCCATTTTTTCTATTTTGTTTTTTTCTCATTTGTTTGCAAGAATATTTCCCTTAATGTGTTAGAATAAACTATAGTATGTTTAATATTACAAAAATTCTCATCTCATATTTTCAAGAAAAGACCCAGAGTGCATTTATAAATTTTGAATTACAAACCCACAAATTACCAGAAGAAAAATGAGGCATTAATTAATAAGTGACTTACATGTTCTCCCATCTTTAAAAGGGAGCCTTGAGTTCACATTGTTAGTGTCTTTGGAAATATTATCTATGTTCAGGCAATATTTTATACTACTGTTAAAAACTGTATTATTTATCACCTACACAGCTTTGAAAGTTTGATAAAATACCTCTTACTTAGCACTTTTTATGTGCCTACATACTACATTTAGAGAGCATCTGTAAGAATAATTTGTTTGTAATGATTATTAAACTGTAGACTAGTTCTTTCAAAAGAAGTTAAATGGGAGAAATATCTCACCAAATTCTTTAAAACCACAGCCATCGTACAGGAATGATATATGTTGTCCTTCAAATTTGATGGGTGTACATTTTCAAATGAAGAAGCTAGCCAATCAAAACAAAGAACATTTCTTTTGGGGCAGGGGGAAGCAAGTTAAATTGGTGATAACTTTATAGTCCCAGTCCTACAGTCACCAGGTAGTTATTACTTTAAATGTTGCTGTGTGCATCTCCAAAAAGATGTCATTATTATTTCCAAAAAGATGTCATTCAGATCTGGTCAATGGATAGGATTGCCTACTGCAAAAGATACATGCCAGGAAAGACGACTAAACTTTCGTGTCAAATCTGATTTAATCCAGATATTAGATTTATGAATGGTTTCCCTTTTTAATACACTTAAAAATTAGTACTTCCCCAAGCATCTCATTATCTGTTAGCAGTGGTTTAAGTCATTTTCTGAAATAACTTGTGCTGATGAAGAACAAATGTGTTAGAGAAAAAGGCAAGTTGACATCTGACTGTGAATACTTTCATAATTCTTGGGAGGGAGGCCCAAAAGCTCTAATTAAAAGGAGAGGCTTTATAGTCAAACTAAGTTAAGGGACTTTCATTGTCATTGATTAGATTCAATTTATTTGTAAATTTTGGCTGGTGAGCTATTAATGCAAATCAAAGGGGACAGAAGAAATGGTTGCAGTACAGCCGCAGACAGGCATAAAATGAAACTGAAAAGCTGAAGGGTTCCACACACTGTTGGTTATCTTAATGATTGCCATTGCTTGGCTGTTTCTCTTTCACGGGTATTTTGATTTGTGTCCAGCTTAAACTCCACCTATTGAAACCTTGTGGAGGGTGGACCACGTCTGGATGACGTTGTCTCTGCAGAAGACTGTTTCTACACAGTGCTCCATGTGGTCCACACAGCCTTTCCCGGCAGCATCCATGCCACCCCATACTTCAGTGGCTCTCTTCGGCATGCACCTGGAGCCTGTACTATGATGTTCTCTACTGAATTTAAAAATTAAACAGAGGTCTTGAAAATTAGGCATTTTGAAAAATCAGCTTAAACTCTCCATGCCTTGCCTAAAGCATTTTTAGCATCTTACACCATGTTTCCCAAATCGCTAAGGGTTTTCTTTGAATGTACCTTATTTATGAGATTAAAGGTACAAAATAATATGTTCTGTGGTGTGTGATTTTCATGTGTGCACATATTGCACTTTGGTATTTGCTCCATTGTCCTCTTGTGCTTCTCTCCCCTCTCCCATGATGACTTTCCTCTTCTTACATTCCCTCAGCTTCTGAGGCTTTGTCCGACAAAGCATTGGCTTAACTCCTCAACAATAATAGCCCTTCCATATTGCCTCTCATATTATATAGTCTTTCATTAAGTGGGTCTTTAGTAATAAAAGATGGTTTCAGAATAAAGTCAAGGCTTAAAATAGTTTTGCAATGGTTAATCCTTTTGGCTTGGTTTTAGACTTATTTTGATGACGTCCTCTGGAATTGGAAGAGCCACATGCCTCCTCATGCCCACTGCTAGTGAATGTCCTTTTCTCTGCCTCGGACAGTGACAACTATCTCAATGCACTCAGATGTTTTCACCTCCTCTCTCTTGCTAACAGCAACGTGCTCAACCTAAAGTGATTAAAAACTTTTCCACAAGTTTCTGGAAACCCTTTTACCAAAAAATGAATTTAGCTCCCTGCAGACATACCAGAATTGAGATGATGGTTCAGTGAGTATCTGGGGCCCAGCAGCTGGAGATACCCTGCCATTCTCAAGATCATGGCTTTGACTGCACTATGCTGAGCTGACTGAAACCCACCTCCCAGACTCCTTAGGGAGAAATCCGTCTAGTCTCTACTTAATGCTCAAACAGTGCCCAGTCAAAAAAGCCTTTACAAATGTTAAACACTTCATGAATCCAGAACTTTACATCCTCAATCAAAGCACCCTACAACATACCTTGTTGATTTAACTAGCACTGAGATGGGAGACAAACTGTCTCAAAAAAAAAAAATGTGTCTTCTATTTTAATTTTGTTTGTCTGCTTGCCTAGTACGTATATAAAATAATTGAAGTCCATGAATTAGGTAAGAGAGCAGTAAGCTAAGGACAGAGCTAATACAGGTGCTATGACCAAATACCAAAATTAGCTGTAAGCTCCTTGGTAACCACAAGACAACATCTCTCTGTTGGTATATAATTCTAATTATTGCAAAGAAACATTGTAGTTTTTTTAAGAAAGAAAGCTTGAAACAGAAAGGGCCCTATAGTATAAATGTAATTCAGCTTACAAACTTCAGACAGGAGACAGTTGTAATTATTATTATTAGCAACATTTTTCAAAACATACATAACAACTTATTGTCTAGGGAAATCAATTATATACTGGAAGTATATTGAATATATCCATATATCCATGACGGAAGAACCACAGAGGAATTAGAGAGCGAGTTCAGTCAGGAAAGCACTTGTGTACAAACATAATGACATGATTTTCACCCCAGGAGACATAGAAAATCCTGGAGTAGTGTTGACACCTGGCCTCCACATACAAGCACACACATGAACACACATCTACACATGTATTCACATATCAACATACATGTGCATTCACACACTAAAATTTGAAATAAACACATTATTCATTTTCAGTACTAAGACTTATATTAGTTTCACGCACTGACTATCCCAAGTGATTTTTTTTTAACACTATTGGACAGTTCCACGAACAATGTAGCATAGTTCATGAACTCTCTGGATTAATTTATCTGTAAGATCACTCTAATTACCCAAGACTGATAATTGCCATTTTAAAAGGTAGCAGAATACAGCTGCCACTAAGAGCATAGTCATCTTTTACCATGAGTTATTTAAAAAGCTCATATCAGGCTGGTAACCGAGTGAAGCTGTGGCTTGTGAGTGGTGATGGTAGGAGGAGCGTGTAACTTGCACTGTGACAGCAGTGATGTCACTGGGATCTCCTAGACCTTCACTTGAAGTCTGAGAAGTCATGTTCTAAGTGCAGAGAGGAATATAGGAAAAAAATAAAATTTAAAACAATTAAAAAAAAATAACTTGCAATGAACAAACAGAGCTTCCTTGCTCCTGTCTTGAAGAATACTATGCTCCTGGATTTGAAAGGCTCTAAACTTTTCAAACGTGAGATGCGCCATGGCTCATTAAGGTAGCGGAGCCTGTCACCCTCCTTCCATTTGGGTCTGAGAAGTTAGTCTTCACGTGCAGCGCGGAGTGAGGAGTGAGATTGGAACTGCTGCCTGCAGCCTTTCTTAGCAGCTAGTGAAGCGCATGTTTCAATAAGGTGCCCGCTGAGCGTAGCGTGCTTATGCCAAGTGGCTTACTAGTTACTTTTTGTTGTTGTTGGGTGTTTCTGGAGCCATCACACTAATGAGATTAGTGATGCACAAACTGACCCAGCTTTCCCTTCCTGTGACACTTTGCATACATGTGACAAATATGAAGTGAACAGCTAGAAAATGTCATTTGGTGAAAACACACAACTTGTGGGTGTTCTGGCTGGACACACACTGTGGGCAGCATGGAGGCGCTTTTGTAGAGTAAATCAATCCTGCTGGGCTCTCAACCCTAATACTCTGGGATAAAAAGGCAAGCCTGTTCTCTGTGAAATGTGCTCCTGAATTCAGAGCTTATCCCACGCTTGTTAGAATAGGGCACACTTGTAAACACTCTCACCAAGGCATGTGTCTGGACTCCTAAATGAATAAAGTGAAGGCTTTCGCAGCAAATATATAGCCTCATGTCAGGGTCCTCATAAGCAGCAATGAACAGGTGTCCAGAGGGCAAAGTAGGCTTTCAGAACACAGTGTCTGCCTGGGATATCGTGAATGTGATCAGTTCCTTTTCTATTTAAAAGTATCCTGTGGTGTGTAAATGGCCACATGTCTGGCAGTCCTTCCCATGCCTTCATACATTTACTGTTTCAATGACACTCAAAGTTAGCGGTGGCTCTGGAAGTACGGAATGGAACTCAGGAGCAGATCTGAGCAATGTCTATCAACAGAGCTATTCACGTGGTCACAGATTTGCATCACAGATGCTCCATTAACCTTGCAAGTGAGTCATCTCATTCCATAAAGCAGGGTGTGTTCATGCTATATCCTGTCAGTAGGTTTGCAAGCTGTCTGCAATAAAACCAAAGTCAGGGTATGGGGCTATCAGGGGGACAGCATATGTTGATGATGTGTAACCAGCATGAAACGTAGAGATGCAGTGCTTTCACTGTTGTGCATACAAAAGGTTTAGTAAGAAGCACCTTTTCAATCTGAAGAGCTAGGACTACTGACACCTGGAATGATGAGCTCAGGTCTGAGGAACGAGACAATCTGGCTAAGATTATTGTAAGGGCCTGGCGTGACAGCTCAGTGGTCAAGAGAATATCCTGCCACTGCAGGGGACCCAGATTCAGTGCTCAGCACCCATATGGCACCTCACAACTACCTGTAACTCCAGCTCAAGGGGATCCAATACTCTCTTCTGGGCCCCCCAGGTACAGCACGCACATGGTTCACATAACATCCACACCAGGCACACGTATGTACACATAAAATAACATAAACAAAGAAGTCATTTTTTTCAAACATTATGATAAAGGCAACTGTTATTGAGATTAGTCATCTTTAATTCTCAACGCTAAACTTACTTTTTAATGTATGAGTTTGAATTCATATGGAAAGCTGTTGAATTCAAGAGCCAGCAGTCAATTCAGTCTGTAGGTTTATTCAGTTTCTGGAATGTTTAAAAAAACAAAGTTAGGAAAAAAAGAGAAAGGTCATATCCTAAAGATCATTTTTGCATATGGCTTGAAATTAATTCATGGAATTTATATTTGACATTGTAAATACTGCTTCAGCCCATGAACTGAGCATATTTTAGAAACAAGAGCCTTATCTACTTCCTTATTTAAAGTATCAGGGTGAGGTTTACTTAGAAATCTGCATGTGAATAAAATTTCCCTTCTGAAGCAATGTTGTTTGTTTGTTTTTGATCCTCTATTAGTGACTTGAACCACCTTGCCAAGAAAGCAAAATTGAAAAATGTTTCAAAATAATATTTTACTTTCTAAAATTTTTGCAATCACAATTTATTTAGAGACGCATTCTCTAATATTATTTACACTGATTTTGTTTCATGGTTTTTCTAAGTGCATGCAACAAATGCATGCCACCCTGAAATGGGCGTATTTATAAATACATATACACACATAAAAATACATGTGTGGAGGAAGGCTGTGTGTGGTGTGTCTGTGGGGAGTGGTTTGTGCATGGATGTGTGTGTGTGGATGTGTGTGTGTGTACGTGTCTGTGATGCTGGTGATCTGTGAGATAAATTTTTAGGGAATCAGTACAAACCACACTTGAATAACACAGGCTAACATTTCCCTAAAAACCTAGGCTTCACCAAGACAGATACTTGTCAATGTTTTCAAAATGTTACAGTCAATAGAAGAGGCTCAGAGCTTAAAAGACTGCAAAATTAACTAGAAAGGTCCAAACATTTTACCACAAATTACCTTTTCAATAATCTGTGATTTCAGCTCTTTCCCAGAATCCTTCAAACCATAGGTTACAAATCGGCTTAAACTACTGGAATATATTTACTTTTGCACTTGATATGTGGAATTTTTAGCTATTACCAAATACCTGTGGAAAACAAATATGCTTTTCAGCTAAAGTTAACCCGATTATCATCTCTACCTCAAAGTTTCAGTAACCCACACAAACACCCTTAGGCAAATGCCCGCATTCATTTGAGTTGTGATAGGTCTTATTCAAAACAATGAATTACAAATGAATTGTTAGGTTCAGTGGATAAGAACACTGGCTGTTCAAACATGGGGACCAGAGTATGAAATTCCAGCATCCACACAAATGTTGTGTATGCCTCTGCCTGTAACCCCATTACTGGGAAGTGAACAACTGGGTACTGAGAGCTTGCTGTGCAGCTAGCTTAGATGCAAAGATAAACTTCAAGTTCAATGAAAGACTATGTCTCTAGGAAATAATATAGAAATACATGGGATGTCCTCCTCTGGTTTCTACCTTCTCACACCTGCACACACAAACACACACACACACACACACACACACAAACACACTCCTCCCTACAGTTGCACAACCCACCTGCACACACCACACACTCACACACACATACTCACCATATACACAATGGAAAATGAATGCATTTCAGTAAATGCCCTGCTTATTCCTTAGAGGTTGTACAGTCTAATCAGCCCTGATGAAAAGACAACTATTTTATAAAAGCTTAGAGAAAGAGATTAGGGAAATGAGTTCTCGGAAAGGGGTAGAAAACATGAAAATCCAAAAGGATCTCCTAAATAAAGCATGATGCTATAAACTTTGTACAACTTCCATAAAACAGGAAACTCCAAAAAATATGAAAAGTTTACAATTCAAGTAAATACATTATCTTAAACAAATCTTCTCTCAATTGATTTAAATTTAAGATACATAAAGAGAGGAATCAGTTTTATCATAAGTTTAAGAACAAAACCTTCTCTCTTATAAAGGTTGTTTTCCAGAAAATTATTTATTTCTGAAAAAAATTCTTAGAAGAAGCTAGTATGAAGTAATATTTCTACAGGTATCAATGGTTTTCAGATTAAGGATGAATTTAAAAGTCAAACAGGAGATTTCACAATATACTGTTATCCTTTGCGTAGATTTCACATCTTCACCTCCAGTATTCTACAAACATTTTAGAAAGCTCGATATATAAAAAAAAAATTATGTTTGTTATTAGCAGAAAAAAAAATGCATACTCCTAGGCGCTCTTATTAGTCATTCTACCTTGTTAGTGCTTTATTAACAAAAGCATTAGAGGTTCTTCAGAATGCATGTGAAGCACTAGGAAAGATGAGGAGGTCTTAGGAAAGAATCTATTTAAATGTCAACTATGCACAGGAAGAACCCCTCTTGACCCAGGGCCTGCCTGAGTGCAGTCCTGTCATAAGGCAAGGCAGGACTGAAGCACACGGGTGATGTAGGAATCACGTGAGCCATCACGTGAGACAGGTGTGGCTGTAGGGATCACGTGGGGCAGGTGTAGTGGTAGGAATCTTGAGGGGCAGGTGTGGTGCTTTTTTCCCAACAAATCAATGAGGCCAGTCAGCAAGTGTCCACAGCTAGGCCCCAACTCTCCCAGCTATCACTGTTTTGTTACAGCCTATTTAAATGAAACTACATGCATAAACCGAACAATGCGATGATGTGAAAACACATCATTAGGGGCTAAAAACACAAACACAAAAACAGAAAACTGTGATTTCAGCTTTCATGCATGTCAGTTTTAAAAAATTCTCAGCAGTCAAATATGTCCACAATGAACTTTTAGTATAAGGAACTAGAAATGCCATGGGAAATATTGACTTAATGCATTTTAAACTTATTAAACATATTAATAGTTTTTAGCATCAGTGTATTTGAAACCAAAGAAAAAACTGTTTACTTGATGAAGAGACCTACTGATTGTCTGTTAAGATTTTTTTTTCTTTAATATTTCATTTCTTTCACTGAAGAGTTGGATCAGTGGTTAACAACAACAAGTGTTTGGAGCACTTATTGCTCTTGCAGAGGACCCGGGTTCAATTCCCAGCACCCACATGGTAGTTCTCAACCATCCACAACTCCGGTTCTGGGGCTCCGACCTCTGCTGACCTCAGTGGACACCATGCACACACAAATGTGGTGCATAGGGATACACACGCAGGCAAAGCACTAACACACAAAAAGTGAAATAAATACATCTAGAAAAGACAACAACAAGTTAAAATATATCATTTCTTTGTTCACACCTAGAGATCACGCTGCCTCTTTCTGTTGCAGATCACAGAGAAAAGTGGACATACTCAGTAAACTATTGCATTTTATGCTAATGTAAATTTTTATAGGAAATATATTTCTAAAGATAATTATCTCTTCATTATATTTCTAAATCTATTTCTAAGCCTAATTATTTTATCCTAAACCTAAATATATTTCTAAATATAAATTACATCTAAAACAAACTATAAAAATACACCAAGAATTATATTTTTTTTTGTTTGGTTAACAGGTTTTAAATCTATTTAAACTATGTTAAATGACTTGGTAAAAATAATAATTTCTGCTTTTTCTGTAACAATTTGTTTTGAATTTTTCTTATTTCTATTATTTTGTAGTGTTAAATAGAGTTTCAGGCTCCATAACCAAGACTTCTTATTTATTAATGTTATTTTAAACTGTCTTGAACCAAAGCTTATATGTTTCTTGTATTTTCACTCAATATCATCTGTGTTTTTGAGCATTTCTCTTTGTTTGCTGCGAATATACAACTGTGCTGGAAATAACAATCTCAAGAGAAAAATATGAACTAAGTACAATTAGTGTATATATAAAGTTCAATGTGTAATTATAAAAAGAGAATAGTTTTATTTTACTTCTGCCGTAATATAGAATTGCTACATATGGTTAATCCAAATTACTAACATAAATACATTAGTTTAATTTGCTATGCTGTTTGGGGGAGGGTTTTAATTACAGTTGTTTAGATTGTTAGCTTAGCCTATAAATTTCCTTCATGTCTGTCTTTTCCTGTACATTTTAGGTGTTCCCTGTCCATCTCAAGAAGTCTCCTAAAGATTGCAAAAGGTCTCTTCAATGTCCTGGACTCTGGCCTAATTGATAGCAATGTCTCCTTCACAGATTCTGAAACCCTTTATCTCTTGTATGTAATCAAAGTGCCTAAACACAAAATGGTGCATGTCACCCAAATTTTCCTCAGTTCTCCCTGGGCATGGGCCAAGGACTGCAAAGGTTTGTTTTTAAGAGCACACCTCTAAAGTAGGTATCCCAGTTCCACCCACCTTTCACCTAATTCCCTGAGTTGTATCTTCATCTTGCCACTGAAACAAACTCACCTTGTTATTCTTCACTACAAAAATGAAGTAAGGCATTGCTCCAAAACAGAGGGGAGGGGAGAAAGGGAAAAGAAAGCTTCTCTCCAAGGCTGCTGGGAGGTTTTATCTTCATGACACTAACGATAATCCCCTGTGTAATTAACTGTGGAGTGGTTATGCGAGCGGCAACCCATGACAAGCCTCATAGAAAATACATCAGTATTAGCCACAGGTGAATTCGTTTAGAAAGATTAATGACTGCACCTGAATTTTAATGTCTGAAAAGGGATGGAACACTGCATCCTTAATTAAAAAGTTGAATGACTGGCATGGTTTGTTTAACATCACAAATTTCCACGGGAAGCTTTGGTGTTCAGGTACAGTGTGCAGTGAGAACTTCCCTTGGAAAGTGGAGAGGTAGGGCGAAGAAGGCAACACTTGGTTATGTGCTTTACCTTATGTAAATCAATACGTGGAGCAGTTGCTTTGATATGGATCAAATGCGGCATAATTATGGTCCTTTTCTGCTCACAGTAACTGTGAAGCTAAGGATTCTTACAGAATCTGAGCAGGCACTGCCCCTGAACGAGACAAAGTCAGGCTGGGGAAGTTGCAAAAATGATTAGTGTGCTTGATGGGAAGCGATTTCTTCTTCATCATTGTTTTACAAAGTTTTTAATGAACAGAAAGTAACCTTGGAAAACAATGGCAATACCCTTCCCTGAGAGCCTCAGCTCTGCTCTGCGAATTCTTCCTGAGCATGTCAAAGCTTGTCACAGACAGAATGTTCAAGGACAATTTTAATCTCCTTCCTTAGAACTTAGATGGGGAGGTGGGGAAGGTGGCTGGAGCATATTTTCATCTAGGAGAAAAAACAGCTCTTCCTAATCATTTGTCCTTGGGGTAAGAATACCAAAGGCAGACATCTTCAGTAAGAATAAGTTAAATATTACTTTGGTCAGTGTCCTTACTAAGTGTAAAACACTTTTTATTATTTCCCCATTCAGCACAGAACTAATTCATGGGTCCTGAAACTTTAACAAACGCTATTTATAAAAAAAAAAAAAAAAAAAAAAAAAAAAAAAAAAAAAAAAAAAAAAAATTTAAAGAAAAGAGGAAAGGGAGAGAGGAGAGAGCGAGTTCCTAAGCAGACTGGGATAATAATGGTCTGTCCAGAGGTTCAGTTGAGTGTATGCTCATGTTATCTTTCTTCTTTGAAAGAAACATCTTTATTTTTAGAATAGAAAGGAAGCTTACAGCGAGCTAGCAATTTTGTACCAGCCACAACTTCTACAACCATCTGCCTCTAATGTTTGTTCTTTCCTTTGACAAGGGAATTCCACGGAAATTTTGTTTAGAGAAATCAAAGCCCACATTAAATTTCTCATTTTCATGCTCTAGGTCTGAAGGCAGTTCATACCCTTGGCCAAGAGCTGCCTATTTCCCTTAATGTCACATACAGCCTGCTCTACAAATTTGTCTGTGGCTCTGATGCTGACAGAGCGCCAAGAAAACACATTTAATGACAAGTCATTTTCAGGCCTATTGCTTTCTGTGAAGGCCTCTTCTATTGGTGTGTGTGTGTGTGTGTGTGTGTGTGTGTGTGTGTGTGTGTGAAGTAAAAAACCTCAACCTCTTAGAACATTGTCGCTGTGATTGTTCCCATTACTCAGAACACTAGTGAGGGGGGAAGCCTCTGTGTGCTGCCCAGATGTGCCAGGTGTTTTCAATCATGGATGGGAAGGCATGGTGCCGGGGGTCCTGCCAGCATTGCTGACATGCATTATCCAGCAACCTTACATGGCCTCTCATGATTAGTCCTAATAACCTGCATCAAGTATTGATACAAAGTTCTTGGCCCATAAACAGTAAATATTTTTCCAAGACTGCATTTAATTTTAAATTAAATGTTTTCAACTCAGCCTTAAGCCAAAACTGAAACGTAAAGGAATGCCAAAGGCATCATAGCTCCAGGCTTCTGAATTCAATTAATCCATGAGAAAATAAACCTGTGAGATCAGGGCTAGTGGGTTTAAGGATCCATGTTGTTAATACAATTTAAAATAATTTACAAGGGTGTCCGCTCAACCCGCCAGCAAGGCGTTGGCAGACAATAATAGGTTGAGTTTAGATTCACCTGGAATTATTTGCAATAAATGTCAGTTCATAATGTCTGTTATAATTTCAGTAAATAAAGGCATAGAAGTTCAATCTTGAATGTTTCTCAGCTATGTCAGTCCTCATCACTATAAGTTAAGTTTGTTCTCTGTGAATGCATGAGCACCATTACTAGAATCCTTGTAATTATCTATTTTTCAGGAAAACAATATACACAACAGGATGTCAGGCTGGGAAAAAATGAGAATGATGAGCAGAAAGCCACTATTTACTGATTATTTAACAAACATCAGTCACTGCATTAGTGACTTAAGTCTGTGATCTCATCTAGACATGAAAATCCCACTCTCATAAGTATGCTGGACTTGATTGTAGATAATAAATTTCAATTAATGGCCACTGTTGTTTCACCATAGTATGCAAAGGCTGAGGATGAATCTCTGAGGAGGAATGGGTCATTAGCATGCACTTACCCTGGTTCTGATTCCCAGTGTTCTCCAGCATGCACATGCGAGCACGCGAACACACACACTCACACACACTCACATCATATGCATACATGCAAAAAATTTATTTAAAAAACAACAACAGTTTTCTGCCCATTTGAAATCACTTTCACTGGTAAAATTAAGAACTCTACGGTGTTTGTCTGTCTGGGATGGTGTTTAGTGGTTCATTACATAAACTTGAATATGACCCTGGGAAGCAAATACATAAATAATGCGTGTCTGTCAGCTGGGTACCTGCTTGCATCTAAAGGTAACCGCATGAGCTGGGCGTGGGGGGCACACCTGTCGTCCTGCCACTAGGGAGGTGTAGACACAGTAAGAACAGAATCTTAGCCGCAGAAGGACGGCACGGCAGGCATGGGATACAGGAGACCCTGGAAAGAAAGAAAGAAAGAAAGAAAGAAAGAAAGAAAGAAAGAAAGAAAGAAAGAAAGAAAGAAAGAAAGAAAGA
>NW_026592548.1:11297550-11349250 GCF_907164565.1 Psammomys obesus
AGAAAGAAAGAAAGAAAGAAAGAAAGAAAGAAAGAAAGAAAGAAAGAGACAAAGAAAGATAAATAAAGACAAGGAAAAAGGAATTAATACGTAAACATAGTAAACTGTAACTGTTTTTTTAACATTTTGATATTTATGGAAAAACCATAATTGAAGCGCCAGGCACTTTTTTATTTAAAAGCACATGAACATTCTTTGTTCTCTTGGTTTGCGTTTGAGGTTGCTGGGAGCTGAATGAGCAGGCATTTCACTTCAGGGTGTGCCTTTGTTCTGATACACTCCAGGCCTACTCTTTCCGAACAAGTAAAAAAAAAAAAAAAAAAAAAAAAAATATATATATATATATATATATATATATATATACACACACACACACACACACACACACACACACACATACACATATATATAAACAATAACAATGCTATCCTTGTTAAAGATTTCATCTTCAGCACATGGTTTGCAATTGCATATCTGTAATGTAAAAGCTATCCAAAGATCCAAGAATAAGAAGGCTGCTTTTATTTCAGATTTTTTTTTAATTAAATAGCTCAGTTTACAGCAGCATAAAATTTAGTAATAGTATCTTGATCCTAAACATGTAGGTAATCCCAGTACCATCAGCATTTCTGTGCACTTGAGACCCTTCAAAGTGAAGAACGAAGGGTAAACGTTAAAAGCAGCTGGACCGTGGTCTATAAACTACCAAACAAGCGAACAATGTGTATGGTGCCTTCAAGTAGGAATAGCAAGGAACTTTCAGTCTCTCTGAATCATTTGTGTTTTATAAAGATGTTTGTGCTATATTGTAGGAAAAATTATGTCTGTTTTATATGTAAAAATTCAGAGAAATGGTAAAAAAGGAAAATGGAAATGGGTCATGGTCTGTTTTTGAAATTAGGAGTAACTGAACTGAGTCAGAGTAAAAAAAGAAATCTGTCACTGCTGCAGGGGCGTGCTCTCATGCTGGCTTGTGCTACACAAATTATGCTTTAAGTTTTACAAGGATCCAACTATCAAAAAACAAAACAAAAAATCACCACAGGCAGGTATGTATGACTATTATATGTAGTATACTGTTGGAAATAGAAATATAGATAGATATAACTTTAAATTGTATATATATATATATATATATATATATATATATATATACTGACATGTAACTTTTGGTTATTTCAAATTACAGAGGATCTCATGTGGGGACACAAAACTAATAATTTTTAAATGACAATTTAGAACCAAACCGTGATTAATCAGAAAAGGGGATCTGGGTAAAGTGAACAGGCAAATCCGTTTAAAGAAGACCCCTGGGGTAGAACTGGTGAACTAAAAATTCATCATGAACATTTAGACATAGACAAATATAACTGATGCTTATAAGTTCCTTTCCTCCATAGACACACACACACACAGAGAGAGAGAGAGAGAGAGAGAGAGAGAAAGAGAGAAGACAGAACACACAAGTCACTTCAGATTCATTTTATAAAAACAGAGGCATCTCATTAATTGATCTTCACATGATGGGTTTTAATTGCTGCCTGAAACTGCATCTTGGGAACACAGCTCATCAGTGCTTACTCAGTAGACACTCTTGTCTGTCAGCACATTGGTCTCCTAAATAGAACTGAATGTTTCTATGCTGATATATATGTCCAGCCAATATACTGCTTCCTCCCCCAACCCTTGTTCTTCCTTTGCTTTTATTTTTGAGTTCTTGAGGAGCAGGTGAGTTCTAGCAACAGGTGTTGGGACTGAAGGGGAAGTAGCAAAGAAAAATAAAATTCTAACCTGAGTAAACGGAAAAGTTCTTCATTCTCATGTCCACTTTCCCAGTCTCCAATGTATGTGCTTGGTGGAGTTTTGTATTTCTGCAAGTCTCACTTACATGCGATACTGTGTGAAGTTGTTTTCACATGTACACTCGTGTATTTCGCTGAGTTACATACCTTTTTCTGCAAGTTAAAATGTACACATTTATACAAGTACACTGTAAACTCAACGTTTTCCCTATTTTTAACTAATTTCATTACCATGCTGCAGCTCACTGCATGCCAACTCAATGCTGAAAACGACGCAGAAGATCGACAGGCCAGACTGCATGCACGCTGCGGATCAGAAGCTAGTTCTAGGGTTTGCTTGGAAAACAAATTATCCTTATGAATGCGAAGCTGGAGTCAGTGTTTCCGACACTGTATTCTGGCTTCATTTTCTCTAGACGTGCGTGTACTCAGTTTCCTGAAAGACTTAATATTTTTCCAAATGCAGCTTATGAAAAAAAAAAAGAAAAAAGCTGACGTGCGGTGCTTCTGCCGAGCCATTTGTCATTCGCCTGCATTTACTGGGCTCCTGGTCCTCTTTGTATCGCTAAACTTCACTTTTAATAGGAGAAAATAGGCCTTGAAAGAGAAGTGGCATTTTACTGCTGAGCAAGAAACTGTGTATTCCCTCTTTCAAATTCCTGCTTCGGGAGCTTATAGAATGCTTCTTGGCCAAAGGAGGTGGCATGAATATTCATGTCTTTTATGAGTCACGGAGTTGAGGCCGTATGGTTTTCCCATTTATCAATTACTGGCTGAGGATTACCCAGCCCCAGAGTTGAGCTCATTAACATCACTCTCTTTGTTTGCTTCTTGCGGAGGTGAAGTCGCTCACTGACAACTGTATTATTTCATGCCTCTTCAGCTGTCCACACTTGTGCAACAAGCTTAACATCCTGTCAGGTTTCATCATGTATCCTCTTTATTACCATGTTGTGAGAATTTGTCTTGTTGCAAATCACACTGACTTCTGAAAGTTTTAGTTCTCCTTGCCCACTGAAGAGCGGACAGTGACCACACCTAACAGGCATGAGCCATCGGGTAGAGCCTCCGCGGTCTCTGGTACGCTTGCTGCCTGCTGCGGCTCTGGAACATCCTGTCTCCAGCAGCTGAGCGGAGCAGCTCCAGCCAGCAGCAGCAGGAGCAGCAGCTCACCTTGCTGGCTTCACTTCTCCTAGATAGGGCCTGGGTTACTATTTGTTGCCCTTACTCCCTACCCTGCACGTTCATCTGTCTCAGTTCCTGTTCATAATGTCACGAGTGGCTTTCTTTTGGGAGTCAGTGCAGTTGCTGGAATCTCATTCAAGCAAACAAAGGTCTTTTAGTAGTTTGCCCTCTGCTTTGATGAGATTCTAAACTCTCTTCGAAACAATGGTTAGAAAGAAAATCCCCCTTTCTCCCTCCCACCCTCTGTCCCTCCCCCTCTATTTTTTCCTTCCCACCCCTTCCTTAGGCTCCCCAATCTTACCTTCCTTCAAGTTGATTTTCGTGATTATAGGGTAGATTGTTTTGTAGCAGGATAGTGTGAAAACAGGGAAAGGTGAAACAGGTTTTCTTAAGTGTGTTTTCCCCTGAAATGCTGAGGTAGCAATTTCATTTGGCACTTAACGTTCAACTTCCCATTCCTTTACTACTTTTACCCATTGACTCCACTGTAAGCCTCTTCCTGTTTCCTTTGCTGTCTCCAAGGAGGGTTGCCTGGTTCAGTTTGCCTGCATTTAAACGGCCACAGGCTTTGTTCTCGCTGGTGATACCCAGCTGCTCTCAGATCCACAGAAAACCGAATTTTAAGATATTCATAGCATTCTTAATTTCTCTTTGCACACCTGCCACCTCGGCAATACTCCATGCAGTCATGAGCTGTCACCTAGCTCATTCTCTACTGTGTACAACTTTTATTATTAAACTATTTAGAAACTGGAGGAGAGCTGGGGAGCAGAGGCTGCCTGGTACTTTCATCGTGTGGAAACTGCGTTGTACTGTGCATACGCTGAGGGATGAATACTTTCTAAGACTTCAGCATCTCTCAGGGTGCTGCTGCTGACAGTCTCTGAGTGATTAAATCATTTGCTAGACAAAGCAAGCCTGACAGCAAAAAAAAGAAGAAAAAAGTGGTGAATGATAGGGAAGACAACTACATATTTTAAGTGGAGTAAAAGAGGCCTAGAGTTTGGGAAAACGAATTAAACTTTTGGGAGTTTTAAAAAAAATAAATTTATTTTGCCGCCCAGGCCTGCTGCACATCAAGGCAAGCTCCATCAGTGTGACTGAGCCTCTTCTCCCAGATCTAAGTGTTTCTTTTTGCAGAAAGGATGGCGCTCTGGCTGCCTGGGATGCTGAAAATTCTGTTTGTAAAGCAATGAGCAGTGTGTCCAATTCTTTGTTCAGCATTCGGAGTGCCAGGTCTCACATTGAGAATTCTGTTTTCCTGGTTTCTAAAGCCTGAGTGGTAGCATACAATATACATGTGAGGTGGAGATTAGAAGGCGTCTGTCTGGATAAATTAAGTTCTTCCTAAAGCCTTCACTTTTGTTTTGTTTTGTTTTGTTTTAAGAAGGCTGTACTAAACTATATCCATGTTTTTCTCTCTTGAGCATGTTAGATTGCTTGATTTACATGTTATTAAACATATACACCACACCACACTGCGAACGCTCAGCTAACTCTCCTAAGATTACAGACTTGCACCTTATTGTCTTATTTCTTATTTAGATAAGAGGCATTCAAAACAGGACCAGGAGACCCTCCCTATGGTCAAACTTGTGAAAGGCTCAGGAAGGAGGCTCGCAAGTTCAAGTTCAGCCTGCTGTGAGAGCCTGGGTTTAAAAAGACGGCATCTTCAAGTCAAAACAACCCTGAGATTTCACCTCACACCCATCAGAATGGCCAAGATCAAAAACTCCAGTGACAACACATGCTGGAGAGGTTGTGGAGAAAGGGGAACCCTCCTCCACTGCTGGTGTGAATGTAAACTGGTACAACCACTCTGGAAATCTGGAGCTTTCTCACACAATTAGGAATAGTTCTTCCTCAAGATCCAGCCATACCACTTCTAGGCAAAAGAGGCTCAAGTACACAGTACGGACATTTGCTCAACCATGTTTGTAACGGCTTTATTTGTAATAGCCAGAAGCTGGAAACAACCAAGGTGCCCCTCAATGGAATGGATACAGAAAGCATGGTACATCTACACAATGGACTACTACTCAGAAATAAAAAATAAAAGGAAATGATGAAAATTGCAGGTAAATGGTGAGAACTGGAAAAGATCATCCTGAGTGAGCTGTCCCAGAAGCAGAAAGACACACAGGGCATATACTCACCCTCATATAGGCATATACTATGGGATAAACGTACTAAAATCTGTACAAGTAAAGAAACTAATCAAGAGGGAGAACTCTGGCTAAAACGATCAACTCCCATCCAGAAAGGCAAAGAGGATGGACATCAGAAGAAGAGAAAACAGGGAACAACTTAGGAACCTGCCACAGAGGGCCTCTGAAAGGCTCTGCCCTGCAGACTATCAAAGCAGATGCTGAGACTTATGGCCAAACTTTGAGGAAATTGCAGGAAATCTTATGAAAGAAGTGGGAGTTAGTAAGACCTGGAGGGGACAGGAGCTCCACAAGGAAAGCAACAAAACCAAAAAAGCAGGGCACATGGGTCTTCCCTGAGACTGATAGTCCAACCAAGTAGTATGCATGGAGATAACCCAGAACCCCTGCACAGATGTAGCCCATGGCAGTTCAGTATCCAAGTGGGTTCCATAGTAATGGGAACAGGGACTGTCTCTGACATGAACTGATTGGCCTGCTCTTTGATTATGTCCCCCTGTGGGGGGAAGCAGCCTTTCCAGGCCACACAGGAAGACAATGCAGCCACTCCTGATGAGACCTAACAGACTAGAATCAGAAGGAAGGAAAAGAAGACCTCCCCTACCAGTGGACTTGGGGAGGGGCATGCGTGCAGAAGGAGGAGGAAGGGAGGGATTGGGAAGGAAGGACAAAGAGAACTATGGGAGGGGATACAAAGTAAATAAAGTGTAATTAATAAAAAGAAATTTTAAAGATGGCATCTTAAAAAATAGGGGGAGAGATGGGCAGGTTGGGGGAGATATATGTATTACATAACCATATTGACAAATTTTAAAATATGTATTCATCATCCAAATGAAGCAAAGAAAATACAGAAATAGACAAATTGTAAGTATTTAGAAACCTGCTTCTGGGTTGTCTAGCAACCTGTGATGTCATCATGTGTCACTGGCCAAATGGCCACACCTGGCAGGCATGGTTACTTTGCTCCTTAAAAGGATCAACCCACTACTTTGTTCCTCTCTTGGCTTCTCTTGCCTTCTTCCCTCTCCCCTCCCTGTCGGGGCACCCTCCTCCTCTCTCCCCCATCATGTTTCCTTCTCTCCTTCTCTCTCTCTCTCTCTCTCTCTCTCTCTCTCTCTCTTTCTCTTCATCCCCATCTAATAAACCTCTTTTATATATAAAATCTGTTGTGTGCCTCATCATCATTATTTAATTTGTCCCAACAAAAATGAATCTGTCAGGTATATATGATAGCAAGCAATCTATAGTGTTGAAATCATTTTTATTTATTTATGTACTTATTTATTCACTTTACATCCCTATTGCAGCCCTCTCCCTCTTCTCCTCCCTGTCTCACCTTCCTACCCTCTTCCCCCTCTCTCCCCTCCCCTTTTCCTCAGAAAAGGGCCACAAACACACATCAACCCACCCTGATACATCAGGACTAAGCTTTTCCTCTTCCACTAGGCCCAACAAGCCAGAACAGTTAAGGGAAAGTGGTCTAAAAGCAAGCAGCAGAGTCCAAGTCAGAGACAGACCCCTGCTCTAATTGCTAGGGGACCCTCATGAAGACCAAGCGGCCTATCAGCTACATATGTGTAGGGACCTAGATCCCTTCATGCATGCTCCCTGGTTAGTGCTTTAGTCTCTGTGAGGCCCTATGGTCCTTGGTTAGTTGACTCTGTTGGTATTCTTATGGAGTTCTTGCCCCCCCCCCAGGTCCCTTTATCCTTCCCCCAAGTCTTCCACAAGAATTCCCAATTTCTGCCCAATATTTGGCTGTGGGTCTGTATATCTATTTCTATACACTGCTGGGTGGAGCTTTTCAGAGAACAGTTATGGTAGTCTCCTGTCTGCAAGCAGAGCAGCATATCATTAATATTGTCAGGGGTTGGCTCTCTCTCATAGGGTGGGTCTCAAGTTGGGTCAGTCATTGTTTGCCCTTCCCTCAGTCTCTGCTTCAACTTTCTACCTGCACACCTTGTTGGCAGGGTAAGTTTTGGGTTAAAGGGTTTGTGAGTGTGTCCAACTCCCTCCACTGGAAGTCCTGCCTGGGTTAGCAGGTAGCCACCTCTATATCTCCCACTGCTAGGAATCTCATAAATTCCCAGAAGGCTTCATCCAGTGGAGGGGCTCCAGCTCATCCCAGAAATCCCTCCCTTCCCACCCCATTGGTTTCCCTTCTCTCTCCCAGCCCTCTCACCTCTAAACTGCTCTTCCCAACCTGATCCCACCCTTATTCCCCTTCATACCCTCTCTTCCACCCAGTTCTCTCTCTTCCTCCACTGCTGATGTCTTTTATTTTCCCTTCTGAGGGAGATTTGAAGTACGAACTTTTCTTCTGCTGTTCTTCTTTAAATATTACCACTGATTTCCTTTGTATATGTATCTAAGTCGCTGCTCTATTGCTGTGAAGAGACACCATGACAAAGGCAACTTACAGAACAATATATTTAATTGGGGGTTGGCTTACAACTTCAGAGGGTGAGTTTGTGACCATCATGGCAGAAAGCATGGCATTAGCCATGCAAGCATGGGTCTGGAACAGGAGCTCAGAGCAAGTTGGAGGCATAGAATGCTACCTGTAAATGGCGTGGGCTTTTGAAACAGCAAAGCCCACCCCTAGCGACACAACTTCTCCAATAGTCCGTGCCACTTACTGCTTCCCAAAGAGCTCTACCACCTGGGGACCAAGCATTCGAGCTTATGGGTCCATTTTCATTCAAACTACAGTGTGAAAGATGTGTGTGTGCATATATATATCAAGTATGCTGCATTTCTGTACTCCTGTCTAGGTAATTGAAAACGGCTGTTTGTACTGTAAAACTAACAAAAAGAGTCTTTAAAATTTACAGTTGGCAATTGCAACTTCAGAGGAAGCTGCATTCAGCAAAAAGTATGGGGACAGTTGTGCTGAAGTTTTCAGATTCATAAATAACCTTAAACAGATAAATAGGGGTGAGTCAAAGTCAACCTGAGCCTTGAAACAAAGTATTTGTAAAGTTGTAAAAGTGTTTCAATGTATATAAATAAGATATTTATGCTGTATATATTTTAAATATACTATTGTTTGTTTTAATGAAGATTCTAATTGTTCTATTTTGACAATAAAGGCTCAGGAGCCAGATGCGGTGGTGAAAGCCTGCTAGCTCAAAGAGGCAGAGAAAGTACCCAACTGGACCTCCCTTCTCAGGTCAGGTCTGGATTAAAAAAAAAAAAAAAAAAAAGGCTCACTAACTGATAGCACAGGAGGAAAAGGCCAAAACACCCAAGGCCAAAGGCTTACTAGCTCAAAGCCCAAAAAGCCAGGGAAATGAGGAGCTGAAGCTAAAACCAGAGTTTAAGCTAAAAGTGTTTTTTGCATTTCCATGCTGTCTTAAATACCCCCAACTCAGAGTCCCTCCTACTCTTTAATTCCTATCAGCTGGTTTCTTTTTTTAATTAAATTTTAATTTTTTTAATTATTTATTAATTACACATTATTCACTTTGTATGCCCCCTATGGTTCCCTCCCTCCTCCCATCCCAATCCCTCCCTTCCAGCACCATCTGCATGCACGCCTCTCCCCAAGTCCACTGTTAGGGGAGGTCTTCCTTTCCTTCCTTCTCATCCTAGTCAATTAGGTCTCATCAGGAGTGGCTGCAGTGTCTTCTTCTGTAGCCTGGTAAGGCTGCTTTCCCCTCAGGGGGAGGTAATTAAAGAGCAGGCCAAACAGTTCATGTCAGAGACAGTCCCTATTCCTATTACAGTGGAACCCACTTGGATACTGAACTGCTATGGGCTACATCTGTGCAGGGGTCTTAGTTTATCTCCATGCATGGTCCTTGGTTGGAGTGTCAGTCCCAGGATAGCGCCCTGTGCTCAGATTTTTTGGTTCTGTTGCTCTCCTTGTGGAGTTCCTGTCCTCTCCAGATCTTACTGTTTCCCACTTCTTTCATAAGATTCCCTGTACTCTGCCCAAAGGTTGCCCATAAGTCTCAGCATCTGCTTTGATAGTCTGCAGGGCAGAGCCTTTCAGAGGCCCTCTGTGGCAGATTCCTAACTTGTTTCCTCTTTTCTCCTTCTTCTGATGTCCATCCTCTTTGCCTTTCCGGATAGGAATTGAGCGTTTTAGCAAGAGTCCTCCCTCTTGATTAGTTTCTTCAGATTTTAGTAAATTTATCCTATTTTATATGTCTATATAAGTGAGTATATACCATGTGCGTCTTTCTGCTTCTGGGATAGCTCACTCAGGATGATCTTTTCGAATTCCCACCATTTACCTGCAAACTTCATGATTTCCTTATTTTACATTGCTGAGTAATACTCCATTGTATAGATGTACCACAGTTTCTGCATCCATTCTTCAGTTGAGGGGCATCTGGGCTTTTTCCAGCTTCTGGCTATTACAAATAAGGCTGCTACAAACATGGTTGAGCAAATGTCCTTATTGTGTACTTGAGAATCTTTTGGGTATATGCCTAGGAGTGGTATGGCTGGATCTTGAGGAAGCGCTATTCCTAGTTGTCTGAGAAAGCACCAGATTGATTTCCAGAGTGGTTATACAAGTTTACATTCCCACCAGCAGTGGAGAAGGGTGCCCCTTTCTCCACAACCTCTCCAGCATGTGTTGTCCCTTGAGTTTTTCATCTTGGCCATTCTTATGGGTGTAAGGTGAAATCTCAGGGTTGTTTTGATTTGCATTTCCCTAATGGCTAATGAGGTTGAGCATTTCTTTAAGTGCTTCTCTGCCATTCGATATTCCTCTACAGAGAATTCTCTCTTTAGCTCTCTTCCCCATTTTTTAAGTGGATTACTTGGTTTGTTGCTTTTCAGTTTGTTTAGTTCTATATATATATTGGATATGAGTCCTCTGTCAGATAAAGGGTTAGTGATGATTCTTTCCCAATCTGTAGGCAGTTGCTTTGTTTTGATGACGGTGTCCTTTGCTTTACAGAAGCTTTTCAGTTTCATGAGGTCCCATTTATTAATTGTTGCTCTTAGAGCCTGTGCTGTTGGTGTTCTATCCAGGAAGTTTTCTCCTGTACCAATGAGTTCTAGGCTATTCCCCACTTTTTTTTCTAGCCGATTTAATGTGTCTGGTTTTATGTTGAGGTCTTTGATCCACTTGGAATTCAGTTTTGTGCAGGGTGATAAGTATGGATCTATTTTCATTTTTCTACATGTAGACATCCAGTTGGACCAGCACCATTTGTTGAAAATGCTATCTTTTTTCCATTGTATGGTTTTGGCATCTTTGTCAAAAATCAGGTGTCCGTAAGTTTGTGGGTTTATTTCTGGGTCTTCTGTTCGATTCCATTGATCCACCATTCTGTTTCTATGCCAGTACCATGCAGTTTTTATAACTGTTGCTCTATAGTACAGCTTGAGATCAGGGATGGAGATACCTCCAGAAGATCTTTTATTGTAGAGGATTGTTTTAGCAATTCTCGGTTTCTTGTTATTCCATATGAAGTTGAGAATTTTTCTTTCCAGGTCTGTAAAGAATTGTGTTGGCAATTTGATGGGAATTGCATTAAATTTGTAGATTGCTTTTGGTAAGATGGTCATTTTTACTATGTTAATCCTGCCAAGCCATGAGCATGGGAGATCTTTCCATCTTCTCATATCTTCCTCTAATTCTTTCTTCAGAGACTTGAAATTTTTTTCATACAAGTCTTTGACTTGCTTGGTTAGGGTTACACCAAGGTACTTTATGTCATTTGTGGCTATTGTGAATGGTGTTGTTTCTCTAATTTCTTTCTCAGCCCTTTTGTCTTTTGTATACAGGAGTGCTACTGATTTTTTTGAGTTAATTTTGTATCCGGCCACTTTGCTGAAGGTGTTTATCAGCTGTATGAGTTCCCTGGTAGAGTTTTTGGGGTCACTCATGTATACTATCATATCATCTGCAAATAGTGATAATTTGACTTCTTCCTTTCCCATCTGTATCCCCTTGATCTTTTTCAACTGTCTTATGGCTCTAGCAAGGACTTCCAGAACTATGTTGAAGAGATATGGAGAGAGTGGGCAGCCTTGTCTTGTCCCTGATTTCAGTGGGATTGCTTTAAGTTTCTCTCCGTTCAGTTTGATGTTGGCTATAGCCTTGCTGTATATCGCCTTTACTATGTTTAGATATGTGCCTTGTATCCCTGATCTCTCCAGTACTTTAAACATGAATGGATGTTGGATTTTGTCAAATGCTTTTTCAGCATCTAGGGAGATTATCATGTGGTTTTTTTCTTTCAGTTTGTTAATATGGTGGATCACATTGATGGATTTCCGTATATTGAACCACCCCTGCATACCTGGGATGAAGCCTACTTGGTCATAGTGGATAATATCTTTGATGTGTTCTTTGATCCGGTTTGCAAGTATTTTGTTAAGTATTTTTGCATCAATGTTCATAAGGGAGATTGGCCTGAAATTCTCTTTCTTTGTTGAATCTTTGTGAGGTTTAGGTACCAAGGTGATTGTGGCTTCATAGAATGAGTTTGGTAATGTTCCTTCTGTTTCTATTTTGTGGAATAGTTTGAAGAGAATTGGAGTTAGCTCTTCTTTGAAGGTCTGGTAGAATTCTGTGCTGAAGCCATCTGGTCCTGGGCTTTTTTTGGATGGGAGACTTTTGATGACTGCTTCTATTTCTTTGGGGGATATAGGACTATTTAGTTGATTTACCTGGTCCTGATTCAGCTTTGGTGAGTCAAATCGATCAAGAAAATTGTCCATTTCATTTAGATTTTCAAATTTTGTGGCATATAGACTTTTGAAGTAAGTCCTAATGATTGTTTGGATTTCCTCAGTGTCTGTAGTTATGTCCCCCCTTTCATTTCTGATTTTGTTGATTTGGGTGGTGTCTCTCTGCCTTTTAGTTAGCTTGGCTAAGGGTTTGTCGATCTTGTTGATTTTCTCAAAGAACCAGCTCTTGGTTTCATTGATTCTTTGAATTGTTTTATTTGTTTCTAATTGATTGATTTCAGCCCTGAGTTTGATTATTTCCAGCCGTCTACTCCTTTTTCGTGTGTCTGATTCTTCTTTTTCTAGGGTTTTTAAGTGGGCCATTAAGTTGCTTGAATGAGCTGTCTCGAATGTCTTCTTGAAGGCACTTAGTGCTATGAACTTTCCTCTTAGCACTGCTTTCATTGTGTCCCACAAGTTTGGGTATGTTGTGTCTTCATTTTCATTGAGTTCTAGAAAGGCTTTAATTTCTTTCTTTATTTCTTCCCTGACCCAGCTGTCATTTAGTAACAAGTTGTTTAGTTTCCATGTGTGTGTAGACTTTTTGCTATTTCTGTTGTTGTTGAAGTCTAGCTTTATTCCATGGTGATCAGACAGGATACAAGGGATTATTTCAGTCTTCTTGGATCTGTTGAGGCTTGCTTTGTGACCAACTATATGGTCTATTTTGGAGAAGGTTCCATGAGGTGCTGAGAAGAAGGTAAATTCTTTTGTGTTTGGGTGTAAAGTTCTGTAAATGTCTGTGAGGTCCATTTGATTCATGACCTCTGTCAGAGTTATTGTTTCTTTGTTTAATTTCTGTTTTGTTGACCTGTCCTTTGTTGAGAGTGGGGTGTTGAAGTCTCCCACTATTAATGTGTGGGGATCTATATGTGGTTTAAATTTTATCAATGTTTCTTTTACAAATGTGGATGCTCTTGTATTTGGGGCATAGATGTTCAGGATTGTGATGTCTTCCTGGTGGAATTTTCCCTTAATGAGTATGAGGTGTCCTTCCTCATCTCTTTAATTTTGGTTGAAAGTCTATTTTATCAGATATTAGAATGGCTACTCCTGCTTGTTTCTTGGGTCCATTTGCTTGGAAAGTCGTCTTCCAACCTTTTACCCTCAGGTAATGTCTATCTTTGTGCCTTAGGTGTGTTTCTTGTATGCAACAGATTGCTGGGTTTTGTTTACCTATCCATTCTGTTAATCTGTGTCTTTTTACTGGAGAGTTGAGTCCATTGATGTTGAGAGAGATTAATGACCAGTGGCTGTTAGATCCTTTGATTTTGATGTTGGCTGTGTTCATAAGGTTGTATGCTTGGTTGCTTTTGTTTTACTGTAGTAAGGTTGATTATTTCCTGTGTTTTCTTGACAGAAGCTAATTTTCTTGGGTTGTATTTTCCCTTCTAGTATCTTCTGTAATGCTGGATTTGTGTGTAGGTATTGTTGAAATTTGTTTTTGTCATTGAATATCTTGTTTTCTCCGTCTATGAGGACTGAGAGCTTTGCAGGGTATAGTAGCCTGGGCTGACATCGGTGTTCTCTTAGGGTCTGCATGATATCTGTCCAGGCCCTTCTGGCTTTCATTGTTTCTGTTGAAAAATCAGGTGTGATTCTAATGGGTTTGCTATTATATGTTACTTGGCCTTTTTCCCTTGCAGCTTTTAGTATTTTTTCTTTGTTCTGTATACTTACTGTTTGGATTATTATGTGGCGGGAAGATTTTCTTTTCTGGTCAAATTTGTTGGGTGTTCTGTAGGCCTCATGTATCCTTATTGGCTTCTCCTTTAACTTGGGGAAATTTTCTTCAATGATTTTGTTGAAAATATTGTCTGGGCCTTGGAGAAGGGAGTCTTCTTTTTCCTCTATTCCTATTATTCTTAGGCTTTGTCTTTTCATATTGTCTTGGATTTCTTGGATGGTCTGTGTCAGGAATTTTTTGGATTTAACATTTTCTTTGACAGATACTTTGATTTCTTGCATTGTATCTTCTACACCTGAGATTCTTTCTTCCATTTCTTGTATTCTGTTGGTTATGCTTACCTCTGTAGTTCCTGTTTTCTTCCCTAAATTCTTCCTCTCCATTATTTCCTCCTTTTGTGTTTTCTTTAATTTTTCTAGTTCTATCTTCAGGTCTTGAGTTGTTTTGTTTACTTCCTTCACCTGTCTGCTTGTATTTTCCTCTTTTTCTTTTAGTTCCTTCAACTCTGTCTCTTTTATTTCTTTCAGTGATTTAATTATTTCTTCTCTGAAGGCCACAAGCTGTTTGGCTGCATCTTCCCGTATTTCTTCACGGATGGCCATAATCTGCTTGTCTTTATCTTCCTCCATTTCTTTACGGATAGCCATGATCTGTTTGGTTTTATCTTCCTCTAATTCTTTACATATTTTATTTGTTTCCTCTATTATCCTCTTCATCAGCATAGATGTAAGGTCATCTTCTTGATTTTCTATTATGCTGCATTGTCCAGGGCTGTTCACCCCTGGATGGCTGGGTTCTGGAGATGCCATATTGCTCTGTCTTTTGTTGGTTGAGCTTTTACGCTGACCTCTACCCATTGGGCTGATTTAGGAGTTGGCTGTTAGTTTCTGTGCTTCCTGGAGTCCTGAGGTAGGGGGTATCCCCTTGGCCAGCAGATGATTTTTCCTGAAGGAGTCCTTCTCTGCTTTTTGGTTATGGTCACTGTATGGCCGGTGTTTCTTAGGAGTTGCCACTGCTCACCTCAGGTTTATAGCCCTGAGTAGTAGCTGTGGTCTATGTTAGGCAGGGGGGGATCTCCTCTTACCCATAGACGTTCTCAAGACAGCTGCCCCACTGCTGGGTTTCTTGTTATAAATTTAGTGTGCTGCTGCTCACTAAATTTCCATGTACAGTCCTCTTGAAGAACCTGCTGATTCCCTAGCTGTGGGGTTTTCTCCCAACAGGGAAACTCAGTCTGTTATCCTTGGGCGCACAGTTCTGTCTGGGAAAGTGGGAGGTGCACTCAGCAAGTCTCTGGGCCAGAGGCTGATTGCTCTGCTCTGGACCTGGAGAATGTGCACCTAGGTTGAGTTGGCGCCTGGGGCACTGCTCTGGTCTGGAGGCTGGGTGCCTCACTCTGGACCAGAAGCTGTGTGTCCCTGTCTGGGATGGTGGCTGCAGGCACTGCTCTGGTCCAGACGCTGTGGGTGCAGCGCTCTTGAAGGACCAGGGATTCCCACAGTTTTGACAGTCTAGCTAGGGATAACTGGTTGATCCTTGGTGCAGTATCTGAGGGCTGCTGTAATGGCTCTCTGGCTTTTGTAGGTCTGAGGATGCAGCTGTGTGTCCCAGTGCCCTAGGGGAACTCAATAATGGCGGCAGAGCACAGTGCTCCTGCCTGCATTAGGCAGGGCTCTGAGCAGGCGCCTGGGTCCCGGCTCTGAGTCCGGGCTGGCTCTTGGGGCACCAGCGGAACCCGAGTTTTTTCCAGGGGATGTCTTCCCTGCTCCGTGGGGTTATCTCTCGACTGGGAAATCCAGTCTATGGTGTTGTGGGCCTACAGTTCAGTCTGGGACCGTGACCAGATCACGCTGGGGTGTAGCTCTGGGCTGGCGACCAAGCTCCTGGTGAAACAGGGATCTCTTCAGCGGTTTAGCAGGGTGAATTAAAGCTGATTGAATCCCCCACCGTGGGGTATCCTCTCACCTGTGAAACACAATCACTTGTGTTTTATGGCTGCGAGTTCTGATTGTGTCACTGTGCCAATCCTGCTGTGCTGCTCCTCAGAATGAGACTCCTCCCAGCGCCGCCATCTTGCCCTGCCTCCCATCTTGGCCATTCTTATGGGTGTAAGTGAAATCTCAGGGTCATTTTGATTTTCATTTTCCTAATGACTAATGACATTGAACATCTCTTTAACTATTTCTCTGCCATTCCTCTAATGAGAATTCTCTGTTTAGCTCTGTACTCCATTTTTTAATTGGATTACTTGATTTGTTGCAGTTTAACTTCTTGAGTTCTTTACATATACTGGATGTTAGTCCTCTGTAATATATAGGGTTGGTGAAGATCCTTTCCCAATCTGTAGGCAGT
The DNA here is from genome assembly GCF_907164565.1 of Psammomys obesus. Lineage (NCBI taxonomy): Eukaryota > Metazoa > Chordata > Mammalia > Rodentia > Muridae > Psammomys > Psammomys obesus. Next base: position 11,313,444 of record NW_026592548.1, read on the forward strand.
CGTTTAGTTCTGACGACAGTGTCCTTTGCTTTACAGAAGCTTTTCAGTTTCAGGAGGTCCCATTTATTGATTGTTGCTCTTAGAGCCTGTGCCATTGGTGTTCTGTTCAGGAAGTTGTCTCCTGTGCCAATGAGTTCTAGGCTGTTCCCCACTTTTTCTTCTAAGCGGTTTAGTGTGTCTGGTTTTATATTGAGGTCTTTGATCCACTTGGACTTTAGTTTTTTGCTGGGTGATAACTATGGATCTATTTGCATTTTTCTACATGTAGATATCCAGTTAGACCAGCACCATTTTTTGAAGATGCTGTCTTTTTTTCATTGAATGGTTTTGGCATCTTTGTCAAAAATCAGGTGTCCATAACTGTGTGGATTTATGTAAGGGTCTTCTATTTGGTTCCACTGATCCACCAGTCTGTTTTTATGCCAGTACTATGCAGATTTTTTAACTGTTGCTCTATAGTACAGCTTGAGATCAGGGATGGAGATACCTCCAGAAGATCTTTTACTGTAGAGAATTGTTTTAGCAATTCTGGGTTTTTTGTTGTTCCATATGAAGGTGAGAATTTTTCTTTCCAGGTCTGTAAAGAATTGTGTTGGTAATTTGATGAGAAATGCATTGAATCTGTAGATTGCTTTTGATAAGATGGCCATGTTTACTATGTTAATCCTGCCAAGCCATGAGCATGGGAGATCTTTTCATCTTCTGATATCTTCTTCTAATTCTTTCTTCAGAGACTGGAAATTTTTTTCATAGAAGTCTTTGACTTGCTTGGTTAGGTTCACACCAAGATACTTTATTTCCTTTGTGGCTATTGTGAAGGGTGTTATTTCCCTAATTTCTTTCTCAGCCCTTTTGTCTTTTGTATACAGGAGGGCTACTGATTTTTTTGAGTTAATTTTGTATCCAGCCACTTTGCTGAAGGTGTTTATCAGCTGTAGGAGTTCCCTGGTGGAATTTTTGGGGTCACTCAGGTATACTATCCTATCATCTTCAAATAGTGATACTTTGACTTCTTCCTTTCTAATTTGTATCCCCTTGATCTCCTTCAATTGTCATATTGCTCTAGCAAGGACTTCAAGAACAATGTTGAAGAGATACAGAGAGAGTGGGAAGCCTTGCCTTGTCCCTGATTTCAGTGGGATTGATTTAAGTTTCTCTCTATTGAATTTGATATTAGCTATAGGCTTGCTCTATATTGCCTTTACTATGTTCAACTATGTGCCTTGTATCTGTGATCTCTCCAAGACTTTAAACATGAATGGATGTTGGATTTTGTCAAATGCCTTTTCAGCATCTAAGGAGACGATCATGTGGTTTTTCTCCTTCAGTTTGTTTATGTGGAGGATCTCATTGATGAATTTCCATATACTGAATCACCCCTGCATGCCTGGGATGAAGCCTACTTGGTTGTAGTGGATGATATCTTTGATGTGTTCTTGTATTCCATTTTCAAATATTTTGTTGATTATTTTTGCATTGATTTTCATGAGGTTGATTGGCCTGAAATTCTCTTTCTTTGTTGGGTCTTTGTGAGGTTTAGGTATCAACGTGACTGTGGCTTCATAGAATGAGTTTGGTAGTGTTTCTTCTGTTTCTATTTTGTGGAATAGTTTGAAGAGAATTGGTGTTAGCTCTTCTTTGAAGGTCTGGTAGAATTCTGCACTGAAACAATTTGGCCCTGGGCTTTTTTGCATGGTAGACTTTTGATGACAGCTTCTATTTCCTTAGGGGATATAGGACTATTTATGTGATTTACCTAGTCTTGATTCAGCTCTGGCATGTGGAATCGGACAAGAAAATTGTCCATTTTATTTAGATTTTCAAATTTTCTGGCATATAGGCTTTTACAGTAAGACCTAATTATTGTTTGGATTTCTGCAGTGTCTGTGGTTATATCCCCCTTTTCATTTCTGATTTTGTTGATTTGGATAGTGTCTCTCTGCCTTTTAGTTAGTTTGGCTAAGGGTTTGTCTATCTGGTTGATTTTCTCAAAGAACCAGCTCTTAGTTTGATTGGTACTTCGAATTGTTTTATTTGTTTCTAATTTATTGATTTCTGCCCTGATTTTGATTATTTCCAGCCGCCTACTCCTCTTTGGTGTCTCTGCTTCTTTTTTTTTCTAGGGTTTATAAGTGAGCCATTAAATTGCTTGAAGGAGCTGTCTCGAATTTCTTCTTGAAGGCACTTAGTGCTATGAAATTTCCTTTTAGCACTGCTTTCATTGTGTCCCATAAGTTTGGGTATGTTGTACCTTCATTTTCATTGAATTCTAGAAAGTCTTTAATTTCTTTCTTTATTTCTTTTCTGACCCAGCTGTCATTTATTAGCAAGTTGTTCAGTTTCTTTGTGTGTGTAGACCTTTGACTATTTTTGTCATTGAGATCCAGCTTTATTCCATGGTGATCAGATAGGATACAGGGGATTATTTCAATCTTCTTGTATCTGTTTTGTCTTGCTTTGTGACCAAACATATGGTCTATTTTGGAGAAGGTTCCATGAGGTGTTGAGAAGAAGGCAAATTCTTTTGTGTTTGGGTGTAAAGTTCTGTTGATGTCCGTGAGGTCCATTTGATTCATGACCTCTGTCAGAGTTATTGTTTCTTTGTTTAATTTCTGTTTTGTTGACTGGTCCTTTGTTGAGAGTGGGATGTTGAAGTCTCCCACTGTTAATGTGTGGGAGTCTATGTGTGGTTAAAGTTTTATTAAAGTTTCTTTTAAAAATGTGTGTGCCCTTGCATTTGGGGCATAGATCTTCAGGATTGTGTTATCTTCCTGGTGGATTTTTCCCTTGATAAGTATGAAGTGTCCTTCTCTATCTCTTTAATTTTGGTTGAAAATCTATTTTATTAGATATTAGAATGGCTACTCCTGCTTGCTTCTTGGGTCCATTTGCTTGGAAAACTGTCTTCCAGCCCTTTACTCTTTGGTAATGTCTATCTTTGTGATTTAGGTGTGTTTCTTGTATGCAACAGATTGTTGGGTTTTGTTTACATATCCATTCTGTTAGTCTGTGTCTTTTTATTGGATAATTGAGTCCATTGATGTTGAGGGAGATTAATGACCAGTCTCTGGTAGGTCCTTTGATATTAATGTTGGCTATGGCAGTGTTTGTGTGTTTGGCTACTTTTTGTTTTGCTGTAGTGAGGTTATTTATTTCCTGTGTTTTCTTGAAAGTAGTTAGTTTTCTTGGGTTGAATTTTTCCTTCTAGTATCTTCTGTAATGCTGGATTTGTGTGTAGGTATTGTTGAAATTTGTTTTTGTCATTGAATATCTTGTTTTCTAGGTCTATGAGGACTGAGAGTTTTGCTGGGTACAGTAGCCTAGGTTGACATCTGTGTTCTCTTAGGGTCTGCATGATATCCGTACAGGCTTTTCTGGTTTTCATAATTTCTGTTGAGAAGTCAGGTGTGATTCTGATCGGTTTGCCATTATGTTACTTGGCCTTTTTCCCCTGCAGCTTTTAGTATTTTGTTGTTGTTGTTGTTCTATATACTTACCGTTTTGATTATTATGTAACAGGAGGATTTTCTTTTCTGGTCTAATTTATTAGGTGTTCTGTAGGCCTCTTGTATTCTTATAGGCCTCCCCTTTAAGTTGGGGAAATTTTCTTCAATGATTTTGTTGAAAATATTTTCTGGGTCGTTTTATGTTGTCTTGGATTTTTTGGATGGTTTGTGTCAATAATTTTTTAGATTTATTATTTTCTTTGACGATACATCTATTTCTTCCATTGTATCTTCTACACCTGAGATTCTTTCTTCCATCTATTATAATCTGTTGCTTATGCTTACCTCTGTAGTCCCTGTTTTCTTTCCTAGGTTCTCCCTCTCCATGATTTCCTCTATTTGTGTTTTCTTTAATTTTTCCAATTCTATCTTCAGATCTTGAACCGTTTTGTTGATTTCCTTCACCTGTTTGACTGTATTTTCCCGTTCTTCTTTCAATTTTTTCACCTTTTTCTTTGAACATTCCTCTGTTTCTTTTATTTCTTTCAGAGATTTACTTATTTCCTCTCTGAATGCTACAAACTGTTTGGCTGCATCTTCCTGTATTTCTTTAGGGATGGCCGTAATCTGTTTTATTATATCTTCCCCTGATTTTTTAAGCATTTTATTTGCATTCTCCATTAACCTCTTCATAAGCATAGATGTAAGGTCATCTTCTTGAATTTCACTTATGTTAGGGTGTCCAGGTCTACTTGCCCCTGGATAACTGGGTTCTGGGGATGCCATATTGCTTTGCCTTTAGTTTGATTGTGCTTTTTCACTGGCCTCTACCCATCTCTCTGTCTCAGGTGTTGTATGTTAATTTCTGGTGCCTGATGGGTCCTAGAATGGAGAGAATCCACTTGGTGGGGTTCTGAAGTTCTCCTCTGCTTTTTGGGTATGGTCAAGTGAATGGTGGTGCTTCTCAGGAATTGTCACAGTTCACTTCAGGCGCATGGACCTATGTGGTAACTGTGGTTGTTCAGGAAGGCTCTCCTCTCATCAGGAGAGGTCCTGGTGATGGCTGCCCTTCTTTTGGGTTTCTTGCTCTGAATTTAGTGAGCGGCAGCTGTTGCTCTTAAGGTGTAATTGTTGGGTGCAGCCCTCTTGAAGAACCAGGGATTCCCACAGTTTTGTCATTTTAGATAGGGATAACTGGTTGAAACTTGGAGCAGTATCTGAGGGCTGCTGTAATGGCTTTCTGGCTTTTGTAAGTCTGAGGATGCAGCTGTGTGCCTCAGTGCCCTAGGAGTGTTCAATAATGGTGGGTGAGCACAATGCTACTGCCTGCAGTAGAGGGCTAGAGCCTAGAGTCTGCGTGAATCCAGAAAGTCTTCTTGACCTGGGTGTCCTGAGTGTTGGACCTGATGATTCCCCACTGTGGGGTTTCCTCCTGACAAGGACACCCAGTCTTTGCTTTGGGGAGAGCCGTTCTGTCTGTGATGGTGAGTAGAACCCGCAGGCACAGACTTGTGTGGTTCTGCCATTCTGGCGATTGGGAGCCTCGGTGTCTGCCAAAACTGGGTAATTTTTCCCGAGACCTTTTCGGGGTGGTGGTATTGGCTGAGTGCTCTGAGATCAGACCAGCCATTCCCCTCCCTCTGGGTTTGCACCCGACAGAGAAACTCAGCCTCTGGTGTCCTGAGGCCCACAGTTCTATCTGGGGCAGCAAGTCAGGCACTCAGGCAGGACTCTGTGCTGGCGCCTGGTTCCCCGGCTCTGACTCTGGGCTGGCTCCTTGGCACCCACAGAATCCTGGGTCTTTTCCAGGGAATGTCTGGGTGACCTAAGGTTGGTCCCAATCGTTTCCTACACTGTGGGGTTATCTCTCGACTGGAAATTCCAGTCTGTAATGTTGTGGTGCCCACAGTTCAGTCTGGGACAGTGATCAGAGCATGCCAGCCTGTGGCTCTGGGCTGTTGACCAAGTGCCTGGTGGAACCAGAATCTCTTCTGTGGTTTAGCTGGGTGAGTTGAAGCTGATTGAATCCCTCACCATGGGGTATCCTCTCACCTGGGAAACACAATCACTTGTGTTTTAGGGCCGAGAGTTCTGACTGCTGTTCACTGTGCCGATCCTGCTGTGCTGCTGGTCAGAATGAGAGTTGTCCCGGTGCCGCCATCTTGCCGAATCCTTTAATTTTTACATTAATTGCAGTATATTCGTTTTGTATCCTAGCTGTAGCCTCCTCCTTCATTCCCTCTCAACCCCACCATCCCTCTTTCATCTTCTCCCATGCCCCTCTCCAAGTCCACTATTCCGGGAGATCCTTCTCCCCTTCCAGCTGTCAGCTGGCTTCTTGCTCTGCCTCTTGACCTAAGGTTAACTTTATTAAATCCTGTGTACACAAAGTTCTTGGATTATAGGTGTGTGCTAGGGCTGGGTGAACCACATCATAGTTACCTGTTTACAATAAAAAGTTCTTAGATTAAAGGTGTGTGATAGGGCTCAATCATACCAAACAAGAAACAGGGTTTTACAGTTCACAATTTTGGGGTTCACAATGGGATCAAATATTCTCCAACAATTGTTAAATAAAGAAAGCACAGCAAAACTGAACAGCAAGTACAGAGTGATCTTGAGAACCTTCTACCTGCTTACGCACCTAGCCTTATTTTCTCTGGATGAATCAGAAACTTCCTTTTTTTGCAAATGAAAACAGAAAAGTATCAGGTATTGAATCCTTGTGTACATTGGATGAAAGAAAAATAGTCTAATTTTTAGTTCAGTTTCAAGCCTTACTGGTAAGCATTATTCCAAGAGGCAAATCATTCCCTGAGGTCTGCTGAAGTCATGCTTCCAAATGAGCAACTGAGGACATAGTGATGCCCTGCAGAAGACAGAAGGGATGCTAAAAGTCTCAGCTTAGACAGGAGTGAAGAGAAGCACTGGTTGGCTTCTACATGGTAATTAGCAAGGGTTTTAGCCAAAGACTAAGGCTCAGGAAACAGAATCTTGCTCCTTCTGTTTTGGGCAGGGGCATATACCTGTGAATGGACAAAGTTCCTGGGGTAATATTGAGACACTTCTACCCTGCTTGTCAATCTGCCTCTCTGTGAAAAAAAAAAATCAAAACTGAGCTCTACTGAGACATTAAAATGAAATTTATCATCTCATCCTAGAAAAGAACAAATTGTAAGTCAAACAAGCCCTGGCATAACAGTACAGCTAAATACAGACAGGCTTGACAACAGGTTAAGCCACAAAGGAGTAATGAGTGTGCTAATTGCTCTGATTTGGTCTTCATACACTAGGCACATATACTGGAATATCATGGTATACCTCACAAACATGGGTATGTACCATGTGATTGTGGTGGCTTGAATAAAACTTCTCCCCATAACTTATGTTTGAGTGTTTAGTCACCAGGAAGTGTAACTATTTGAAAAGATTATAAGGACTGGAAAGTGTGACCTTCTTGAAGTAGGCATGGCCTTTGTTAGAGGAAGTGTAGCACCGGGAGTGGGCTTTGAGGTTTCAAAAACAGAGAGGACAATTGGATGTACAGACAATGAAAACGTTATGTAAGTCAGTATCCACGTGGCCATGATAGAGCAGCAACAGCTACTTCTCTGAACACCCATGTTCAAAGCTGAGCTGGGCTTTAAGGTTTTTGAAGCCAATGCCAGCTCTAGGCTCTTGCTCACTGCCTGCAGATCAGAATGTAGTTCTGCTAGGCTCCAGTGCCTGCCCGAATGCCACCATGTTCCCTGCTGTGGTGATAATAGATTAAACCTCTGAAGCTGTAAGCCAGTTAACTGCTTTCTTCAACAACAGTTGCCTTAGTCATAGTGTCTCTTCACAGCAATAGAACAGTGTCTAAGACTGGTAAGTATAAATAAGAAATAAAACTATTGATGAAAATAGTATATATGTGGATAACGTAGGCCTTCGAGACCATCACAAAACAATATGTATGTTTATTGTATAAAGTCAAATGATAGCTCTTTTTCCAGTATTAATTCTAGCATAAATATGGATTATGAGCACCAAGCACAGAGTGCTATAGACACCAGATTAGCACATGAGTGGTTAGATATTTGTCCTGATTTTCCACCCAGGCCCTGAGTAGATAATGTAAAAACTTTTAAGACTTAGGTTCCAGCCTGGTTTGGTGGCACATGCCTTTAATCCCAAAGTGAGTCCTGGACAGCCAAGGCTACAGAGAAACCCTGTCTGAAAACAAAACAACAACAAAAAATACCTGGGTTCCATAAGCTTTCATTATATAAGAGACAATAGTCATTGAATGACTCCTGACTGTGAGTATTGATTCTGTCAAAGAGTTCTGGGAACACAAACAGAAAGGGACTCCCATGGCATCCTGTCCCGCAACATAATGTATACATATAATCCATGAGAGCCGTCTATATTTTATAAAATCATTGATAAGAATGGATCCCTCTAAGCCTTGCTCATTAGATGGTGCTTCCTCCCATCCTATCTGTTGCTCTGTAGCTTTCCTAAGTGGTTGTTTCTGTACCCTTCAGCACTTACTTATCTCCTTCTCTGCCTCACACACTGTCCTAAAGATGGGCTTCCCCTGAGTTCCTGTGCCCCTATTCCTTTCCTGTATTGCAATCTGAAAAGCCATTGACAAATGCTTGTTATTTGAAAGGCAATTAATTGTTTTTTAAGGATCCTGCTATATAGTGAAACTGACAGTGAAATGAAAAATTAAACTCATGTCATCATCAAATTATAATATTTCTGCATGGAATTGTCTCCATTGGAGACAACAGTATATAATCAAGCATAAACTATTGCTTTTCACTTTTTGAAGCTTTTATCATTGCTCAGTGTTGACTGATGGCCAGCGGTCAGTCATTTCCTATCAGACCTTATTTTTTATCCACTTTTTAACTTAATTCCTTTTCTCAATTTTTGATAAATATGGGCCTGCATGCATCAACATTAATTGCACATGTGTGCACCAGTGTCTGTGTATGTGTGTGTGTGCATGTGTGTATATCTGTGTGTTTTCTTCCCCAGTGTTTACTGGAAAGTAACATGTCTTTTATCTTTCATAATTCTTTCAAAAAAGAAAATGAAGAGACAGCAGATTTAAAAAGGGGAAGGTGGAATCTTTGTCCACAGTCAGGATCCGACAGGTTCTGGTTGGTGGTTTCGGTTCTGTGCCTCTACTCTACAAGCAAACAGTTTCTTAGGGCTCATTACCTATGGTTGAGCAGCTAAGAATAGATATGTTCAAAGCATATATAGACATCAGTGTCTTAAAAGCCGCTCATGGGAGAGACCACAGCTATGTCTTTATTGCTCTCAGCACCCAAATTGGTCTTCATGGCTTAAGATGCACAGCAGCCAACATGCAAACGAATATTAAGCTATTTCTTCTAAACTCATGGAAATAGTGCTAGAACTAAGTGTTTGGTCATGTAACTGAAGTAATCAACTGTGGTGGACAGATTTACCGCTACAATGGTTTGCTTTAACCAAGGACAAAGTAGGGAGGGCCAGAGTGAGAGGAGAGATGGATGTAGACATCGAAAGCGTTATAGAAGTCAGTGTTAGTATGGCCATGATAGAGCAGCAACAGCTACTTTTCTGAACACTTGTGTTCAGAACTGTAGCTTTAGGCCTGTCCTTGTAAACACTTGTTTTATCTCAACTCATCATTATTTCATAGAGGAGGCTCTATGGGAGGTAAAGATTTATAATTTTCTTGCCACTGAATTCAAGATTACCAATGACTTCTTTATTCAAACTTTCGGATCTCTTACATAGCCTGGTGGTAAGTAGACATTTCTTGTTTTTCAGTCACTGCATTTAAACTTATGAAGCCTACAAGTGTTCTCCTCAAGCAGTTCACAATAATATTCTGCTTCAAAAAATGCAATGGCTTTGTCTATGTAATTATGTTCAGGAACAAGCCATAAAATGTAGGATTTATGTGCTTTCTATGCTTCAATAATTCTAGACTCTTGGATGGTGCCCTGATTGCCAATGAGTGGAAAATAAAGACTTTTGAATGACATGAAATATATGAGAATATGTAAAGCTCACTCTGCAAATTAATTGTGCATTCATATTTGAAAATTTAACTTTTCTCTGTGTAAGGTCCAAGACTTAAATCTTTCCAAATGGCATACTTTCAGAACATTGATTAAGTTCAAATACATGGAAATAGCAGAGAATTTCAACAAGAACATTGTACTTAAAACTGTCAAAATGAAGATAGCAAAGTTTAAGAAAAAGGATGTTTTCCCCAGAAAGCAGAAGGGCAGTGACGAGGGGGAAAGGTACATCTTACTGTCTTCTACCTGTGGCAGACTCTATCTTCTCGATCTAGTTAATACCTGGTATAATTCGAAGAAACTGGGATCTTTGGAAGAAGGAAAAAAAAAGATATGACTGAACAATTTCCTGTGTAATATAGTTTGAACCATGATTAAAAATATAGAGTGATGCTCTTGACCTTGGGTCTTGAAAAGTCGGGCATTTTCTTAAGGGCTAAGAATGAGATGACTGAGGGACCCCAGATGAGGCATAGAGAACTGTTTCATTTGTCTCTAGGTACAGACTGAGGAAGGAAACCACTAGTCAGCAGACATAGCATCTCTTTGTCAGGATGTAGGATCTAAACCCTTTCCATTCTTTACCCCACTTGCTCCACAAAGAAACTATAAGACCTCAAGTGTATGGGTATATAAGGTACATTACCCATCCAGCATTTATGAAAAAAAAAATTTTTTAAATGTATTTTAAAAAAATGTATTTTAAGATAATTTTATTTTACAAATAATTATATTACTTAAAAAGCATTTTATCCCAATGAGAAGGTCGTACTTAGTAGATTTTATATAAAAATCACACATAGACATATTTGACAAAGCAGGAGAAAGTATCCTTAACATCTTACAAAACTAATTGCTTTTGGTGTTACAATCATTCATATTGAGAAAGTTGTTTTATATAAATACAAAATAGTATAAGTTTGTTTAGAGTCATTGTATTGTAGAAGTTTTCTAGATGACCTGTCCTGATCCCAAGTCAAATCAACTTTTAAAGATTTGTTTAATTATTTTTCATTTTTGTATGTGTATATTGAGTATATGCACATATTTGTAAAATAAGTTTTATGAAGTTCATCAAGTTTTAGAACCAATATTTCTAGCATAATGCATTTCAAAGTGGTGATAATAGGTAGGAAAATACTGAAAGTCTCTGTATTTCATAATTAGAGCGTTATGTTTCTATACGGGCACAAGCAGTTTTCATTATTCCTGAGTCTGTGCTGCGCTGCGGTATCTCTGGCAACATTCATTAACATCATGTGATGTGATGTCATGTGATGTGATGTGATGTGATGTGATGTCATGTGATGTGATGTGATGTGATGTGTGAGTAGTAAAAAAGGCTACAGAGAAGTCCTGATATGTACCCCAGTCAGTGCTGTCACAAACGCCTCAGATTAGTATGTGTTTGTTTCTTACCTTATTCTGAAGGTCATGCCTAATGCTTTGAGGCAAGGTCTCTCCCTAGAAAACAGTTACCAATTTTGTGACAACCCCCACATTCACTAGCAAGAGTATAACCCCAGTCTATGAAGCTGGGTTTTGAGAGTGTTGAAGGTTAGACTGTATCCTACCTGCCATGACTTTTTCTCTTGTGCTGGCATCTCTGATACACAGACACCTTATAGCCGTTGACTGAATTCCTGTGTCTAGGAAACTCAACCACAAAACCAAATATAGAGAGACACACACTCCATACCTCACCCATTATCCCACACATATCTTGATGACAGACTCATCACTCACAGTGATCTTGCTCAACCAAAGTCAAATAGATTGACTAAATGGACATATATCAATCAAAGCTGAAGTTTGTTCCCTAGGAATGAATATTCTAAACTAATACTGTGGATCTGACTAAAACCTGATTCCCTAAATTACATGGAATGTTCACAGTTCATGGTTCCTAAGTATAAACATAAATATTGCATGTATGAATGGTATGGTGTGTTTAAAGGTCTTGCGCCTTCTACTTTTAGAAACTTTATGCTGAGCCTCCCAATCTCTGGCGAGGCAAACGGGAGAGTTATTCGAACTCTGTCATGTAGGGACAGATTGACTAACAGTGCTTAGTGGCCTGCCTACAGCTGCACAGCTGGGCACGTAATCACCGCTGGAGAATCCCCTTCAGGGAACAAAGCGTGACCTATCAGTTCTGCGGAGCTCCACACATGAAATATGAAATCGTTTAGATTTCAAGAAGATGCTATGTTTTTTCAACTTTTGATTAATATTGGTGGATAGTAAAAGCCATAAAAACATGCCTAGGTCTTTCACAGGGGACTGAGCAGGACCTTTGTTTCTCTATTGAGAATTTCAAAACATAAAAGAACTCACAATAGTTTCACCATGTCTCAGTTTGCTTGTGACTGTGTGTTCGAGTGGGCTAAGATGTATGTATAATTTGATATCTTCTACCAAAAAAGAAAAAAATAAATAAAATTATACCCCACTGAAGAAGGCACAATGTAAGATACAACAATATGGGCTAGAGAGATAGCTCAGCAGTGAAGTGTACCTGCTGGACAACTGAAAGTGCCGGAATTTGGAACTGAGTATCCATATCAAAAGATGAGAGGCCTGTACATGCCTAGAAGCCCACTCTGACAGGGGCAGAGACAAGAGGACAACTGGAATGGGCTGGCTTCCAGATAGCAGAGGAAACACAAGTACTAGGTTCAGGGAGAGGCAGACACCAGTAGAAAAGGACACCTGACATCCTCTAATGGCCTCTACATATATGGTGATGTATGCTCACACACACAAACAACAAATGGATAAATGAGTAATAAAACTTTAAAAAGAACATATGAAGATTAAAGTTTCAAATGAGAATTGTTAGTGAAAATTACTCATCAAGGTTATTGTAGCAAAGTCTGTAAATAAGTTATAAAATAATTCCATATCATTTATGTGGAGGTGGGCATTTATGGAGGGAGTGTGCGCTAAAATGCAATAAAGGTACAGAGAGCGAATGACTTTATTTTTCTTGTCTTCGTTCAAAACTTTGGTAAAAACTGTATAAATATCTTCAGCAAGCTAAGGTGGCCATGAAAGCTACAGTGTTAGAAAGTGTGAAATAAAAGCTAAAGCTTTGTGGTTCTACAGGCAGTACGATAACCTCACTGTTATTTGATGAAGGACTTCAGAGAACCGTGGCCACATTTATCAAGTCACCCTACAAATGAGCTGAAATACTAAGTACCCTTTAACCTACAAGGATGTATTGTTTTTATCTGTTCAACATAAAAATGTAAGAGTACAGTGTCAAGTATCGTTTATGGAATCAAATTTATTCTGTGAACTCTAAATTATTATACTGTCAAATGAAAATGATAAAATATAAAATCAAGGCAAAAACTGAGAAAAATGAGAACCAGTTATATTTTGTAGAAAATATTCTTACTTACAAAATCCAAAAAAGGGAGGTGTGCCTATGGCCCTCATATATTAACGCCTATGACCTAAGAGAAGATCTGGAACCCAAGAACACATCCAGGTCCTGTCCATTCCTCGTTATGTAGCTTAGGTCGAACATCTCCAGTGACACCCATGCTCTACAATTCCTAAGAGAATCTTTCCACTCCCTTGATGATGGCCTTCAAATCTGCTTTAAAAACTTCCCTCAGTGAAGCTCAACTTAACATCCAGAAACAAAAAGGAGTAAGCGTCCTTCCCTCCACCACCTCAGTGCGCACTGGAAAGAGCAGGCACAGCAAAGCCTCTCAAGGCTCATCACACCTGTTAACAAGATCAAGTCCATGTCCACGCACTTGGGTCTCCCACTGCAAAGCCACAGCACGCTTCTGAAATCCTGATTTTACTCTCGGTGAGCACAGGGTCTTTCTTTAAAAAACTGAAATAAAATTAATTTAAAATATTTGAAACTAGGGATACAAAGTGAATAAATTGTAATAAATAAAAAATAAATTAAAAAATTTTTAAAAATTGAAACTATTTCTAAAGCACTGAAATCTTGTTTCTTAATATTCATCCACTGCTGTCTTTTTTTTTTTTTTTTTTCTGGAGGTGAGGGCCAAGACAGGGTTTCTCTGTATAGCTTTGGCAGTCCTGGACCAGGGTTGGCCCTGAACTCACAGTGATCCACCTGCCTCTGCCTCTCTGAGTACTGGGATTCACTGCCATCTATTTTCAAAGACTGTTGAAATGACATGCAATGATGCAAAATATGCAGTAATGTAAAATGCACAATGTGAAAAAACAGTGGGAGCCAGGAGAGTTTAAAATGTAAATAGACAATGGAAGCCTTGCTTTCCAGGGCTGTATTTTCAGATTCTTTTTTTAAAAAAATAAATGTCCTTTTGCTTAACTTCTTCCCTTTTCTTAGTAAGATTTGAGAAGCAGTCACTATTACACAAGCGCGGTTGGGAGGCTTTCCTCAAGGGTGGTGCATCAGGCTGGGACTCTGCGAGACAGAGTCTTCTGCAGAGGAGTTAGTTGCAATTATTCTGACACTAATCACACTAGGTTTACCCTGAGACTGCATGGATCAAATAAATATGTATAGGGTCGATTTCTACATTCAATTAAATATTTGCATGTCACTCAACTAATTAAGATGAGGGTGAACATTATCTTATGAAGCACAATTATGCACATTTATATAGCACACATTACTTTATGAGGGTTAAAATATTCCCAGTGAGTTTGAGAGGCACATGTGGAGGCATTACACTGGGAATGAAGCGTTTAGAATAAACATCCATATGTTTTAGTAAACACAATTGCACAGTTTCCAGTACAAGCAAATGCGTAAACTTTTTAAAAAAGATGCTAGAGAATTAAAATAGTCACTCTTCCTATATGTTTAAAATTAAAAAAAAAAATGAGAATAGCATGTTCAACAAATGCTTATTTCGGTTTTGTATGTATCACTTCGTAGTATAGGAAGTTGACTATTTTTTAATATTTTTTATTATTATTAATTGCACTTTATTCATTTTGTATCCCCCCATAAGCCCCTCCCTCCTCCCCTCCCGATCCCACCCTTTCTCCCCTTTCTGCATGCATGCCCCTCTCCAAGTCCATTGATAGGGGAGGTCCTCCTCTCCTTCTTTCTGATCTTAGACTATCAGTTCTCATCAGAAGTGGCTGCATTGTCCTCTACTGTGACTTTAGGCAGCAAAGAAATTTGGTAATTTTTACATGGCCTTACAGACCTTAAGTCTAATTTTAAAGAATAGGTCAATTGTAATAACAGATGAGCCTTAGTATTTACCATCCTGAGGCATTAGATGCATTTGCAAGGTACCTTCTATACACTGGCTCTTGTGAAATCTTTGTGGTTTGACTCCAGAAAACTGAAAATCCCTAGGTCAGTGTGCTAAGTCTCCCTTACCTGTGCTTTGGCTTAAATATAAGCCCTTTGGTTTAATAGTTGAAGTAGATCATGCTCAAAGACTTGAATGCCAATATGCAAACAAGCAGGGTATCCTAGGTCTAATTCTTTTGACCTTCCCCTCATAGTTTGAGGGAGGAGCCTCAGCTACAGTGAGGAATAGCATCCCTCTCAACCTTCACTGAAGGACGTCAGTGTCTCAAGAACCTTGACATTTGCAGGAATTGCTAACAACACTCTCAAGCTCTCAGGGAGGTTGTCTGATCTATAGAGAAGTCACGCCACGCGACACGGGGAGGGGTGAGAGCATTGCGGCGGGTGGAGAAGCTGCTTTCTCTGAAAACCTAGTAAGACCCTGTTCCTAAGGCGTCCTTCTGGACGGGAGCATTCCTAAGATCTTAAGACCAGAGAGGCTGGGGCAGGTGAACGGTGTCATCACCTGGTGAGAGGAAGACTGTAAGCAGAGGGGAATGTACCAGCTGCCAAATCACCGCTCACTTCGCACTGGTGCAGCTACGGTTATCGCAGGGGTAGAGTCTCCTGCCTCCGTCACCGGAAATAAAGGTTCACAAGAAACAGAGAGCCAACAACGGCTCAGTGGGCAAAGGAGTTTACCACTAAGTAAACTTGGGAGTCAGCTCACACAAGCTGTTCTCCAAGCTCTACCTATGCGTCATAGCGCGTGACCCCCGACACGGCCCCCGACACCCTCCTCACACGCATACTCCCCACATGCCCCAAAGGCATACCCCCACATAAATAAACAGGCAAACAAACAAATAAAATGAAAGTACTTTTTGAAAACATATGGACCAGGGAAATTTTCAACCGATAATATTACCTTCAGTTCCGACCCAACGGATTTCCTCAGGCTGTATTCTGACCTCCGCAAGTGCTCTGTGGCACGTAAGTACATATGCACACACTTGAAGAAAGGTAATTTAATTTTCTCATTAATTAAGAAAATGGCTATGTTCACTGTGGCCATGTGTGGAAGCGAGGGATTGCACCTAAGACCTTGTACATGTTAAGCAAGTATCCTAGCACTGAGCAGCACCCATGATTAAAAATGCCAATTGGGGCAAAATTCTTAATTAATAGCACCCAGTCCTTTGTCTCTGGGTGTGGTTTGATCTACAGCATCTAGTGTATGGCTGTGAAATACGGCTCACCACCGGACTAATTTCACCTCACTTCTGTTCCCGATACCATCCCTTCTCACAGCCCCACACCCACATCTCTGAAATTCCATAGTCCTTGCCATTCCTCACCCCTGAGAAGATATGTATTTGAAGTACCTGCTCCACTTTCCCCATCAAAGCCTGGGGTTTCACTATCTGCAAGTGCTTGAAGAATACTGCTACACTGAACTCTCAGAAACTAGACAGCGACGGAAAGCCATTCCTTTCTCCGGCAGCTGAATTAGTATTCTCTGTCCGCTTTCCAACCATGCCCACATTCTGGGGGCTTTATTTCCAGCTAGCAAATCCATGGCTTAAATGTAAACGTTGAAATGTCCCGGTGCCTTCTACTACTACTCACTCTGAGCCAGTGGAAGGGGGGTGCAAAGGAGAGAGCAACAGTTGTATTTAACAATCAGGGCACAGAGCAGAAAGAAATAATATCAGGGGAACATCGTGGTCCAATTTCCCTTTCAAGAGGGTTTAGCAGAGCTGTGGGAATTGTAGAAAAGCTGGACCTGGCAAAAATAAAAATCAAACAATCTGGAAGTTTTTTTGCTTACTTGGCCCTCTTCCCTCACTCTTCCCTCTTGGTCCCACTTTGAAATTCATTATTATGTAGTGAGAGCCTGATAAAATTTGAGTACATTGTGAAAGGTCAAAAATAATGTCTTCATACACTGTGAATTAAGGGTTCAACCAATGTCTTCATTTTCCTGTCTTTCTGCTGTGTGTTTTACTATACAGACCATCCTTACCCTACCTGCAACTTTTCCACCTTAACCTGACAATGTTTCCTTGACAATTGTTCATGATCTTTTTCTTCTGTGGCGCAGAATTTGGTTCTCAGATTAGCTCAGTCCTCTGAGCTCCTTATGCATGGCTCTGTTCACACACAATTTCCAATCATTGAGATTTCTTGCTTTCAGGTAGTTTTTAATGAAATGAACAAGTAGTTGCCAGATAATGGTCACATCTATCAAAAATATCCTACTTTGGGTCTGTAAGATGGTTCATTGGGTAGAGGCACTTGCCTCCAATCCTGACAACCTGAGTTTGAAACCTGGGACCCATAGCAGAAAGAGAAAACTGACTCCATATGTGGGGTCCTCTGCCTTCTACATGTGTATTGTGATATAAGAGCACCATCACATCTGTGTGCTTACAGATGTACACACACACACATACAAATAAATGAATAAATAGAACTTTAAAATAAATAATGATAATTGTCTCTTGGTTAAAAAAATAACTTTTTAATATAATTTTTTATTTATTACAATTTATTCACTTTGTATCTTTTTTATTTATTTTTACATTTTTTCTGTATTAATTACACTTTATTCCCTTTGTATCCCCCTGTGGTTCCCTCCCTCCTCCCATCCAAATCTTTCCCTTCTTTCACCCTCTGCATGCATGCCCCTCCCCAAGTCCACTGGTAGGGGAGGTCTTCTTTTCCTTTCTTCTGATCCTAGTCAATTAGGTCTCATCAGGAGTGGCTGCAGTGTCTTCTTCTGTGGCCTGGTAATGCTGCTTCCCCCTCAGGGGGAGGTAATTAAAGAGCAGGCCAAACAGTTCATGTCAGAGACAGTCCCTGTTCCTATTACAATGGAACCCATTTGGATACTGAACTGCCATGGGCTACATCTGTGCAGGGGTCTTAGGTTATCTCTATGCATAGTCCTTGGTTGGAGTGTCAGTCTCAGGAAAGACTCCTGGGCTCAGATTTTTTGGTTCTGTTGCTCTCCTTGTGGAGTTCCTGTCCTCTCCAGATCTTACTGTTTCCCAGTTCTTTCATAAGATTCCCTGCACTCTGCCCAAAGGTTGCCCATAAGTCTCAGCATCTGCTTTGATAGTCTGCAGGGCAGAGCTTTTCAGAGGTCCTCTGGCTCCTGACCATTCTGGAAAGCAATCTGGTGCTTTCTCAGACAACTAGGAATAGCACTTCCTCAAGATCCAGCTATACCACTCCTAGGCATATATCCAAAAGATTCTCAAGTACACAATAAGGACATTTGCTCAACCATGTTTGTAGCAGCCTTATTTGTAATAGCCAGAAGCTGGAAAAGGCCCAGATGCCCCTCAACTGAAGAATGGATGCACAAATTGTGGTATATCTATACAATGGAATATTACTCAGCAATAAAAAAAAAAAAAAAAAACAAGGAAATCATGAAATTTGCAGGTAAATGGTATCTTAGTATGATCTGGAAAAGATCATACTAAGTGAGCTGTCCCAGAAGCAGAAAGATGCACATGATATATACTCACTCATATAGACATATAATATAGTATAAACCTACTAAAATCTGTACACCTAAAGAAACTAATCAAGAGGGAGGACTCTTGCTAAAACGCTCAATTCCTATCAAGAAAAACAAAGAGGCTGGATATCAGAAGAAGGAGAAAGGAGAAAATAACTTTTGATTAAATAGAAAAAGACTATTTAAGTCAGTATCTGATTAAGATACAGTAGCAGAAACAGGCCTAATGAGGCCGTAGCAGCCTATGGAAATCAGAGATGCTCAGGAAGCAGAAGCAGTAAAATGGCATCAAGGCTATCCAAGGCTGCAGAGTACATTCCTGATATCCCTGGGTAAGTTAGAAAACACTGTCTCAGAGCAAAAGGTAAATAGTGGGCTGAGGAAACAGTGCAGAATCAGAGGGAGACACAGAGTAACTGATTCATTTATCCCTAGCCATTTATTACGGAGTCAATAAATGAATTATCGTTCCACTTAGAAATATTCTTTGGGCAATTTCATCTTTGGTGACAATACATTCACACCCACAAAGGAGGTCTCTAAATCTGTTCTTATCACATACAATTAAAAGCAACTTTTCAATGTTTTTCTGAACCACATTCCTTCTTCATCCATTTTTCGTCTTTGGTGAATTCTGACCTTTCAGTCTCTCTAAAACTATTCCATTATCATTATCATTGGTCAGGTTGACTTTAGAGTCGTTTATTATTTTAACCTGTACCATAAGTATTAGGTGGTAATAACAAATTCATTCCCACACTGATAAGTTTGCAAAGCTCTTTAAACAATGTGTGGCCCAAGCAAGGAAATAGTGGTAAACATCTGTAATTCCTCTACTCAGGAGTTGCAGTAGGGGGACCAGTAACTGGAGACCATCCTGTACTACATGAGACCCTCTCTCAGAATAAAACAATAAAGCCTGACCTGTTAGAGTCCAAATACTCTGCCATACTTTTCCCTTATTATTAAGCTCCCAAAGAACCTAATGAAATAGAAAGTACTATGATTCTAATTTACAGATGAAAAAGAGAGAAAAACTATGAAGTTAGCTACCTTCATAGCACATAAATAGCTAGCTGACTGTAAAAATAACTTTTATTCTTCTGCTTCAGTTGTCTCAGAAGACTATTGCTTCTGTCTGCTATCCTAGGCCTAGTCCAGCAAGCTTCTAGCCTCCCATACAGTCTAACCTAGACATAGAATGTTTTCAGCCTCTGAGACTTAATGCTGAATAAGCTCACCCTTATTTGTGCTTTCTGAGCTCTGGACTGGCTGGTTCAGCTCAGCTGTTCTGGCTCAAACTCCTCTCCCAGTTAACTTATTTAATCTGGCTTTTCTCTCAGCATCTGTGCTCTGCTTGGCCTCAAACTAACCCCAGCAATCTCTTCTGGCTACTTTTCATTCTCTGGCTCATTTGGTCCTCACCTGAGTTCTCTTTCTTCAACCTGTCTCTCTATTACTGTCTCAGTAAAACTGTTTCTGTTAAGTCTTTCTCTGATTTGTCACTATTTCTGCCACTCAGTTAAACATCACTTTCAAACATGAGTATTTCCTTCTAACTTGACCTCCATTGTTTGGGATTAAAGGCCTGTACTACCACACCTGGACCTAAGCTTTTCTTTACACAATACTTGCTCTATACCAGACTGGCCTTGAACTCATATTTATTTGCCTCTGTCTCCTGGATTAAATGCATGTTTGCATCCCAGTCAGGTTGCACACACCTAAAAGGTCTTTGGATGTGATCTCTTGCCAGAGAAGCCATGTTCTCTACATCTGACTAAATGTGTTAAACTATAATTGCATGGCAGGGGACACAGTTTCTATGATGTTGGATCTAGATTTTCAATTTGATGGAATTTAGGGTCACCATGGAGACACACCTCTGGGCATTTGGGCGAAGGACTGTCCAGACTAGAAGATCTACCCAGGCTGAGGACATCACCATTCCACAGACTGAGTTCTGAGACTTTTAGAAAAATGAACTGAACTTTATTCAGTTTTCTGACTGTCCCAAGAAATGAGGTGAGCTGTCTTCTCTTTCCAGGTCTTTCTGTGTGCAATAGATGACGACCCTTCAAATTGTGAACAGTAAACTTCCCTTTCCACCTTGTTAAGGCAAGCTCTGCCTTGTTTCTACCACTCTCGGTACTCCAGTCTGGTTGGACTCTGAGTGATTTTCCTGACTCCACCTTCCACCATACAATAGAAGCTTAGAGATTACAGATGTGAACCACTAATACTGTACTTTTGTGGATTCAGTGGATTGTGTGGCAAGAATTTTTAAGCCAGTGATCCATCTATCTAACTCTACTTAACCAATTCTTGCTGGAAAATAAATTCAGTGGTAACTGTACAATGCCAAGGTTTAAGCAATTTGAGAGATACAGGGAAGAAATTACTTAGACACCTGTTTCAGCAATTGGAGAAGGATGGTTCATATTCAAATCCTAGTAACTGGAATTCAATTCTTCAGGGATATTACAGTCTAGAAATACTATGATATCAAATATCCACAGCCACATTCTGAAAGCTTAGGAATATATCTGTACAAAAATAAAAATGGAAATGAGTAAGCTAAACCAAAATTAATTTATAATTAAAAAGTAAAGATAACAGCAATTAAAAATCTATTGAAACTCAAGACATTTAGAGTTCTGTGCTAACAAATTCTTCTCCCTGAAAGCTGAGGGAATATTGTCAACACTTCCTAGTATAAAACTGAGTTGCTCTCTAGTCAATTCTGGCAATTTGATAGCTTTGGCATATAAATAACAAATGTTAATTTCTCACATGACTAGCTAAACAAGACAAGCAAAACAAAAGATATGAGATAAAGATAAAGATATGAGTGCCTGTGGGATAAGCCCCATTTTCCTAAAGAAAACCCAAGCAAGTGTACACTTAGTTCAGTGTTCTTCCTACAGATGTTGCGAGCTCATCAGTGGGGCAGGAGACATTCCTTTCAAATCATAGCAAAGGCAAACATTTATGTTCATCTCAAAGGAATAAAGTTGAATGGCCTCTCCATGTTATCTCCTTACTTTCCAAAACAAGAACAATGTGTTTCTCTTTGCATCACAGAACTCTCATAGAATTTATGGTGAATCCACGAAGACAGCCCATCTTTCTAACTCTGAAAACATGTTGCCTGCTCTGCTTCTTCTTTCGGAGTCAACACTCACACAGAGATTCCTGTACCAATCCAGAAGATTGTATACACCCAGGCTGTTTTCAAACACTGTCATCTCAGCCAAGAAAAATAGCTTGAAGCACAAGCCCTGGCTGCTCTTTCCTCCCTGTGAAGTGGGCTGATTAGAACCTCTGTTTTGTTCTATGCTGTGTTCTGTACTGTAAGACACTTTAGCGGCCTCGGGTGCCTATGACTCCCCACAGCATGAAAACCCTGCATCCTTCCCAATTGTCCACTGTGCTTCTTTTCCACTCGTCTCCCTCCAACTCCTGATGCCTGCTGGGTCATCACACCTGGAACCTGATGTTCCCAGGCTCCCATCTTTACCACTTTTGTGCCATGTTCTCACCTCGGTAATCAGTCTTATCCAGGCTATACTCACGCTACTGTCCATCATCTGAGGAAACCTGGGTGGGAACTCCAGGCACAAACCTGGAAGCAGTAACTGAAGCAGTGGCCGTGGCAGAATGCTGTTTACAGGCTTGCTGCCTCCAGCTTGCTCAGCTCTGTTACGTAGCCCAGGTTCTTCTGACTAGTGATGGCAACGTCTACCGGGCTGGGCTTTCCCACTAGACCTGTGCCTCACAGATACAGCCACAGGCCAATTTGATGGTGAACATTTCTCTAGTGATGTTCTCTCTTCTGAAGTGACTCTAGGCTTGTGTCAAGGTGACAGCCTAAGCTAACTCATGACTGTCTTACATTGTATCATTTATAGGTGCAGTTGCTTGCCTGGCTCCCTACTTGAGCTTAAGTCCCAGGAAGAGAGATTTGGTTTTATTTTTCATTGTATCACTAACTCCTATAAGAGATCTCCCAAAGTAGACATGCACAATAAATGCTTCCTATGTTACAGTGTCCATATTTATGGCTCCTTGTTGAAATTAAATTCAGTGACTCATGCCAAGGTGAGGTTGCTTGCACCTCTGGAATTCTTCTTGTCCAGGTGGACACACAGCCAAAGCCTTCCTGGGTTTCTTGAAATCCGATGGTTGCATTCAAATTTGGGAAAATCATGATAGTGGCAGGGCTCGCACTGTCTCTCCTAGTTACAACTGGCTGTAATTTAACATTGCAAAACCTAAAGTGATCTTCAGCATCCTTTCCTCCCCAGTCACACTCCAGAGCTCAGAATCTCTACCCAAAGTGTGCCCTATTCATGATTCTCAGTGACACCCATTCCTTGTAGCCACACTCCTCCCCTTAATTTTGCTGTTCTGAGGGAAGAGAAGAAAATGTTTCAAGAGCCTAGGACTGTAATGAGTCTCTGCCTTTATTCCCTATGACACTTTGACTTACTGGCAAGAAAAATGGCAAATTGGAACTGAATTATATTTTAAGTGAGCTAAATATATCTCAATAGGAGAAAACCATTTAAAAGATATATCCCAGCAATATCATATAAATCTACTCACAATAAAACTTTTCCAATTTTTCAAACTAGAAAAGGCTAGATTTTTAAAAACCATAACTACAGGCCTCGTGATTTACTGAAAATTGTGAAATAGTTAACACTAGAATATGACATCATCATTACGTAATACAGGAAATAAGAATAATTTATATTAGTAATAAAAATATACCACTTTCTGACAGGAAATGTTACAAATGTTTCTTATCTACCACTCAGTGCCTTCATTCTAACCCACATAATTTTGAATTTCACCCAAATTGTTGCACAAGTTTCTTACCTGGTCTGGCTGCTTCTGTCGTATTTACCTCTTACAACCAGTTTTGTAGGGGAGCAAGCTATCAATTAAGCTACATTTCTAGGCCTAAGGGTAGATAATTTTTAAAAGAGTAAAATAATTCTACTTGATATGCATGACATTATGAAAACTCAGAATTACATAACCCTTAATAAAATGCTCACTGTAAACTCTGCTCTTAAGTTAATCTCAATATATAGATACCGCTTTATCAGTTTAACAGATGGACTACACTAATGAAAGACATTAGCAGCAGAGCAAGCTGTATTAGCCTGGGGATGCATTATATGAACTTCATACTTTCTGAGAAAATTATCCGTAAGCTTAAAACTGCTGGGGAAAAAAATCTATTCATTTAAATAAATACATATATTGAATTACTAACTAGGGGCCAAAGGAATAGGTCAATACTGTTTTCAGATTCATCAGAGTAGTTTTGTGTAGTCTCTTCTCTTACTTTAAAGTTGAACACGGAGAGCCTGGCTCATCAAAGCCAGGTACAGAAGGTGGGGAGGGTCATCCCTGGCTGAAACAACAGAGCCCTCGCTGCAGCTCACTGTGCTGAAGTGCTTAGTGAAAGAAGAGCTAAAGATGATGGAGCAGAAGCGAGCCCTTAACTTATCTTCAGGAGGCTGAGCCTGTGGCCAGAAACTCCATGTCTTTCTACACAGTAGCTGAGCTGAAAAAAGCCAAAACCGCCAAAACCACCACAACACTACCACCACCACCACCACCAATAACAACAAATAAAATCACCTTTCAGGGATGAAGCCTACCAGCTAAACATTTTTGTTGGTGGTGTTATTATTGTTCCCATTGAAAACATTTAACCACTGGTGACATACATAGTCTTTGGGGGATTGCACACACGTTTTGACTTTGTTGTCTAGATATCAATGTGGATAGAGACAGAGAGACTGCTTTTCTCTTTTGCTTGCTTTTTAATTTTCTTAGTATGCTAATATGCATGTGCAGTGTAAGAAAGGATTGAATGTCTTATATTGCACAGGCTTGAAAAACACACCTGAAGTGTATTTACGTACAAATAGAGATACATCAGGACAACTCTCTGAGTGTGAACAGAAAGCATCAGGCCACTGATGAGCCACTGGTGTTTTGTTTTGTTTTGTTTTGTTTTGTTTTGTTTTGTTTTTGACATGATGTTGGGGAACTTCAGAGTTTTCTTTTTTCAGGTGGTTTCTGGATTTTCTGTCATCCTTTCTGGCAATCATCTCTAAAGTCTGGGTCTCTTGTAGGACTCTTTCCCTGTGCTGTCTGAAATAGAAACTGCAGTCCATCTCAGCCCCAGGCAGCACTGGCACAGCCCTCGTGCATGGTGCAGGAGTCGTAATAGAATATCACCCCACTTATTCCAAAACAGAAGCTCTATCCAATTAACCCTGGGTATTTTTAAGGAAGCTCACAATAGAAAAGATAATTGCATGGTTGTCAAAAATTATGACTATCCAGGTACAATAGAGCCCTGTGAAGCAAATTCTTATCAAAAGAGCTATACTTAACTACATAGCGTGGATGAGACAGAATGACAATAGATTTTAAAATAAATAACTGAAAAAAAAATCACAAACTGGCTGCATATACAATGTAAAATCAAAAATGAATTTAAAATAGTAAAAGTATATACTAAATGCACTAATACATTTTCTGTACTGGGCACAGGAACATGTCCCATTGTACAGAAATTATTGTCTACAAATTGTTGTTGAAGAGAAACAACAGAAAAATCTATTTCTGTCCCTTTGTGATGTCATAAGGTTATTTTATGAACAGAAATCTACAGTATTGCCTCAATAAAAGTCAAAGCCTTTTAGGTTCAGTCCATGGTTTAAAAAAAAAGCAGGAAAAAAAAAAACCTTTCACACATATAGAAATGGAGAAAATTGCTAAAGAAAAAGAAAAAAGCCCCTTGACAGATAAGCAATGGCTCTGCTTACACAGTAATTTATGGTAATATCAGAAAGCTTCTGATAACATTCCACACATATTGCATGGGTAGGACACTGGAGAAGATAAAGGGCTGAAAGAGATAGGAGAAAATTAAACCGTTTTTAAGAGGAGGAAGGAAGTATTTTATAATTTTTTTTGACAACTGGTTTTGATCACCATAACAATTTATGTAATTTCTATGGGTGTAGGAGACAGCCTGTCTGAAAGTTGTCAACTTAACATTTCCCCTCGTGGCTACAGACCCCACTCCTGAGAACAATAAATACCAGAAAATTTTAAATATATATGCATATACTGTATGCATGAGAAAGCATGTGTACACATACATGAGCAGCTGGCAGTGTCTGGGAGGCAAACTTTTGTCATGTGGCTTTACCTCTTTTAAACTCTTATCTTCATTTTATTTGATAGCAAATCAATTTTCCAATAAAATAATTTTACCTTGAGGGTATTAAAATGAAAAAGCAATTTAAAATGTATTTCTATAAATACTGAAAAGTGCTTTCACTCTCAAGATGTGGTGAATAAATGAAGAAATATACACACAAGTTGCTCTTCACTTCCTTGTTATCTGAAAAAATTATGAGTTTTAGTTTACTGATTTTTTCCATCTACCCCTGAAACTTATGGAAGCCAAAGTTGGAATATAGTGTAGCTGTTCTTCCACAGAATTTAATTTTTTTTTAAAATTTCATGTGTGTATATGTGTGTATGTATGCACGTGACAATCAATAGAGGGCAGGAGGGCAGGTTTCTAAGCCATCCCTCATATTCCTTCAATGCTATCATATTCTTTTCACATGCCTTTGTGTGTACATGTGTGCAAGAGCCTGCGCACACACACCTGATTGAGACACCTGTGTAGAGATCAGAACATATCTTTGTAAAGTCAGTTCTCTCCTTCCACCAGGGGAGTGGGGACCAAGGACTGGAACCGAGGTTGGCTGGTCTTTGGGACACAACTGCAAGCTTCTCTTTTCTGAGCCTGCTATCTTTGTGTTCCACTTTGTGCTCTGATGTTACTTTTATTAAAAATTTTTAAGTGGCCCAGTCAAAGGATTTTAAAATGAGGTTTCTGTGTTCTCCAATGACCACTGCAGTCATTGAATGTCTGTGTACTTTTGGACCGATACTATCATTCTTAATCAATGAGTTCTCCACCCTGTTTCTGACAAAAGCCCTGTAGATATTTGCTGTTAGATTCTAAAAGAAAATTAAAAATCTTTTTAGAGGTTTTTTCTAAACTTAGAAATTTTAAATTCAGAGAAAGAAGAGGAAGCAACACAGAAAGCCCATTCTGAGCACTGTTGCTTGTTTTACACAGAACACTGGAGAGAGAACTTAGAAAAGAAGAAATGCAAGACTCTCCATTCTCACTAAGAAATACTCCCGGGACCGAGTTTTACAAAGTAATTCTGGAAACTTCTTAAAGAATATGTATCCCTGACCTGGATGGCTGACCCTTTCAAGCTGGCAATGCTGTTCAATGAAGATAGTATCAGAGTCTGAAGGAACCGGCCGTTTCTCCAGCATTCTGGGGCAATATTCTGTGCGAGCAGGAAGTGCATTTTAATGCCATTCGCATGTTTCTTTGAGAAGGAAAACCAATCCAGGAGGGCGTTGAAAGCACTACAGGCTGTTTTCATTGCAGTTCGTGGGGAAGTACAGGGAACCGAAGTTGGGTAGAAGTTCAGGAGCTCAGAGGTGAAGGGAGCTCACCCACTAGAATGTGAGAAAGTACTGGAACTTTCTACAGAAGGTTCATGCTTTGAGCCTTTAAAGCAATTGTGTAAATCTCCTGAAAATTTACACTGTCAGTTTATTTATAGCAGATGTCTCTTAAAGCAAACATTTTTACTTTATACTATACAAATCTTGTGGAAAATTGCAAACATATCATGGAGTGTTGGCCATGCTACAGAGAGCTGCACTACTTTCTGTAATGGATTATGAGCAAAGGGGGAAAAACTGATAGAGATCTAAGGCTGAAGGATACAGAGCAATGGAAACAGACTTCTGCAGACGCCGTCATGAAATGCACTTTCAAAGACAAGTCGAAAGCTGGAACTGTGTGCTATTCCAACTAAATTAAATCACTGAGTACTCAGAATACTCACGGTACTCAGGAACAAAATGACCAGGATCCAGTGTGAGCCATGCCATGTCTGAAGCATTAGAAGACTAAATAAATCAACTTTTATTCGAATTTTTCTATGCAAACCTAGTATCCTGTTTAATAGGAGAGTAAAGAAAACTACATCGTCCACTTGTGGACTCATTCTGAAGCAGTTTCTTACAAGCCAATGCTGATTATGACTTACCTCTCTGCCATGCACGGGCCCAGGCAGGGAGAGAGCTGCCTGGATGAGAGAACGCGGCATTGAAAAATCGACTTCCAATATGAAAACAGCTGGCGTGATTAGAGGACAATGTGAATTCTGGTCAGAAATGTATGTGTAACAACATGAGAAGGAGAAAGGCAAGAAATGGTGCAGGGTTAGAAAAAAGAATGGATTTCAGTTTTCCGAGAATGCTGCATTTGACAGAGGCTTGTTCTCACCTTCTGGACACCTGATTGCCAGAAGTGGAAACAGTGTCTGCGGATGCTAGAGAAGTCCCGGCTGCACCTCTGAGAACCCTGCTCGCTGTTCATAGTCCATACCAACAGGCATTTCGGAAAGGAAGCCATATAAACAATGCGGCCATTACACTCTTCACAGGCCTTTGCCAGAGTTTAACCAACAAAACACTGTCATCCCACCGAACTCTAAAAACACAGACCCACTACAAGGACAGGAGACCCATGGAGTTTGTGATAGCATGTTTTCACTTGTGTGGTAAATCTGTAATTTCAAGAACATTTTTCAAAATGACCTGAGCAGTCTACAGTGCGTGGAATCCAACGCTGTTTTACATTAATGTCGGCAGCCTTTTTCTCCATTCTCTGCAGTCACCCAGAGCTGCAGTGGCTCGCTGACCATTGCAAATCTGGTCACAGATGAAGGTTAAAATATTTCTAACCTTTACAAGTGTATTATGTGGTGCCCTTGACATTGCTTTTATTGCAGATAAAAATCTATGACAAATTTTCTGTATGACACAAGAACATGATTTTGTATTAAATTCTGAGGATAGAAACAGATTTTTCTGCTTGTACTTCTTGGGATTTCAGGGTATTATAACAAGGGGAGACACTTTCCCTTCCATTTCATCAAAAGAAAAAAAAAATGCGCTTTCTTTTTATAAGTCCAGGGCTTCAGTAATCTCTCTTAAGCAGAACTGAAAACCAGTGAAATTTTTCAAAATTCAGCCCACTTTTAGCCTGGCTGATCAAACAGACAAAACATTCAGCTAGTAGGACATAATGTGAGGCTGAAAGAGGAAACCAAGGCAGAGCTTGGCGATGAAGTGTTCCCTACAGGTGTGTGAGAAACTGAGCTAAAGGTGCTCAAACCTAAGTGTAAAGATGATGATAGCCCCTGACAGTCATTTAAACGAAAAAAGGAGCCTATTGTAGAGATTATTTTTTCTTTTGGAGTTATAAAAGCACTTGTGGTTTCCAAGAAGCCACAGACGTGTAAAATGTTTCTGACATTCCATCAAAAAATGGTGTTATGACATTGTCATAATACACAATGATAGTCAAGGAATGATTGGAAAGAAATTCATAATAGCACTTTTTAAAGGAATTTTACATTTATTCCAGAAGCCATTGTGCTGTCTTCTTTTAGATTAAATGATCAAAAGGGATGCTCATTATTCCCCTCCATTTTTTCCCCAATGATTTGGAACATTTTGTTTACTTGCCTTCAGGCTTTGCTTGTGAAGAACCTCAGAGACGTCTGTGTCTGCTGATCCACGAGGTCAATGCCATAGTGACTACTCTTTCACAGTGCCCACCTACAAGAAAGCCCACCGCTAAAGGGTCATGGTGTCCCAGTGCTCTGTGTCTGAGAACCCTGAACATCTAGTGAACTTCCCTCTTCTTTAGAAATGGGTCTTTAAACACAAATTACCTGAAATCAGATCCCAACTCAACATATGGTAAAACAGTAATATGTATATACCTCTTTTAAAGAAAAAAAAGGAACATATGGCTTTAATTCTATTTAGTTTATTTAGTTTTTCAATTTATTAAAAAAAAAATATTGCCCATTGCCTAAGCCTTTGGGCACATGTGGATAAGAAGAACACTGTTGAGCATAAATAATGCATATTAATGATGTCCTTGTGCTTTAAATTCTCCATAAAATGAATGGTCTTTCAGTCTTGAATCTCAGTTAAATATCCTTATGTTGTTGTTTTGCTTTTTGGGTTTTCCTGTGGGGTTTTTTTTTTGGGGGGGGGGCGGCAAGGTTTTGCTCTGTAGTTCTGGCTGGCCTCCACTCACTGTATAGATCGGGCTGGCCTCTAACTCATGAGATATTCCTGCCTCTGCTTCTCAAGCATTGGGAATGAAGACATATGCCACCAGGCTTGTCCCTCAGTTGAAACTATTAACAAAATAATTCCATCCCACTTCATAAAATGTCTAACCAATTAGTGCATTTATATCAAGTCCTCTACTATAGTGACTTTAGGACATTAATTATGAATAAATTTAGAATTTGTAACTACCCTTAAAGTTTTGGTATTTAAAGGCTTTTCCACATTTTAACTGTGTCTAAAAATTGAGACAACCTTTTCTTTTTCTGGTGAAATAACTGAACATTTCAAATGTTATACTTTTTATGATTATTTTTCACTCAGTGGACAAATTCAGTTTGCTTTGGTCCTGCAGAGAAACACAATTAAAAGACAAACTAGAGGAAACTCCAAAATGATGTGCCACTTTGCATATATACATTTGCTCACAGGACCAGAACTTCATTTTCATGAATGATAGACTTGAAGCTTCCTCTAGCTGAAGTCAGAGAAATCCAATCTTGTGATACGACTGAAAAGGGTTGTTGTCTGTCACATATGGAATTTCCAAGATCAAGTAAAGGGTCCACATATGAGAAGCTAAATTGATGCCTTCTCACTCTCAATAAGTTCTGTATCTGCTCATTTTAGACAACAGAGTAAACACACTTTAATACTGTATGTCACTTGGGCCCAGGTCTAAGCTCCTCCCTATGCCAGTCATATCCCATTTTTTTTCCTCCGTTACCTCATGTAAGGCAAAGAAGCCAAAGACTTACAACACAATCATGAAGAAGCACCAATAAAATTTTGCTACTAGTGTCAGTTGAACATTATCATTCAAACTTTATTTATCCATTTAACACATTTAACCTCCTGCCTGAAATGACTCTTCTGGATTGTCTACATAAATCTAATGCTGGTCTTCAACACCCATCAAAACACCAGCCTAAGGTAAATTCTGTTTTGTCGGCTCTTAATACTGACTTTTTAATCCCAAATTACAGGCTTAGACATGCTTTTCTCTAAATATTTCTTAAGTCTGTATTCAGAAAAAAGATATATGTAGCTTTAAACAGAGAAGAGCATGAAGTTTTCCTTGGTCTGGTGTTTGGCACATGAGATATAGTCTATCTTTGAACCACAGTCAGTGCTCTCCCAAACCCACATCACTCTACAGGTTTCCTGCCAGACAGCCACTTTGTTTCAGTGAGACATACTGTTTGGAGACTTAATTTGCTTTTTTACTTTTGATCTTCTATTATTTTGGTGGTTTTAGAGGGGAAGAGAGTGGGTTGCTTTAAAAAAAATAATAATTCCTAGGACTGAAAAGATGGATCAGCAGTTTAGAACCCTGGCTGTTCTCTCAGGGGACACTGGGTCAATTCCCAGCACCCACGTGGAGACACACAACCGTCTGGCACTCCAGTTACAAGGAATCCAACACTCTTCTGTCTTCTGTAGGAACCATTCATGCATGTGATGCGCAGACATGCGTGTGTACCAAACACACATACACATAAAACAGAGAAGGAATGTGTGTCCTTTTAGTGGGATACCATGTAATCCTGCATTGAAAATAGATGATCACACAATAAAGATTCTTCTGGATTGCATCCAACAAGGTCCAGGATCATATTTCACTTCCCTCCACAGTGCCCTTTGTAAAGCTGGGTTATTAATCATATTAGAAGATGAATGAAGAACCTTGAATGTGTCTATCACACTTTAATTCCTGAAAGCCAAAATGAATATATCTACTAATCGGAAACATTAAAGACTATAATTAGTAGCCATATTATAAATATGTGTCTGTAATTCTCATTATTCACAATGAGAATCTTAAGTATTTGAGATTTATGTAAGGATTTCAGTTGAGCCCATAAGTAGGTGGCTTGATGAAGGGAAAGTAGTTGTCTAACTGATGATATGGCTAGGGAATGTTTTGTAAGTTTTTTTGTCTGCCAAACAAATCTGCTTGTATACTTCAAATGAACCACCGAAGATTCTGTTTTTATTGTTTGTTTTATGAGCTAAGAATATAGCTTTTATCTACTTATCATTCCTTCCATCTCATCATAATCCAGAGTCCTTAATTCTTACAGTCATAAAAAAATCAGTAATTTCTGATTTGCATTTCAAATTTGCCTTTTTCCGTTTTTCAGACGGACATTTGATTTTATGGTAAGTACATTGCTAATCTCCTTTGTCTTGACAGCAGGAAGCCAAGCTCAAACTGCATCTGACTCAGGCTCTAAACACAGAGGTCATGTAAGCTTCTTTTTTCTCAGTAATAATGAGGGTTTCTTTCTTTCTTTTTTTGTTCAGCAAAATTTGTATTCTATTTTTCCTAATTGGTATGTGGTCATTTAAGCCATTTGCAGTCTGACATGACATATGGTCTTTTTTCTTCTTTCCTAACACAAAAAAAGCATCTTATTGTTACAAAAAGAGAAGGCTCTTCAGTGCTGACTAGTTAGAATAACTATTCCTGGTGGTCCTGTTAATTTTAAAATGTTACTGCAGGGTTGAAAGTGTAGGGTAATCATCAACAGCTCGGTTGACATTCCAGCTACCCCGAGCTCTGTTTTTTGCATCCTGAAAGAGGAAAAAGTAACATCAACTTTCAAAGTATTTAGATACATTTCTTGGAAGTAAGATAATTCTATTTTATTGAAGAGATTTCAACGAAATTTCTATAAAATTTTCTGGGGTCCGGCCTATTGAGTTTTATAAAATCATAATTATTTAATTTAAATCATAAATTTGGGTTCTTTGGGTTCTCTTAAAAAAATAAGACATATTTTTATATATATCGTTCTCTAGAACTGAAAAAGTCTGTAAGGTTTTCTGAAGTAAGACATCCAGCACCCATGTAAAAGCCAGGCAGACACCCAGCACCCATGTAAAAGCCAGGCAGACACACAACACCCATGTAAAAGCCAGGCAGACATGGCTACAACTTCCAATTCCAACACTCTAATGCAGAGAGTGTGAAACCATTGTCCTGTTGCTACCCAGATGAGTGGAAATTGACAGACTCTGGATGTGGCGAGAAACCCTGCTTCAATAAAATGGAGAGCAACTGAGAAAACACCTGACATCAAGATCTGTTCTCCACACACATGCATACTTGTCATTCACATACATACATACATACACACACACACACACAAGAACATGCATACATACATACATTTAAGCACACACATGTGTATAACACATGCGTATAACACATATGTGTGTGATTATGCTTGAAAAGTGTATGTTAAGACAGTACAGGCTAAAATATAGCTCATTGGTAAGATGATTGCCTAGGTCTCACAATGCCCTGAGCCTATGCCCCAATACAGGACAAACAAAAGCAAGAAGAAAGGGTGACAATAGAGAGAAAATATACAACCAGATAAAAAATTAGAGGTATAGTTTACACGGCCATGTTTTAAATCAATAAATAGATCTTCTGTGTGCACTGAATCAGCTAGTCCATCCAAACAGCTATTAGAAATGTACAACTTTTCAAATATAAAATAGAAATTCTATAACACTTATGTTAGATTAAGGGGAAAACATCAATATGTTTATTGACATTATTATGACCAAGAAATTCTATTATTATTAAAAAATACATTCATCAACTCACAAAGTTAATGTTTGATTTGACTATTATTTTTTAATTTCGTAATGGAGTGTTTTCATGAGTGAGCAAAGACAGAAAAGGAACAAGTGTTTTAGAAAAGTTAGTATCAAAAACAAGTCTAAACATAAAACAGAACCCACATCATCACATGGACTTTTTTCCTTGTGGATTTAATGAAAACTTCCTGCTTTTGCCGAATACAACATAATTAATTGTTGAAAGAAAGAAGGGAGGGAGAAAGAGATTTAGGGATCTGGAGAAGAAAGGGGGGGAAGGTGGGATGGAGAGAGAGAATTTAGAAGTTGGCTCAGCTGATAAGTTCTCATGTATCTAAAATGCCATAACAAAGCTGGTACAACTTCGCAAGAGTTTTGAAGGTTGGCATCAACACAGATGAGATCATTGTTCCTTCTTCTCTCTCCTCCTGCTTAAATCTTTCATTTCATACATTAGTCTGTTGTTGTCTGTTTTGCAGAAATAAAACATCACATTTTCTTGCCTGGTATAGTAATGTACTCCGTTACATGCAGATAGCACAGCCTGGAAGTGCTCTGTGAGTTCCAGCATAGCCTAGTCCACACTGTGAATTCAAAGGTAATCAGTGCTAGACAATGAGACCTTGTCTTTCAATTATTATTTTGATAAATCATTGTACAATAGCATGGCAGAATTTTTATTAGTTTGCAAAAACAGAATTGTATGAAATGTCCACCAGAGCCCCTTTAAAAGTGAACATTGGTCCATTCATCCAAAACTCAGTGATTCCATAACACATAAAGCAAAAATAAACTTGAGTGGTTAAATGAAACTAATATTTTTATTGTCACTGCTCATTTATAGAAAATATATGAAGAATGTGCTGGTGGTGCATAAATGAGTGAAGTTTTCCAGAATGTGTATCATGTGCCCACAAGCAACGCATCACTGTACTTTTAAGAGACCTAGGTAAGTTCCTGGAACTTATTTTATGCACTGAGACAATGTGTTCTGTATGGCTGATTACCACACATGAAGACATTAAGTTAAGAGGAGGTGAATACTTTTCTGATTTTTCAGAGGGAAATGAACAAATATATTTTTGTTCAAAATTGTCTTCGTTCAGCATAGCTAGTCACTGAAAGAGAACACAGAAAAAACTCTTGATGGAAAATAGACCAATGAAAGGAACTGGTTGGCAAACAAGAGAAGAGATGGTTGTTAGGGAAAAACAGATCCCAGAGGCAAGAACTGTGTTAGATGGTCTCATCATGGATGAAAGGTACAGAGGGAGTATCAAGTTTGCAGATGGTAGACTGTGCAGCAAGCTGGGTCCTGAGAGCTCAAGTCCACACATCCTCTGATCCTGATGCTTTGTAATTTGCATATTTTGGTGCTGCTGTGGATTAAGTCAGTGAGAGCCCCATTCATGGAATTTTCAGAAACTCCCCTGCAAAAGCTGCCATTAAAAGCTTAAGAAGCATTATTTCAGAAGCATGCATTAGGAGGTTAAAATACTAAGATCCATAAAGTCAAAAATCTACTTTGATGCAACCCCAGATATTAACTTTGTAATTTTATACACGTGCAAATTTAGGCAGGAAAATGAGTAACTATAGAATGTCACCAGTGTGTTGGCAAAGTTCTATCCTGTTTGCTGTAACAATCAACACTTCAGAAGCCATCAATATGGAAAATCTCAGGTCTTAGCTTTATCACCTCAAACATCCTATTCATGCACTTACAGACCTTGGAAATTAATAAAATATTGGCTATCATCTATAACCACAACAGGATACAGAAAATATGTGGGAAGGGATTCTTGAGAAGTGCTTGAGAGAAAAAAAAAAAAAACTCTAAGAAATGTCTTTTTGTCATTCTCAATATCATTAACATAAATAACTTAGTTATAAAAATAAGAGTAGCACCAAACATACTGAACTGATTTCAGTGTAACAGTTTCAAATGATTTCATCTAGGGACTTTCCTGACATTCAACTCAATTTTACTAAATAGACTTTTCTTTTTGTTACCCCAAGGCCAACGCTTAAAATAATTCCAGATTCAGGTTCTCTGTACAGTCTACATCTGTGTTCCTCAAGACACGCTTGCCAGGTTGTAGTCTACCTGTACTGCCTCATCTCATTTCTACCCACACTATATTTCCACTTTGCTGTCCTTGGAATGTATTCCAGGTGACCCTGCTCTGTGTAAAGTGTCATAATTGAATCCTTCTGGTTTATGTCTAATATACCCGTCTGGATTTCATCCAATAGGTACCAGCGTTTTACAAATCCAACCTGATGTGGCTAGAATTACATGTACATTCCATTTCTTCTTTACTTCTACTTAAGTCATGTGCTGTTGTCTAATGATTTGAAACAGCACACTGCAGAACTAAGTTTACACATATAATGATAATTTAATTGAAGAGCACATTGGGCGTAAATTTTCTAAAGAACAGCAAGGACAAAGATCAGATATTCAGACTCCCACTAAGGAGAATAGAATAGCAGCTCTCTGGTTATGTGGACTAGTAGCCATTAGTGTGTGTGTGTGTGTGTGTGTGTGTGTGTGTGTGTGTGTGTGTGTG